>NW_026260821.1:0-389991 GCF_024613125.1 Pisolithus orientalis | reverse complement strand
CCTAACCTAACCCTAACCTAACCCTAACCTAACCTAACCTAACCCTAACCTAACCCTAACCTAACCTAACCTAACCCTAACCTAACCTAACCCTAACCTAACCTAACCTAACCTAACCCTAACCTAACCCTAACCTAACCTAAATCTTACATAATCAACCCCTATCTCTCCTACATAATCCCCTACTACACTTATCTCCCCCTAATCCTATCACAACTACATTACCTCCCTCTACTCCTAATCCTACTACCTATCCTAATCCTAATCCTACTACCTATCCTACTACCTATCCTAATCCTAATCCTACTACCTATCCTACTACCTATCCTAATCCTAATCCTACTACCTATCCTACCACCTATCCTATTCCCCCTAATCCTACTCCAACTACCTATCCTATTCCCCCTAATCCTACTCCAACTACCTATCCTACCACCTATCCTATTCCCCCTAACCCTACTCCAACTACCTATCCTATTCCCCCTAACCCTACTCCAACTACCTATCCTACCACCTATCCTACTACCTATCCTACCACCTATCCTACTACCTATCCTACCACCTATCCTACTACCCATCCCACTACCTACCCTACTACCTACCCTACTCCTACCACTTATCCTACCCTATTCCTACTACCAACTCTACCACCCAATCTTACTACACTATCACTCCTATTCCTATTCCTATTACCTACACTACCCTATTCCTAATTCTATTCCTATTACCTACACTACCTACCCTATTCCTATTCCTATTCCTATTACCTACACTACCCTATTCCTATTCCTATTCCTATTACCTACACTACCCTATTCCTATTCCTATTCCTATTCCCATCCATACCAACTACTCCACCTACCTATCACACACTACCCTACTTACAACACCTACTCTACCCTATTCCTAATCCTACTACCAACTTTTCTTTTTTCCATCTACTCCATACTCTATTCTCCTATTACCAACTACCCTACATCACTTACACTACTACTACTACTCTCCCAATCCTACACTATCCTATCATTCCTACCAACTACACAACCTACACTACTACTATCAATCACTACCAACACTACCCTACTTACCCTACTTACAACACCTCCCATTTCCCCCTACACTACCCTATTCCTACTACCAACTCTACCAACCACACAACACATTTCCAACTACACTACTCTCTTATTCTCAACTACCCTACCAATTCTACCTACACCACCACCACCACCACCACTACTACTACTCTTTTCCTCCCACATTATCACTTCCTTATTACCAACTACACTACCATTACTATCACTACTACTTACATTCTCACACACTACCCTATTCCTATTACCTACAACACCACTACTACCTCTCTTTTCTTCACTCCCTACTCTATTCCTATTCCTACTACCAACTTTTCTTTTTTCCATCTACACCACATTCTTATTTCCATTACCACCACTACTCCTATTACCAACTACCCTACTTTCTCTACCACAATTTTCTTCCCACCCTACACTACCTACACTACTTACACTACTACCTCAATTTTCTTCCCACACTACACTACCATTACCCCCACCACCACTCATTACCAACCACACTACCCTATTCCTATTACCACTACCATTACTACCACTCCTACTGCCACCACCACTACCACTACTTACACTACTACTACTACTACTACTCAAATCATCCCACACTACCCTATTCCTACCAACTACACTACCATTACTATTACTCTTAATACCACCACCACCACCACTACTACCACCAATTTCATCCCACACTACACTATTATTCCTATTACCAACTAATCTACCCTCACTACCATTATTCTCACTCGCGGGGTGTCCACGGCGTTATTTCCACATTATTTACCGGGGTTTTCACGCGGGTTATCGACGGGTTATTTACCGGGGTTTTCACGCGGGTTATCGACGGGTTATTTACCAGCGTTTTCACCTGGGTTATCTCCACATTATTTACTGGGGTTTTCATGGCCGTTATCTCTGCCTTATTTACCAGCCTTTTAATGCCCATTATCTCCAGCTTTTCTACTGCCATTTTCATCCCAGTTCACTCCCCATTACTTTTCCTACTTCTCTCACCAACTCACTAATCTCTAATCTCTACTCATCATACAAACTACTAGTCTGTCTTACCACTCCAGATAACCAACCAGTCCCTTATTTTTGCTAGTCATATTCAAGTCAGTCCCTAGTCAGTCAGTAGTTACTACTACATCCCTTCGTAGCTAGTCCACTTTTTTTGCTAATCAACTCACTACTCATCTTCAATCCAAATAACCAACCGGTCCCTTATTTTCCTAGTCCCTCATCAGTAGTCAGTGGTTCTTGCTAACTCCCCTTTTTTGCTAATTACTTGCTAGTCATCTTGTGTCCAGATAACCAACCAGTCCCTCATTTTTTGCTAGTCATATTCAAGTCAGTCGGTAGTCAGTAGGTGCATGCTCACTACTACATCCTTTCATAGTCCACTGTTCCAAATAAGCAACTGCTCACCTATTTTTTTTTGCTATTTGGTAGTCAGTGGTCATTGCTAACTCCACTTTTTTTTGCTAATTACTTGCTAGTCATCTTGTCTCCAGATAAGCAACCGGTCGCTTATTTTTTGCATTCTTAGTGGCTGTGCTGCTTCCCTTCACCAACTTTCTGGTCCCTGTGTATTTATTTCCTTATATGGTGGTTGCATGCAGTGGCTGTGTAGGTTTCATTCAGTGGCTGTGAGGTTTCATTCACTCACTAAGAGGTTGCATGCAGTGGCTGTGTAGGTTTCATTCAGTGGCTGTGTAGGTTTCATTCAGTGGCTGTGAGGTTTCATTCAGTGGCTGTGTAGGTTTCATTCAGTGGCTGTGAGGTTTCATTCAGTGGCTGTGTAGGTTTCATTCAGTGGCTGTGTAGGTTTCATTCAGTGGCTGTGAGGTTTCATTCAGTGGCTGTGTAGGTTTCATTCAGTGGCTGTGAGGTTTCATTCAGTGGCTGTGTAGGTTTCATTCACTCACTAAGAGGTTGCATGCAGTGGCTGTGTAGGTTTCATTCACTCACTAAGAGGTTGCATGCAGTGGCTGTGTAGGTTTCATTCACTCACTAAGAGGTTTCATTCAGTGGCTATGTAGGTTTCATTCAGTGGCTGTGTAGGTTTCATTCAGTGGCTGTGAGGTTTCATTCAGTGGCTGTGAGGTTGCATGCAGTGGCTGTGTAGGTTTCATTCACTCACTAAGAGGTTGCATGCAGTGGCTGTGAGGTTTCATTCAGTGGCTGTGTAGGTTTCATTCACTCACTAAGAGGTTGCATGCAGTGGCTGTGAGGTTTCATTCAGTGGCTGTGTAGGTTTCATTCAGTGGCTGTGTAGGTTTCATTCAGTGGCTGTGAGGTTTCATTCAGTGGCTGTGCAGGTTTCATGCAGGAAACCTTCCATATAAGGCAGGTTTCATGCGGACCCTGGGGCAGGGTCCGGAAAGTAGAATATTAGGGTGATGCATTCCCTACAGTTCAACACACCGCTGCCCATCTACCTTGGTCCCATCATCAAGGAAAAGGCTCCTATGCACAAGCACAATCATGTGTATGTTGACATCCTCATGCCTCAGTCAGAGGCAGATTCCAGTGCCATCAGAAGCTGTACTGAATGGTTGACCATGGCATTTCCTCTGTGTGGAGTACCTCACACAGTGTTTGGTGCCTTGAGCAATGCTGCTGGCACCATGAATGTCTACATTTGCTTCCCCAGGATGATCCACAGGGACAAGATGACACACAAGCGTGCCAATCGCATCCCAAAGGAGGTCCTCGACTTTTTCTGGGAGCATGTCCTACTTCCAGCGATCTGTGCACATGTGGATGTTTTGAGTGCACCATATGTCTCTCTCACTCTGAAGGAAGTGCAGTTCAAGGCACAAAAGGGTGGCAAAACCAAGATGGCTGGTTGGCCAAAAGCAGTCCCCTTTTCTATGCAAGTGTTGAAGCAGATCCAGAAGACCATGGAGGCAATCATCCAAGAGGACCCTTCATGATTTGCAAACTATGGTTCCTTCTTCTTTGTCCTGGAATGCAAGGGAATCAAGTTGTGGATGAAAACCACCCTGTCAGGAGCCGTTCAAACACCAGTCCAAGCTCTCCTCCATGGACTTCCAGCTCTGGATTGGTCCCACATGGTAGACAGGGCCAATGGAGAGCTCTTGGTTGACTTGGGAATCAGCATTCACCCCACATGTGACAAAAGCTCGTTGGATTGTGGAGACTGGATGCCCTGGAAGCTTCCTTTGGGGCAGGTGGATATTTGCGAGGAAATGCCCACCACACTTGCATGCTTGGACAGTATGGGGGGATCCAAGCAGAGATGTCACAGGAGTGAGCAAGGCAAACTCACATTGCATTCAGAAGTGCATATAATCTGGCCTATGAGGTGATCTGACCCAATGACAACAGCCCCACCTTTGTCATGGACAAGGATGCTTATGCCCTGAACAACAACTTCATTGGGGAATGCATGCAGGCCATCAACATGTATTCTGGAGATGCAAAGAAGAGGTCATATGGGGTGCGAGACGAGTACAGGATGAGTGGGGCTGCAGTGGAGCAGGCAATACTGGTGGTGCCACAAAGGGTGATGCATTTCCAAGCTCCATCATGCTCATATCTGATGCTTCCATCTTTGCAGATGGAAGAGCTTTTAGCCTCCAATCCCATTCTCTGGATCCCGACCAAAGTCTGGTTGGAATTTATGGCTAGACGCATCAGGGCCCTCCAGTTGGCTCAGATCTCTCTCAAGGAACTGGAACCACCCAACCTTGGGATTCTGACTGGCATCATCTGCCACATGATTCGGTGCACGTCCACCACTGCAATAATCCTTGACTTCCATGTGAGAGAGTCCATGGCCCTTCTGCAGGTCTCCAGGGTGTGTGAGCGGTTGGGAATGTTCTTCCTTTTGGACCTGGACTTGCATCATGTCCCCCATCTTCCAGAAGTTCAGGATCATGACGACCTGGAGGTGCTCAAGCTGATGGAGGGAAAGTTGAAGAGGGGTGATGGACGACCTGCCTGGCCAAGGATTCCCCCTCTGGACGAAGTGGAACAATTTCCCATTGGCAGCAGACCGACTGTGGGCCAAATTGACAAGGACCATCCAACTGCAGCCTTGGTTGATCATGCAGGACTGGAAGTGGTTGGCCCAACTGTCCAGTCTGGGGCCAGTGGTAGGGAAACTTTTCGTTCTGTTTACCTGTCAGCTTTGGATCCAGTTGGATGCGACTTGGCTGACAGGCTCAGAGGGAAAACCAGAGCCAACATCTTTGGAAGAAGCCATTCAGAGTTGGACTCTGAACCAGACCTTCAGGACAATACGTGCCTGCGAATTCAAGGCCTGCAATGCAGAAATTGCAGGGAGTGGAGGGGCTGGTCGCCGACAGTCAAGCTTTGCAGAGAGGGTCAACCTGTTTTTCCCAGGACCCACAGCAGGACAACCTTCATGGAGGTCACCATGGAATGTCTTCTGGACGAAGCCTGGCTATATTTGGGAGTATCACCAGGTGATGAAGAACAGGACACCCCTGGAGGAGTTTGAGGTGCTGGACCACCTTGGCAGGATATTTTCTGTCCTTCAGACATTACCTGATGCGACCAAAGGGAGTGAAAAGAGTCCTGGGAAGACATGGCGGGTGGAGGGTGAGAAGGTGGTTCTGGTGACAAATCCCAAGTTCTACAAGATCAAGGGTATCTCCACCTGAGAAGGAACAGCAACAGGCCAGGAGACAAGCATCTCGAGTGGTAAAGCCCAGGAATGCACTGCAGATGGAGCTCCTGGAGCATGCTGGATATGACGAACTGCTGGCTAGCAAGGCCCTCATCTTAGAAAGGCAGAGGCTGAAAGAGGCACAGACTAAGAAGTCATCAAAGGCAAAGAATGCTTCGAAAGGCTCCAGCAAGAAGAGGCAAGGCCACCTCATAGAGGGAAGCAGAGGGATGGGGAGGGGGAAGGCAAGGGTATGGGTACAGAGGGAGACAGTGATGAATTCTGTTCATCCAGTTCCCCATGTATCAATGATGTGGTGCCAACTTGTGGTGCACTCTGTGCGCTCGGTCGATGCACTCTGTGCACTCAGTTGATGCACTTCAAGGGGTCCAGCATGCTCTGAGGAGGAGTGGTCAGATGGGAACATTGGTATGTTATAAGATGGATTGTAGTTGTATTACCAGACATGCAATAGACATAGGAGAGTCAGGGAAAGATGGTTAGTGCACTGGAAACAGGTCTCAGGGTGTCCCAGTCAATGTGGACAGGGGCTTTGGTTCTGGATCAATGTTCATTGGTGTTTGTTGGTGTGTGTTGCTGTTCATTGGTGTTCGATGGGGTTCGTCCTGTTGTATGGACCTGTGGATGTCCAAATTAGGTCGATTGAGGTGGTCCTAGTGGGGATGAACACCACTTCAATGGGTCCAGCATGCCCCAAGGAGGAGTGGTCAGATGGAAATGTTGGTATGTTATACTATGTATGTTATGTGTATTACAAGACATGCAATAGACCTAGGGGAGTCAGTGAAAGATGATTAGTACACTTGAAACAGGTCTCAGGGTGTCCCAGTCAATGTGGACAGGGGCTTCAGTTATGGATCAATGTTCATTGGTGTTCATCAGTGTTCGTCCTGCTGTACAGACCTGTGGATGTCCAAATTAGGCTGATTGAGGTGGTCCTAGGGGAATGAACACCATTTCAAGCGATCCAGCATGCTCCTGAGGAGGAGTGGTCAGATGGGAACATTGGTATGTTATATCATGTATTTTAGTTGTATTACCAGACATGCAATAGACCCTAGGAGAGTCAGGGAAAGATGGTTAGTGCACTCGAAACAAGTCATAGGGTGTCACAGTCAATGTGGACAGGGGCTTTGGTTCTGGATCAATGTTCATTGGTGTTTGTTCATGTTTGTTGGTGTTCATTGGTGTTCGATGGGGTTCAGTCCTGCTGTACGGACCTGTGGATGTCCAAATTGGGTCGATTGAGGTGGTCCAAGGGGGGACGAACACCACTACAAGTGATCCAGCATGCTCCGAGGAGGAGTGGTCAGACAGGAACATTGGTATGTTTTAAGATGTATTTTAGTTGTATTACCAGACATGCAATAGACATAGGAGAGTCAGGGAAAGATAGTTAGTGCACTCTAAACAAGTCACAGGGTGTCCCAGTCAATGTGGACAGGGGCTTCGGTTCTGGATCAATGTTCATTGGTGTGGGTTGCTGTTCTTTGGTGTTCCATGCGGTTCGTCCTGCTGTATGGACCTGTGGATGTCCCAATTAGGTCGATTGAGGTGGTCCGATGGGGGACAAACACCACTTCAAGCGATCCAGCATGCTCTGAGGAGGAGTGGTCAGATGGGAACATTGGTATGTTTTAAGATGTATTTTAGTTGTATTACCAGACATGCAATAGACATAGGTGAGTCAGGCAAAGATGGTTAGTACACTCAAAACAGGTCTCCGGGTGTCCCTGTCAATGTGGACAGGGGCTTCGGTTCTGGATCAATGTTCATTGGTGTTCGTCAGTGTTCATCAGTGTTCGTCCTGCTGTATGGACCTGTGGATGTCCAAATTAGGTTGACTTTGGTGGTCCTAGGGGGGACAAACACCACTTCAAGGGTCCAGCATGCCATGATGGGGAGTGGTCAGACAGGATCATTGGTATGTTATATCATGTATGTAGGTTGTATTACAAGACATGCAATTGACATAGGAGAGTCAGGCAAAGATGGTTAGCACACTCTAAACAAGTCAAGTCACAGGGTGTCCCAGTCAATGTGGACAGGGGCTTTGGTTCTGGAACAGTGTTCTTCGGTGTGTGTTGGTGTTCGCCCTGCTGTACAGACCTAGACATGTTCAGAACAGGTCAATTGCAATTGAGCTAGGGGGGATGAACACCACATCAAGCAGCCCAGCATGCTCCAAGGGGGAGTGGTCAGATGGGAACATCAGAATGTTATAAGATGTATTTTGGTTGTATTACCAGACATGCAATAGACCTAGGAGAGTCTGGGAAAAGTGATTAATGCGTTCCACACAAGTCGCAGGGTGTCCCAGTCAATGTGGACAGGGGCATTGCTTCTGGAGTGATGTTCGTTGGTGTTCGTTGGTGTTCGTCTGGCTGTATGGACCTGTAAATGTCCTAGCAAGGTCAATTGCAATTGATCTAGGAGGGACGAACACCACCTCAAATGGTCCAGCATGCCATGAGGGAGAGTGGTCAGACAGGAACATTGATATGTTATCTGACGTATTTTATTTGTATTACCAGACATGCAATTGACCTAGGGGAGTCTGGAAAAGCTGATTAATGCATTCCAAACAAGTAAACAAGTCCTCCAGTATGTTTACTCAGGGCCATCCATGCTGGACTGATGTTCACAAATGTTTGCCCATGTTCATCAGTGTTTGTCATGGTGGACAGACCAGGACATGGTACTACAAGACCCATGCAAGTGGGCCTGTATGGATGAACACCATTCCAAGTGGGCCAGCATGCTCTGAGGCAGGGTGATCCAGTGGGCATACTGGTATACTATCTGATGTAGATTCTCTATTTCATTGTAATACATGCAGTAATATAGACATACAGGAATCTGGGAATGATGATCAATGTGCTTGAACCAGGTCCCAGGGTCTCCCAGCATTTGGACATGGTCTGGATAGGGGCTTTGGTAAGGGGTTGATGTTTGCTGGTGTTCATCTGTGTTGTCTGTCATTCCCCATATTGTATGGACCTGTACCTATCAACCTGAGAGCAGGGGAAGAGGTTTCCACAGTATGAACACCATTTCAAGTGGTGCAGCATGGTCTCAGCAGGGGTGGTCGGGTGGGCACACTGATAGAATATCTGATGTAATTTATTTGGATTACATGAAAGTCAATTGACCTACCAGAGGCTGCAAATGACATTCCATCTGCTCCAAAATGAGTGACAGGCTGTCACAGTCAATTTGGACAGGGGCCATGGTGCTGGCTCAATGTTTGCTGGTGTTTGCAGACAATTTCCCATTGGCAGCAGACTGACATGGGCCAAATTGTCAAGGACCATCCAACTGCAGCCTTGGTTGATCATGCAGGACTGGAAGTGGTTGGCCCAACTGTCCAGTCTGGGGCCAGTGGTTGGGAAACTTTTCTTTCTGTTTACCTGTCAGCTTTGGATCCAGTTGGATGCAACTTGGCTGAGAGGTTCAGAGGGAAAGCCAGAGCCAACATCTTTGGAAGATGCCATTCAGAGTTGGACTCTGAACCAGACCTTTGTTGATATAGATTGTGGTTCCCATTCCTGTGGAACTGAATCCCAGTGTTGCCTAGTGTAGTCTGATCAGGTAGCAACATGTTTGGCATCTTGGGATGATACCTGGCCCAAATGTGAACCCCCCTCTTCAGCTTTGCTCCATCAAAACAATTCCAGATCAATCCAGCTGTCCATACCATGTCTGTGCCACTCAAATGACATGGCAGGACCATTTGGATCACACCAGAAAGGACCCTATGTGTCATTCCCCTCCTCTTATCCTGGGGGTGCTAATCCTGTAAAGTTTAGCAAGCATGAAAGCTTGTCAGGAATGGTTGTCCTGGAGGGCCTGAAAGTCACAATGGATGATGACAATGGTTGCAGCATTTCTAGGTGTCAGAATATCCATGTAAGATATGTTACCCTGCCCTCCCCATGTTCACTCCATCAAAACAATTTCAGAGATTGATCTAGCTATCTGAATTATGTCTACCCCATGGGTATGACATTACAAGACCATCAGAATTGTGTTACAAAGGTCCCCATATTTGTTTCATCAACATACCTGATCCCCTCCTCATACCCCAGGGATGGCGATCCAGTAACATCAGGAGGGGGTGCCAGCTTGCTAGGGATGGATGTCCTGGGTGTTATCAATCCCACTGAAGACAATGGAAATGATTTCCAGCCTCCCAGCAGTATTTCCAAAGAGATACCACTTTGTGGTCTGACCATCCTTCTACCCCCTGTAGATTTTTTTTCCGACCGCCAATTTCATTCAAATTTCACCTGGGACATCCCAATGGACATATCTATCGACTCCCAGCATTATTTCCCCCAAATTATGGTCGGGAGTTTGTAATTATAATTCCCCCAGGGGCTGTATAGTCACAGGGACAGTGATCATGGGCTATGTATGCACCCTTAATCCTATTGGATGATAACCAACTGCCTTCTCATGCATGTAGCATCTAAACCTAACTAAGTTAGAGTGGTGATGTCACCTATGATGCAATCATAGATAAGCTATGAGCCTGCCCTAAAGTCACTGGGCTGTATAAAAAGGCTCAGATAGTCCACCAATGAGTTGCAGTGTAGTGAAATTCCTCAGTGCTTGAAGTCAAGCACAAAAATTTGGGCTTTCCAAACTCTGCAGTAATGTTTTTTCATTTTATTTCTTCCGAAATGCATGGCTCAGGTGGTCCAGGCTTCAGATTGGTGTCTGAACCCTGGCTGAACCCAAACCCAATTAACAATAGCATAGAAAAATGACATCTATTCTATCTGTGGGCATAGTTTCCTTTCCTTATTTGGGCATGATCTCGACTTGTAGCCTCAACAGGTTCTCCTCCAGAATATTCTGCTGCCTTTGGCTTCATACACACCCCATCCCAGCTAATTTTACCACCGTCCGGTGGTGTCAGTTTGGTTGTAATAAACTAGAGGACGTTCACCATGTGAACCTTCACCAAATCGGATGTATCAGTGTCGCTCGTCGCGGTCATCTGTTGAATGTCACCAGAAGGCACGGATACCTCGATCAAAAGATGTTTGATAACCACGCTATGTTACACTTTATTGCCTCCGAACATAATCAGGAGGTGAAACTTGAAGGTGTGCAGCAGCACGATCAAATATATCTGTCCACAAGTATCGATGAGGGCAGGTTATCAGAGAAGCTAGGCATGCACTTACACGTATTATCGGGACTCTTGATTTTCGTGTGACTCCATTAACGATGTCGATAATGCCTGAGTAGCGTTATTGATCGTCAATGGCGCAATCTGGCCCTCGACATTCTGAATCTCGATGTCAACTGACTGGTACGAATCGATCTGCCCGTCGGATTCCTCCTTCTTCACCTCATCGATATTCATCACCTGAGCAAACCATTGCGCGCCCTCATCCCACTCCGCCATCTCAGCTTCGCCGAGGGGTGATCTACCCGCTGCGTTCTTGATATCGATCAGGTCGACGCCGGGTCCGCCGGGATGCTGAATTAGTTTTTGGGCAATCTGGAGGTGCCGATTGAGTGCGGCCCAATGAAGTGGCGTTGAACCTGCATGGTTCTGTTGTGCAAGCAACGAAGTTGGAACCAGGGAAAAGAGATATTCGAGGATGTCTAAAAGTGCCTTACGACCGTTGCGGAGCCTGGTACATAACGGTGGGTGAGAAAGCAGCCACTCACCTACGTGACCATTTGCACATGTCATATGGAGAACAGTGTTTCCGTGGTCATCTCGTGCATCGGCAAGCGCAGGTGCGCCGTGTCTAGTGACGAAACCTTGTACGTTCTGGAGTTCACCGTATCGACAAGACAGTAAAAGCTCTTCTCGGTCTTCCTGTGAGGCAGCCATGACAACAATGCAGTACTTGATGTACTTTATTTTTATTTTTTTTAATTTGGAGGAGGCTAGCCTGTGATTGGCTGGAGGGGCCCGGCTTCCTGCTGCGTACAGTACGACGACGACGATGAGGCTGTGTGGCACGGGAACGTTATTTGCACCGATCTCCAAAGATACCCAGTGGTTCACACATAACACCGAGACGCCTACGTGTGCCATGTGCAGCCACGTCATTCATCAACGGACCACTAATACTGGTTCCTGATAACGGTCTTCGTGCGTTTTCCGGAACACCAGGATGTTATTGTACTTATCCTCTCTTCTCTGGGATCACAGGTTTTGCTTAATTGCGGATCAGAGATGGCTAATAATGCCCATCACAATTTTCATATGTCCCTCCCGCTGGTATCCTGCACGAACGATTCCGAGCTGTCCTCTTTAAGTCATTGCCAACAGGCCGGTTTTCAGGTGCAACCGGGAGTATATTTAGCCTGTGCGCCGTTCACCTCCCGGTGACTGATTATATTGTCCTCCTACGTGACACTGTACACTGCGCTCTTGCTATCTTTTGAATAGCTAACTCAGGACACAAATCTCCAAGGCAAATTCCTTTACAAGACCTCACTAACTTCAGTTCTCTCTTCTCGCCTCGCCCTAAACCATGACCCACATCGCACCAGCTGTGAGCTTAACATGGGCCATTCTGTCTTTAATGGTGAGATCGAAACTCCATCGCTAGTCTTTAGTCTCGGATTTGATTCGTGTCGCAGCTGGGATCTTTCCTCGTCTATCACCTATGGTCATTTGATCGGTTCAAATGCCTCAAGTGAGTCGCGTCCTGCTCTTACACCCAAGACTCTCGAATGTCGGTTTGTGCAGATGGAATCGCGGTCCACACTCGGGTGCCTTTAAGCGTATCATGACGGTATGTCAATTCCTGACGCTGAATGATGGTTTAAGCTCACCCACTATGCCACTATCAACACTTAGTACACGTACATATCAAGTGTAACACTGGTGATCACGTTCGCAGTAGGCTTTGCAGTAATCAAGTATCAGTACGGGTACAGTTTTATTCCCGGGTATGGGAGTGAGTCCTCGTGTGTTATCTCGTGCTCCTGCCACTTAACCTGACCAACCTGCATTTGTCCTTGACCTCGCCGCTTCTCCTTGTCTCGAAATCTGATGGATAACCAATTCCTCTTCTGAATTCAATTGTGAACCATATACAACTGCCTTTTATGGCCTTGCAGTTATTCCCACCCCATACCAGCTGTGGAGTGAAAGATCACGCAACGCCATATTGCCGCTTTATCTTTGCTTCTCATTCGCATGGAGTTCCGAAATGTACGTATGCTTTATCCTCTTTTGTATTCACGTGTCTGTGCACACCAAGACGCTGACGATGCTGTTTTGATCGTTACCGCAGGGTAAGCCATCTAGAAGGTATGTTATGTTTCATCTTTTCACGCTATCGCATCTTTGGCCATGCGTGCCCTGATCCAAAGCGGAGGAACGGAACATGATTGTTGCGTCGTCATCCGCACCGGTTTATTGATGCAACTGGCTTACCTCGCCTCATAATAGCACATACTCACATAAGGTCATATATACAGAACTCTGCTTCTGGGTCTTCCTCGTGAAGTCGACGTCGGCAGAACAAGACTGGTTCCGAACGGTCTACTTCAAAGCATGGGCTATCGGCTCGTGTGTTGCTACCATATACATGCCACTCGTGACGATTTTCACTCGGGATGACGTACTGAAGGTGTGTCTTTCGTGGTCCTCAAGAATTACTGTCGTACTGAACGAGAGTGGATTATGTGCTGGATGCGGATAAAAGTGTGAAGCATATACGATGCTTGCAGGGAGTATGGGGGATTTTTTCTTGACGATTTGGTTCCTTCCCGTATTATGGACGTTTCCATCGTTTATTGAGAATTTGGTGCGTGTTGCCAGTCATTCTGCGTGGATGAGATTTTGAAGCGGGCTGACTGCTGGCTCGTCGCATAGAAACAGTCCAACGTAGACAAAAATACGTTGATCAGACTGACAAAATTCCACGAACTAAATGTATGTTGCCAACACCCTTATGCGCTTTTCGGGTAAGGAGTTATATCCCCGCAGTGTATTCGCATCATGTTCCGCTTCTTGTTCACAATTCCATGTATCATACTCGGTGTCGACGGAGTGCGACCACATCAGCATATTAATGATAAAGTGTAAGGACTTCCGTTCCTTTCTTTCCGCCTTCCCTACATGGCTGTACGCGCCGTGTTGCGACGTTGTGGGCCGCGAGGCTGATGATAGTGATGCCTTATTAGGTTACCTACAGGTGAGTTCGCCATAATGTGTTCGGATGGATAGAGGGCGCTGATTTTGGGTGGTGTGAAAGATCTATTGGCTATCGTTGCAGGTATTGGCGTTGTCATGTCGTCTGGAATAACACTCGTCGTGCGTCTACTCCTTCCTTCTTTTCTGTTGCTCACCCTTCTCATGCATATCTCCTTCGTGTTGACACCCGGGGCTTCGAATCTGTGCTTCGCACTAACTTCTAGATATTTTTCCCCCGCTCCATCGAAGGTGAAATGGCCGAGAGGGATGCATCACGTGATCGTAAGCACTCGCGGGCGAACCGTCGGGCAAGATCACAGTTCATGGCGAGGTTGGAGCATGCATTTGTGGGGAACGATGATGTTGTATATATCGCGCCGAGTGTGAAATCGCACGCACGCACGACGGAACTCAATGATTTTGGTAGGTTTGCGCAGGGTGAGCGTGGCTGGGTGAATAGTCCGCCTAGTTATGAGAGGATTGCGGGTAGGGAAGTGGAAGATACTACGGAAGGGCAGCACATCTCTCAGCCTCTACATCCTCATCACTATCACCGTCCGTACCATCGCGACAACGAGCCTCGGGAACGGGAACGCGAGCGTTACAGAGAAGATTCCGACATGGACGTCTTCGACGTCAAAGTTGTTGGGTCCGGGGTGCTCTTACAGCCGAATCGCCGGACAGAAAGTGGGGACGTCGAGTTTGGCGGTATGATGACGAATTCGAGGGGTGCGTTGTTCACGAGACATGGTGTGATGCAAAGGTCAGAAGTCAACCGATTAGTGCATATCTGGAGGTCGCCTATCGGTGAGTCGTGCACCTTTTTTCGGTTGTTGGTCGGTTAGGGAAACGGAGCGTTAACCTTGGGCTTTTGTAGATCTCGAGCCACAGTCATAGGATAACGTGCACAGAGTACAAGGACGCGTTATAGTTATAGTTGTAATATACGTTCCTCAGTCATTAGTATACATAAGCTGCTTTCGTACGCCTCATGTAGGCGTTTTGTTGTCTCCCCTGGGCAGAATAAAGGTTCGACAAGTACATGGCGTCGAGGCGTGGGAAAAAGGAGTTCTCGCCTGCCCTGCAAGTTGCTACGTACTAACTTGTTGGCATTGTAAGTGGTATCTAACTGGCGAAGCTAGCTCATCCTGCTCAGTGACACTGGTGCGCCGCAGGGAAAATCAATCCTACGTGATGTGGTACGTATCGATCCGATCGACTCCCTCCAGCGATGTTCATCCCGCCAAGCAAGCATGTCCTCAATGCACAAGTGTCTATACGGGCACCTTGCTGCAAGCAGTGGTTCGACTGCGCGGAGTGTCACGAGGAGACACAGGACCATCGACTAAAGAGGACGATGGAGATGGTGTTCATATGTAAGAAGTGCAAGAAGGCTTTCAGGAAGGATATGTCGAACTACGAGGAGAGCGACGAGTATTGCCCACATTGTGATAATCATTATGTGAGTCGTGCTTTTTTTTTTGATAGAAGTGGTGATGGTGAGTGGTGGTTGCTCATGCGACGGGTGACCCGGTTCGTGCAGGTGATCGAGGCCAAGACACCTCAGGCCGTAGTCGGCGTAGAAGGCGACGATGCACGTATCGATTCGCGGTAAGTGGCATATTGCAGAATTTACGCATTGAAACGAACATCCATCTGACCGTTTTTGGTACCGTGTGCAGGATGCTGAAAGATGAGCGGATGAGAGTGGACCACCGACCGTCGCTTTTTGACTTCTCAGATTCTCTTGGTTAACTTCACCATGTTTATATCGCATTCTTCAATCCATGATGCGAATTTTGGTTATTCTGTGCCATTAACGATTACTCACCGATCATGCGGAGAGTCCTGATATTCGTCAACCAGACGCGACGGGAGTCGGGGGGCCAAGACCCTCGTCGATCCATGACGTAGACAAGGCGAACATGACGTAGCATGCGTATTTTGTTATTTGCCCGTCTTGGCAACCAGGTTTCCGCCCGCCTGCGCCTACGGATGATTACTCAGGCGGGCAGACGCACATATATATAACCATGCTCAAGATCAATTTGCACCGTCACTCAGGTCCCCCCGATTACCACCCACTAGTTCATCACACTTGAGATCCCAACAGACGTCGCTATTATGGTCAATAAGGCCCTTTCGAGCAATCCGCCCGCGGGGGAGTTCCACATCACGACTCATGCATCAGACTGGCTTTGGGCAGTTTTTGCGATTATGCTGTTATCCCTCCTCGTCAGCCTTTTCTGGACGGGCCTCGGCCGTCATCGTAACAGGATCCCGTACCAGATTCCAATCGTGGTTCTAACTGTCTCGACTATCGCGTACTTTTCAATGGCATCGGACCTAGGTTTCGCCGTCATCCTTAATCAGCGCGGCACACGGCAGGTTTGGGTGAGTAGTTGCAGCCATCGTTAGGGAGGTGTTGTGTCATTCGCTGACGTCATGATTCTTCCCTTGGTAGTATGTGAGGTACATACAGTGGTTCATCAACGCACCTCTTATCCTCCTCGGCTTGCTCATATTTACGAATATGACCGTTTCGGACATCCTCACCACACTTTTCTTCTCGTGGGTTCTTATCGTAGCCGGTCTGGTTGGAGCCCTCGTGTCTAGTCAGTACAAGTGGGGTTACTATGCATTCGGGCTGGCCGCGCTATTCTACCTCTGGTGCGTTTCCGTTCTTCGTGCCCTGGGTGACGGTTTTCAAATATTTACGCCATTTGATCTGCACGTAGGTACCGCCTTTTTGCACACTCGTTGCGATATCCCTTCCGCGTCGGCCAGAACGTACGTTCAGGCTACTGGGGTCTTGGGGCCTACGTCGCCTTCATCTGGTCACTCTATCCCATCTGCTGGGGTCTCTCCGAAGGCTCTAACACGATCTCACCCACATCCGAAATGGTGTTCTATGGAATTCTAGATATCATTGCGGGGCCCTTGTTCTTATTGTTTTACATCTTACGAGTGTCAACCCTGCAAGCTGCTGACCTTGGGGCTGCAAGTCTGGCTGCCGCGGATAGGGGAGAGGTCGAACCCAAGGGTCCGGCTCCCGGTACCGCACCTCCCGCGTCTGGAGCTCCCCAGGCCCCAGTGAGTGGGGGCACGTAGATGCGGGGCGTACGTGAGGCTGTATGTCCTCGGTGTGTAGAAGTTTGTTTTGTTGGAATGGTTATGTTTCGTTTAATGTCACAATTATCTTCTCGATCGCCAACTAATTTTCAGTAGTTAACGGTGTTCTTCCCTATATTTCGTGGTTCGGAGCAGACGTATTTACGAGTTATGTCTATGTTATTATGCCATTCCTTTTGTCACAATTGCCAACGGGTTGAACGTGTAGATGGTTGGCCGGGTGATTAACTCTTCGAGTTTAGTATCCGGAGCCACTCGTGATGGGCTGACGTCATGAAGACCTAGAAGTTCGACTCCATGAGTTACCCTTGTCCCCCTAACTAATATGGTCATGGTCATTGTTTTCTCATCTGATCCGGTCTACATTGAGCAGGCAGATCAACGGTGATCGGAATTGACTCTTTCGGAGAGTCTCCAGTCTGCTATTAACACAGCCTAGGTTTAGGCTTGCTGAGATGAAGTGAAGGCAAGATACTGGAACCGACAACCGAACATTGGATCATATTCAAGTACTAACCCTGGCCATCATTTGGCGAAGCCTACATCTTTACAGTGCCAGCTCAGAAGGGGCTTGTGCAGGGATTCAGGAAATCCCTACGCACGTCCACGTCCTCCACAGCCTAGATATGGTGCTGAGGAACTTGGTCACACAGCAATACCCCTCGAAGGGTTGCTCAGGGCATTGCCACATACACGTTATGTTAGAGTAAGGATCACCGTATTTTGGAAGCCGAGCTCACATACGGTAAAACCAACTCATCAATTCCGCCCTCAAGGCCAACATTGCTTCTTATCTGTGCGAAAGTTGAGTGGTGTCGTGGTGACCGGGCTGCCTAGTGACCACCAGCGCCACCAGTTGGCTAACATATTTACCCCCAGGTACGCGGATTTGAGTGCACCCTCTTGTTTGTTCGTCACGAAATTAGCTACAACTAGCGTCCGTTGCATCATATGCCATAGGTTGAAGTGCAACAGGCCATCCCATTATTTGCAAAATGTACACCGAGGGGACTACTAGGGATACACTGTCTGCATGAAACCGAATACCCAAAGGCTCATAAGTCAATAGATATTAAAGTGGCCAGTCAAGAGAATCTTCAAACCTCGGCTTCAGAAATTGCGGAGTCATGCCGAACATCATATCCACCGTCTGGTGACATCGGACCTAGTCTCCTCGGGAGCGATATATCCACTACCTGGGTATCTGAAAATCCAGGTATTTTCCGCTCCATTCCCGACCCACCACCATTATCCATTGATTGGATGATCAGGTTCCGATGGACTCTGCATGCCATTACACTGGTCAATGACACCGCAGGGCTCGACAAGATAACTTGGAGTGTTGGAGATGCAGGTGACAAACTCAATGCGAAGCGTGTCAAGGTGATGCCGATCGTTATCCTGAGCCGACGAACACATCTAGGTAATGATGTGATCGCGAAGGAAGTCGGGTGTGCTTACAAACAGTACTGTTGCCCGCCTTGCAAGACTGCCCGAGAAAAATGAGGGAGCACTCTGCCACCACGGAACAGTGCCCTCCAGCCTCCTCGTGTTGTGTGAGTAATGAGGGTTTTATGCGTGATCGCGAAGTAGACAAGGGTGTCGAAAAGGACGGGGTCCATAAACGCGATTTCCAACGCAGACGAGCCTCGGTGCCGAATGCAGTGCTTGGTATCGGCAATCTCGAGAGAGCTGCAATAGACGCCAGCGAATACGGCACAGGACGTGCCGACGCCAACGAGCCAAAGGAAGTTGAAGATATGTTGGAGAACTTTGTTTCCGAAGTAGACGGCATGGACACGTTTGAGAAAGAGGTATGATGCTGCTGCGGAAGATACCACTTGACAAGTCGCGATGCCCAAAGCTACAGCTCCACAGTGCAAGACAGGACCCGCTAAGGATATCATCCGCCGCTATCCGTCAGTTTTTTGCGTTTCGGTTGTTGACAGGAGCATACTAAACAATAAGATGGCCAGAAGAACCATGACCATCGATGCTGGCCTATAAGAAGTTCAAGAACAGCACTCGAACGACCAAATTTCTGACCTAGCCACGAAGTAGGCAAACAGTACGACGGATACTCTCCCCATCTGCATCAACTTATAATCGCTTGGGATGCTGGATAGGATATCCCATATCAAGGCCTTTGCAAACGGGAGTCAGGTTCGGCAGACTGGCTTTACATTCGCTTAACGCACACCCAGAATCGCCAGAGTCATATTTCTGTTCAGCTCATACTGGCTTGCGATCGAGGGAATGAGATAGTTGAGATAGACGTCAGGATTGAGAATAGGAGGAGAACTCATCGCAGAGTTGAGCAGAGAAGGCAGTGGATGACCAGTGCACGGAACAGCTCTGATATCTGTGTGATAGGGGGACTCTGGACGCCACCAATCTAGTCATTTATATTTCTTCGGCGCTTCGTGAAGCCGGATGTGGAAGGCCAAGCGTGCACGAGCACTCGCTGAAACAGCCCCCACTAGTCTGATATGGCGCAAGCCAGACGAACGGAGCTGGAAACCATCAGCATCCTTTACTTTCCCCTGAATTTTCCCGATGATATGAGACTTATAATTGATCTCCAGCCGCTTAATATGCGCATAGTTCGCCTCGAATATATGCACTCTGAGACAGCGAAGGTGACGTACTGTAAATAGCCTCGCATGGGGTCACTGCCTGTTCACAAGTACACAAGTCAGCCCATTGAGGACAGACTCCCTCACCATGAAGTGACAAAGTTCCCAGAAATGCATGACACTTGCACGGTTCCGAGCTCCCAGTACTGGAAAGCGGAAGTATTAAGTAGATGCCGGCCAAGCGAACAGCAGAACGCTACTCTTAAGCCAATGATTTCAGGGGTAATAGGGGAGGAACATCGTGCGGCTTTCGGGGAGTCTTGATCACCGCTCGTAACGACAGTTTGATCGTCGTCCATCATCAAGTCTTTGTGGTCTAGTGCTACAGTGCCCTCGTACCACGTACGCGGGCCACTGTATGGCGGGTGCTAGCCCGACAAGCATTGGATAGCGGTACTGGCATTACGCTTGGTTTAAGGGTCCTTCACTGTTACAAACCCCCCGGGCCCAGTGCTGGAAAATGTAAGTATCAAGTAGGTTTTGGCTTGGAGGGCACCGCAGAACGCCACTCCTAGGCACAAAGCAGTACAGCCCAATGGTTTCGGTGGGTGTGGAGAGAAGTGTGGGCCGAGAACAATCAAGCCTTACGGGGTTGCGTGCGATAGCCATTATGTAAGTTTGACACGACAGTTTCTTTGATCCTTGTTGTTTCGTAGGTATTGCCCCACCTCAGACACTCACGCAGTGTTAACGCGGCCTCCAAATGACAGACAGCACACCACGTTCGATTCTTGAAGGTCCTGTGATCGGGTTCCACTTTTGATCTGTTCTCGGGCGCGGCGTCGAGTTCTTCAACATGGTCCGTACAGACGAAACACTCGACCCACTCACAGCGACAACATCCCACTCTTTCTCTACCACTCTTCTTCGGTCCTTGCTCGTTCGCTTCGCTTTGGACCGACTGTCAAATTCGCCATGCTTTCGTCTCGTTGGCAATTCTTAAGATACCCTCCAGTTGGGAGTTCTCTGTACCTTGCAGGCCGATTCTGATAAACCAGAGCCATCCGGATTATCCGCTTGAAACTACCCGGGTCTTGACCCGAGGCTCGACGTCGGACTCCACAATAGACACTAATTACTAAGTTCGTTGACATCGACGACTGTCGACTCCGCTGCTTTACCTCTGCAGTAGTTGTGGTGGATGACAAGTAGCATCAGAGCTCGGCCGATCAGAAAAGATTCCAGTATTTTTATGTACTACAACACATCTAACGACTTCAATACATCCGGGGAAGCATAATTCACAACATATTAGTCTAACAAGTTTCCCACGTCCTATCAGACTTTCGGTACGCGGATGACTGTAAGCAGCAGGTTGATAGCCTAGTTAACCGAAAAAGAAATGATTGGAAGGGATCACCAAAAGGAGTGGGATGCCACATACCACGGCGATAATCCCAGAAATCCACAATGCCTTGCCGAGAGGCGTGGGTTGGAACCGGAAAATCATAGCAAACATGATGCCTCCGAGGTTCCCTGTACCCCCCACAATGCCACTCTAAAGGTGGTCAGTTGTGCATGTCATAGATCTACATAGCTACACTACTCACCATGAACCCATTGGAACCTACAGCGAGGCAGTGTGAGTATGCGTTTTCTTTGACAAGAATGGAGCATTTACAAGGGTTGCAGTGGGGAACCAGGGAGAAGTTGACGCCGTTAGCAGCTTCACAGGCAATGGAGATCAAAACGAGCAAGACAATTAATATTGTCACTGCATTTCCAGTCAATTTATTGAAGAACCGTCAGGAAGGGAGAACTTACGCGAAGGGTGTTGATTGTTGTCAATATACAACCCAAGACCAATGGATAATAGTCCCTGTGCAGCACCTAGGAATATCAGAAGGTACTTCTTCCCAGGAACGCCGAATTTCTGGTATATCAAATCACCAAAATATCCACCTGACTTTGAAGTCAATAACAGTAGGCTTAATTATAGAACGAACTCGCCTAGTGGACGGGTGAAGATGTTCAAGAGACCAAAGATGGATGCAATCTAAAAGGGGGGTCAAAGACGGGCAATGAATGCGTATCGCTACTAACATATCCAGCTTTAGTTTGCCCAAAATTGGGCGACTTGTAGAGGGAAAACAATACATTCGCCAGGTTAGCATCGATGGCTAGCTCGTAACCAAAGGTGCTGAGGTATGCAAGTGCGGGCAACCAAGTCAGAGGTCTAGTGATGACCTTCACTACAAGCGCCCACGTGACTGGCTCGTTCACAGCGAAGTCAAGTTCAGATTCCAATGCTGTCAATGAAGATGGAAAATATTAGTGTGCGGCAGGTGATAAGGGCAGTCACAAACCGTTCACTGGGGATACGGTAACCTCGACGTCGCCAGAGGCGTCTTTTTTTATAGAATCAACCTTATGCTCGAGGGAAACGGGAGGTGGGCCTCCGGCTTTGATTCCGTGTGCGATGGCCTTGTGACGGTCGCTCCACTTGCCAGCGGGGTGATCCGTCCCAAATACCAGGGTGGCGACCGCAATAGTAAGAAGGAAAGGCACTGGCACTATTGCAAACGCCGCACGCCACGCCACGTGCGGTGTGAGCCCATCTGAAACCAAGGAGTTATACAGAGATACCATAATGATGAACGTGACTCCGCCGCCAGCATTTCCCCAGCCGCCTGCCAGAGCGTTCGCTAAAATACATGTCAGCCCAAGTATCATGTACATGAGATAGACTCCAGATACCAGTCCCAACCACATTCTTGTCGAAGAATGCCGTGGTCCAAGCCTGGCATGCCACGAAAGTGCCCCCTAAAATGCCGATGAAAAAGCGGACAATGTAGAGTCCGTTCGCTGTATGTGCAGTTCCAGCCAAACCCGAAGGAATTGCACCGCATAAAAGCAACCCAGCCATGACCTTGCGTGGGCCAAATCCTGGACATGACATTAGAGAAGGACCAAGTGGTACGATGTAAGGACTACAAACGATCAACCAGTGGGCCTGCGATGAACCGCACAATAAGCGTAGCGCATAGCGAGACCACGTTGGAGTTTCCTGACAGAAGATGACTATGTGCGGGGCATCGACGGCTGAGCGCACACTTACCGACTTGTGAAGAGGTCAGATGGAGGTCCTCTTTGATCACGTCCGGAATAAGGGGGGCAAATGCAAACCAAGAAAGGCTAACCACAGAACTTCGTTATTTGCCATGGATGAGAGACGTTGAGGGGACTTACAAAGCCACGATGAATCCTAGCCAAGAGCTGGGGTGTAACGGTTGGTAATCGTACTCGTGGGAGGGAACTGAGCACAACGGAAACGTACAGATGGAAGTTGACAGAATATTGGTTTCGCAGAGAGAACAGTGGTAAGGAGGAGCACTTCAAATTGGCAGGATTAACAACAACATCCTTGAAGTTGATTCTGGAGGAAGTCAAGGACGTCATATTGGTGCAGGCTCTACCTCTTCCAGGTTGTTAGACCTCTGCTCCCATGTTTTACTCGCTGGCACTTTATATTTTGAAGGTGCCAAGAGTATCATATTGTGGCGCCCTGTACTCGCAGCCCTGTACCTAGAGCACGACGGGGAAGATGTCAAAGATAAGGATACTCCCATTAATTAGTAATGTAGACGCTGTCAGTTGGAGCAGGCGGGAGCACGGCAACGATAAGGGAAGAGCAACAACAGAAGATAAGAAGAAAAAATTTCGCAGGCTCCCGATATCAAGTCAATCAAGGTAAATGAGTGGATGTTGCGCTTTATCGACATATCCTTGAAGGTGTTTGATGAATGGACGTTCTGGTTCCCAATACTTCCTACGGTGTACGCTGAGGAACGGTCAAGCTCTTCCGCAGGAGTGTTTTGTTTCTACAGCTGGAATTACAAGAGTGATAAATGAATTAGCGGGTCACGTCACTGATACGAACATACATGACATCCCCAAGACGAGATACTTGATGATATTAATTCTGCATGCAATGAATTTTTCTGTCTTCGTATCTTGAGCTCAGCCAGACTTACCCGCATATGGATGACCAAGCAGGGTCCATGGAACGTCGTCGAGGTAGCAAGCCAGCGTGTGGGGTCTCTGGTACTCAAAAGCGGAAAGTGACCAAGAACAAAAAAAAGTTCCGAAAGCCCAATGTCAGCCTTATCCTCGTTATCCACATCGTGCCTTCAGTCGCTACGAGGTCCTGGGCGAATGCATTCCACTCATCTCGGAATAGGCCAGGAACTGTCAGGGAAACTGGTATCAATTGCTCGGATATCTGTTATCCCTTCGATATGGGTGTGAGTGACATCCTTTCGTCATTCTTGCGAGTCAATTGAGGCTCTATCATAACCGAAACGCTGTCGGGTAAGTTGAGAGGCAGCCTGTGGTCGCACTAACCTCAACCACTCTTTTCCTGTCGAACTCCCTTCACACAAGGACCATGAAGGTGCGACAGTGTTGATAGAAGTCGAAGGCGTCAAGAACAACACAGAAGACCAGAATAACTGTTGATGTTCCAGCAGACGCTTTGAGTGTATGTATGCCGGTCACCTCAGGCCATTTTTGTGGTTGAGCTGACCATGGTGGGCATCAGTGCGAGAGGATTCGTCGACCGTATATGTGTGTATATATATACACCGTGATATCTCTCAATCAGAAGCCTTTATCAAGAAGAGACTCGATTGGATGAGGCCGAACGATATCGGGTGATAGCTTGGGCGAAGGTGGGCTATACTTGCCTATCTCCTTATCGCTTAGATATGTGGCTGACCTTGGGCATTTACTTCGTCGTATGGCAGGAACGCACCTGGCCTATAACTCTTTGACTGATAAAGAATATATGCCGTGAAGAAATTTGACCTTATTCAAGGCAAAACGCTTCCTTAGCACTTACCGTTGGCCTATGAAATTTTTTTTTTCTAAAAATATTGACCATGGATTGGTATGCTCAGCAGGACCCTGCGTATTTCATGTCTTATATAGGTCAACAAGTCATTTTGAACACTACTGCCCCCTTGTTAACAACAAGCAATGGGCAGCTGGCCAACTCTGGCCATCACATGCTCACCACAAGCTCCAAGTGTACGATGCCACCGTACATCCCACTAGAATGTGTAGCGCAGACCAGTGGTTTCTTGTCTGTCGAAACACTGTAGATCCGGATAGGATTTCGAGTTACGCTGAAAAAGATCATGTCAGAGGCGGCTGGGCTGCTGGGCGGATTAGGAAGAAAGTAGCTCGTTTTCCCCGGGACTCTATGAGGGGTTTTTGTCCTACCAGTGTCAATTAAGGAGCTCCCCGTCTTAGGGTTAGAGGCCTGAAGTTGCGACTGGAAAAGAAGGGGCATGAGCACTGGATTTGCCAATTCGAATGTGAGCTTGCACATTCGCGCAAGGTCAATCAAGTTGCCGAGGTTTCGGATGCTGCCTTCAAGACATGGGTTATATCCGCCTGATATGTGGAAGTGAGTTATAGGGATGATAAGTGGACCAAGGATACAGACCAGCAAAGACGAGCTGCATGCTATTAGGCACTGCAGGTCTCCCTCTAAGACGAGAGAATGCCACAATGACGAGTGCCAAATTCATTTGGTATCTGTTTCAGAGAGGTAAAGCGAGTCACCGTCACTTGAGCTGTGAGGTTGGAGTTGACAGGGATAACGTAGGCTTGCCACACACAAATCTTGAGCACGGGTCGACAAGGCCAATGATAGTCTGAAGTACTCCTCCGACCAGACCGTAGGGTATCAATAAATTCGCTTTAATATCCCACCGTTCCTCTTTAGCACTTTCCCTTTGATGAATACACCGTTAGCAAGGAGCTTGTCTGAGAAATGGGAATAGAATACGATGCATTTTCCACCCAAAAGCCAGAAAAATGGTATAAACGTCGACAACTGGTCCACGAGGAAAACATTGCGCTTGTCCATAGCAAAAGCTGGGTCAAGTGCCAGAGTTGTCAAGTAGGATATGGAACATGCCCTTCCAGGAGCGGGGAAATGGCAGAACGACGTGATGCACACGCAATGTGTCTGTGCTATAAATCAATTTTACAAGAACCAGACCAGATAGATCAAATACACCGTCTCGAATCTCATCGAAGTAGTGTTCCTCGAAGTTGTGGTGCGAAGTGCAAATGTCGACGGAGTGCCCAAGTGCAACGTCTACAACAAGCTTTTCGGCTTTCCCTACGGCAGTTTTATAACGGAGCTGTTAGCGACGACAAAGACACACCGTACCCAAATGCAACCCGCAACTTGGTTGGAGTCGCCAAGATTAGCTCTTCAAGCTTCAGCTTCATGTATCGTGTCGGCGCACACATTAATATTTCCGGTATCACGTGGTTTTGGACACTTACGTGAGCATTCCTAAAATGGGTGGAAGCTGAGATCCCGCCGTTCGTCGCTGCCGTTGTCGTCTACCAAGCTCAAGTTCCAACCATGTCTACCGCGCACAGACCCACATGGGATCCCGCTCAAGCCAAAGATGTCAAAGGCGGCTCACGGCAATACTCAGTCCGTGACATGGCTGCCCACACGAAACTCAAGTTTCGGTGAGTTCGTTGGTGACCACTCACATATTCCAGAGACCCCGAGTCATACGTTTCAGTCCAGTCAGCCAGGGCAAACTTCGGTAGGAGAGGTCTCGCGGAGAGATTTAAGAGCGGAGCTACTCGCCGCGGAGGAGGACGCGCGAAATAGGAAGCGGAAAGCGGAAGGAAAGCCACCTTTACCTGCTGTCGCCGACGGCACTGCCAACGGAGGAGGCGAAGACGAAGAAGCGAGCAAGAGACGGAAAATGCTACAAGAGGCTCTAGAACTGGACAAGGACGAGGATGATGATGATGAGGACGACAAATCTGAGGATGAGACTTCTCAGAAGGCGAACAATGATGCCATGGACGAGAGGTACGTGACCCCTACTATTTCTCTCCGTTCATATAACTGACATCCGTATTCAAAGCGAGGAAGAAGAATCCGAGGAAGAGGACGATACAGACGAACTCCTGCGCGAACTAGAAAAGATCAAACGGGAACGTGCAGAAGAAAAGGCCCGGCAAGAAAGGGCGGACTCCGCCGCAAAAGCAGCAGCCCGCAAAGTAGAAATAGCCACCTCAAACCCACTTCTGAACCTCGCGGCAGCACTGGGACAGGCTCCCGGTGTCAATACTACCGTTCCAGGAACTTTCTCTGTGAAACGACGGTGGGATGATGGTAAATGCGATCTCCCGTGCACTTTCCCTAAATTCTCACTTTCACTTACTATCATTTCAGACCTCATTTTCAAGAACCAGGCAATGAACCAGAAGAGGGATTCATCTGGTCAATTCGTGAACGACCTGCTCCGTACCGAATTCCACAAGTATGTCATTGCTCCCCACGCCATAATGTCACGTATTTGCTAATGCGACTTTTTCAGAAAGTTCATGGCAAAATTTATCAAGGTGAGCCTTTCGAAAGACCTACGGGGTTTGCCCTAGAATCTTGATGGTCGTCTTTTTTTATAGTGATCATGGCCCAACGCATCGGGGGCTTTGTATAGATATAGTTAATACCCTGGTGCCATATGCTAGCTCACGAACTACTCGGACCTTCATTATCACGTCCATTCCCAACCTTCTAACGCCCACTCTGGTATTTCCGTCTGGAAACTTCCAAGGCTGGTAGTGTACTTGAATGCATGTAAAAAGATGTACAATTTCTCGGGCCTTGGATCTGGATGAAGCGGCAAATAACATTCCGGGCAATACAGCGTCCCAGTATCCGGGTCTACTGCGGGCTCTGGTGCTTCCATCGTGGGTAGTTGAGCTAGTGCTTCGTCGAGAGAGAGCTGCGCGGCTACTTCCTCGCCCGAAGTTGCATCTTCTGCAACACCTGGGGGCGAGACCTTGGTGTGAGATCTAGATCGCGAGCTACGAGATGCCTCACCTCCCCGCTTTCGTCTGTTTTGAGGTGGCAGTGGCGGTATACAGAATGTTCTTGGGGTGAGCGCTCCCTTCGCGCGGAATGTGACGTCGCGCCATCGGCTCCAATCTTCGTCTTCGTCCTAGACATTTACGGTAAGAACTTGTTTGCAAGGATGAAATCAGAGGAGACACTACGCCCCTTCATATTTCTTAACCGAGTAATAACCTGCACTGCTTCGGAAGATAAAGGAACAGGGGAGCCCATCCCAATATCATGTCCAGTCTCCCTTGGAAGTGACTGTCGTCCATGGTTACCAAGGCCGCCGTCATCCGTACCTGCCCTGAGCGATTCAGGGATATATTCGCTGCGTAGGTGGGGCGGCGGGGCGGGTGCTGCGCGTTCAACTGACGGAACGATGTCGACACCGCCTTCTCCAAGATTCGGTCCCTGAGCAGTACGTCAACCACCTATCCATCATTACCGCAGTCACACAAGGAACGCGAACCCATATTCGTTCCTCGGAGTAGATAGGGTCGTTGGCTATTGGGTGTCCGAGGTATTGGAGATGCACACGGATCTGATGTGCTTCGACCGGCAGTCAGGATCCAGAACTATGAGTAGACAAACAGCGACAACTTACAACGACCAGTGAATGGACGGCCTGCGACAGATATGAGCTGTTAGCAATGATATATAGGAGACAAAAGAGGAACGAGAATACGGTACACCGAACAACACTAGTGTGTGTATTCGAATCGTAATGTATCCTGTTGAAAGCAGTCTTCGCGGGCTATCACGTTAGGCGGTCAGAGCTTTTGCCATAGACATGCATAAACGCAACGCAGCTCACCTTCCCTTGCGGATGCACGATGTTCAAACCCATCTGGCGATCGACGGTCAGAAGAGGCTCCTCCAATACCACCTCGCCGCTTCGTTTTGCATTGTCAGTATGGTCGGACGGGCTGCCAGGACGGTCAGGCACCGATACTCACACAGGGAATTCTCCCTTGCACCGAGCTATATATTCTTTGCGGACGGAACCATTGACGAACTCAGCCGAAAGAGAGCGTGCGAGGTCAGCGTTGAGGGGGACGATCATGAGTCCCGATGTTAATCTATCTAGTCGATTGATCGCTTAATGGGGCCAAACAGAGAGGTTGAGAGGATCAACTCCGAAAGGAAACTAAGGAACGGACTGTATACTCTGTCGAACCCGAAGTCATTGCGCAGAATTTGTACCAGGCTGTGATGGTAGTATCGACCGGTTGCATGGACGGGCTACGATGAGAAGTGAACAACTTCGCCCTCAGGCTGGTCTGCCGTAACGAGAGAAAACTCACAATACTTCCTGGCTTGTTGATAACAAGAAATCCTCGTTCCTTGTCATGGAGTACAATCTTCACGGGAGTCGAAGAAATGGGTGGTTCGTGTCTGTGAACTACGTTCCTAGACTACCCATGAGCACGATATTTCATCCACCCATGGATACTTCAATGGGCGTTACCCACTCGATGCGATCCCCGTTTTTGATGATCGTATCAGGTTTGGCGGACTTGCCATTAATCGAGGTCACCCCGGATTCGAGGGCGTATCGCTGGCGCAATTGCAACCATCAATTAACACATCTCAGTTGGGCGGCGAAGTGCAACGGAGGACTATTATCAGGAACGCACATAATACTCCATCGATCGATCTCTGAATTCTGTGGACACGACTTCTAAGATCTCACGACCGAGCCAACGTTCCTTAGCCATCGTAGTGTATGGATGCCAGTAGGGTGTGAGCTTCCTGATCCCCGGGGCAGACCCCTGGGCTGGTTGGGGTGTCTGGGGATCATCAGACATAGTCGTCGCGGTGCGGGTGATGAAGCGCGCGAGGAAGTGCCGGAACTGATCGCGAGAAGAGAGATTTGTGAGTGATCCACTCCCTCTTTGCTCGAGTGTGTACGATTCGTTACGGGCCAGCCTGATGGTGATGATTTGGGTCACGGAATGACAATAGGGCTGCTGGAAACGCTACTACGGCATTACGCTTCTATTTCAACGTTGCATTTTTGTACGCACGTTCAGAAGAGAGAAGGACAAGCAAAAAGAAAAGCGACGATGATGGTGCGTCTACTACGGCCCACCGTTGTGGCTATACAATTCTTGATTGGACCACACTCATAATTTCAGTGATGGAAAACAGTACTAAGTTCTGCGTTGGTCGTTGGACCCGAACAGAAACATAGTATACGGTCATGCCCGAAAGCCCCAGAAGGACACGGTGAATCATCCAATTCGACGCCCTGACTAACCAACTTCGAAGATCCTGCGGTCGGTGCTTTCCAAGGACCTTTTCAGCTATTTTTTTTCCACCCATGACAGTATCGGATCTGACCGTCTGTTGCGTCCTTGCAGTCCAACGTGTTGGGCTCCTCAGATCGAGAAAAAGTTGTCCCCTCAAAGTCAGGTTCCCCGAACACGTTCAGCTTTCGCTTTATTTTCTGCCGTGACTGACTGCACGCCCTAACGCATCATTTCCGGTAACCACGGGAGATTTCGCATCTAGGTCGTTCAGAAATGAGTATTCCTGAGACTTCTGAGAATTGATATGGATTATCGTGCGGCTCCGGCGAGTAGCGCATCTCTCTGACCTTGGGCCCTACAATCGCCGAGGGTGTGTCATCTTACGTTTGTGTAAAGGCAAGCAAGATTGCATCCGATGTGTAAATATAGCTGATTTTGCTCAGTAACACCCTTTTTCATAGCATGCTGCATCACTTTCATGGGGTGGTTCTCTCGGACCGCTGAATTGAAATAACGTGCACGGGTCGGGGGGTAATGCGTTCTTTGATACCATTGGACTCAGCGGTGATTCGTTAGACGTTTTCCTCCTTGCGCTAACACAAAAGCTGACGTTCGTTTTGACAGACATACGACGGCGTCTTCTAAGTCAGGACCGATATCAGATTGAGTTTTCAATCACCAGTGAGGGTGACCGAATCGGCGATGCACGACTGGGGTAGGGGTGGGAGTAAGCATCGTCGCAAGTAAGCAGTTGGGTTGGGTTAGTCCGTGCGAGGAGAGTTTCCGGGTGTGCGCGTGACTCGGTCGGACGGAATGCCTGAGTCAGGTGCCCGAGACAGACTAACTATGATATCTGAGGGGTGGTGCCACTACTCGTTCAGGCCAAGGTACGAATACCATTCGCGGAGGCGGTTGCAGTGACATAAACCACAGTCATTGATCTCACACTGCTTTCTTGTTTCATGTGCTAATAATCCGATGTCATTGCTGGGTGGCTCCCTCTCTGGTGGCGCTGCGTCGGAATCATGTCACAGGCATTCCGCGGCGCTCCCCGTGCTCAGCAGCTGCTCCAAAAAATACATTTAAGGGGAGTGCTCAGTCAGCCTGGAGTCCCCACTACTAAAAATTACACTCAGAAATGGGAAACAAGCTCTCTTCCATCTCATCCAGTGACCGCAGGGTCCGTGCCAAGCAGGTCGACGACGAACCCGTCTTTGCCTCTCCTGTCGCACCCAGCCACCGGGATGGATCGCGATTATCGAGGTCTCACTCGTCGCACGAGACGCTCTGCGAGAAACACGTCTACCATCTTCCACGGCAGCCACCACCAACCCCACCCACTCCCCATCGCCCACTGGCTTATACACCCCTAACCGTTGCTTGCCCCCCGAGCAACGATGGTCGATTAGCAAGGGCATATCTCGCCTTCCTCAAGTCATTTCCAGAGTATCAGAGTACTTGGATACTCGATTCGCTGCGCCGAACAGACTTTGCGCGCCTAGATCGATCTGGGGAAACGTATGTGGATTACATGGGCGGCGCGCAGCATCCAGAGAGCCTCGTGCGTGCACACAGCGATTTCCTGTCAGAAAGCATTCTAGGGAACACGCATTCTGTCAGCAACAGGTAAATAAGCCCCAACATTTGAGCTGTGTATGGGCGACTTATCTTATCTCACAACTCGCACCCAGTTCGAAGCTTTCGTCCATCTGTGCCCACGATGCACGAGACGCCGTTTTGTCATTCTTTAGGGCTCCACCGGGATACACGGTCATATTTACTGCGAACGCTACCGGTGCACTGAAACTTGTCGGCGAGTCCTACCCGTTCAAGCAAGGAAGCTCCTACGTCCTTTGCGCCGATTCACATAATAGCGTGCATGGTATCCGCGAGTTTGCATCGCGGCATGGCGCGGAAGTACACTATATTCCTTCTATGCCTACCGGCGGCTTCGTCCTTTCTGCCGCAAAGGTAATGTCACATCCGTTTATATGCGCCCGCGATGTGCGCATTATCTCACCTCGCGCCGATAATATTGTAGGATATCTTGCAACAACATCATCCCAGGGATTCTGCGCCATCTCTCTTCGCAGTGACAGGCCAGTCGAATATCTCGAACACGAAAAATCCACTGGAGATATTGGCCCATGCGTCTGCGCTCGGGTACCATACTCTTCTCGATGCAGCAGCACTTGCACCCACCTCGACCATCTCACTTGAAAATACCCCTGTCGATGCAATGGCGATAAGCTTCTACAAGATGTTCGGTTATCCAACCGGTGTCGGAGCCCTCGTTGTCAAAGAATCCTTCTTGAAGTTGCTTGAACGACCGTGGTTCGCCGGAGGAAACGTGGACGTCGTTCAAGTACCTGGTACGCTCGTCACACGATCGGCAAGCCTGCACGAACGGTTCGAGGTATGTGCTATGCAAGTCAAATCTGAATACAGATGCGCCTTTTTCTTAACTTGGCGGTGGGTTCTTTCAGGACGGGACCATCAATTATCTATCTTTATCAGCCGTGACGGATGGACTACGATTTCTATCAGTTTACCTTCCTTTCCTTCCACTTCGCCTATCTTGCCTCATGCATGTCCTCACCTCTTCTTTAATACAAATGCGTCATGACAGCACTGGCGCCCCGGTCGTCAAAATCCTTTCAAAGCTGCCCTCGAAGCGACTAAAGTACATCGGCGAAGAGGCTGATTCGGGATCTACGGTCTCTCTCATATTTCTATCGGTATAAGTTGTTCCGTCATATTTTCTCAGAATGTATCCGCTGACTTTTCTACCGTTATTACCAGCCCTCCGGTGACATGATACCAAACTCTTTTGTTGAACATGTTGCCGTCTCTCACAACATATCGTTGCGTACAGGGTGTATGTGTAACCCAGGCGGAGCAGCAGCACTACTAGGGATCAAAGACCAGATGGCACTCCTCTACCCGGGTGTCACGCTCAAGGACTTTGAGCGGGTGGTTGGAAGGGAACTAGGGGTAGTCAGGATCAGCCTCGGTCTCGCTACCACGTTCCATGACGTATGGAGGGTGATCGACTTCGTGTCCAACCTTGCAAACGATCGAATCCGCCGAAAGTTGTGGGACGCTTGGATTAACGTTCCCGTTGGTCAAGCTATTTGATAGGCCCCCAACTGCTCGCTGCTACTACGACTATTTATATTCAGGCGGTGCCATGGAACATGTCTACCATTTCAGCCGGAAAAAGCACATCGGAGTGGATGTTACTGTAATGCTGTATATTACTGTGTATGATACCAACAACTTTAACTTGCTGGCCACTTACCATACTTCCCTTGCACGTTCATCATAATACGTTTTGCATATATTTTTCCTGCTGAATCATAAGAGGAAGCAACCACACCAGTCCACTACTCTTCATCTCCATCTTCCTCGTCTTCCCCTGCTTCATCCTCGTCCTCTGATACTTCTAGTCCAGCGTCTTTCATGCGTTCCTTATCGCGCCTTCGTTTCGTGTTCATCTCATCTAACAACACAAGCAAATCTTCCTGCTCCTTCTCGACACTCTTCCGTCTTGCTTCGGCAACCTGTACGGCGGCTTCCAGCTCTCCCACTTGGGATTTGAGTTCATTCGCCTATGAACGCCGCCGAATACATTACTTAAGGACAACACGGAGATGGAATATGCTGCGGACGGCATGCGCACCTCGGTGACCCCCGCGGACAAATCCTTGAGCTTACTATTGAGCGCATCGATCTCCTCGGCTTGGGCACGTATCACGTCGCGCAAGGAATCAATCAACATCATTGATTCCGCGCTAGGACCTAAGGGGCATAGGGAATACGGCGTTAATATGACGGCACGTATGAGAACAGAAATGGGCGGGGAGGCGGGGACGTCACGGTGGTACGTTTGACACTGCGCACGTACTAACCTGATGAAGTGGCTAGGCTGCTTGGATCGGTACCAAGAGCCCTCTGCACGGCGTCTGCGGTATTAATATTATCGTTCGTTCAACGTAAGTATTTAATGAATGTTCCATGTGCACCAACCAAGGGGCAGGGCAAGTGACGTAAACCATTCATCAGCGGTATTGAGGCAATGGGACAGCACAAACGCACATTGATTCGATTTCCAGAAATCAACGAATGCCCAGTCAAACCATATCTCGCCTTCTTGTTCTTGGGCTCGCCGATTACTCGCGAGCGCTCCGGGAGAAGTAGGACATAATAATACCATACACTCGGGTCCAACTGACTTGAAACGGTCGTCCTCCCGGACGCGCGTCATATGTCCAACCAAGGCATCCACTGTCAAACGACTGATAATGGCATGGATCGTCGATCTAGAAAGGGACAGGAACACAGCGATGGGAGCATAAGCATTTATCACGTTCATTAAGGGGAAAGGTGGAACGGGGTAGGAATGGGAATGGGAATGGAGAAGCACAAAGGCATTACTCACCGTGTGATCTCGCCTGGCTCGCGGTTAAACTCATAGCACACACCCAAAAGGAATGCACAAAGGCCTGGGACAAGACTCTCCGTTTCTGCCGTTTGATTGATCGGTTCCACCAACTATACGTCGGAGAACAAGGGCGCCACCGATCACCACATGAGACGAGTAGAACAAGTTAGGCAACGTGTAGATGAATCCTTCGTGATATGATTTCCTGCAGAAGAAATAAACGGACTTACTACGCCAAGTCCGCCAGCATCTAGAAACTCCTTAACAGATTTCGCATCTTCCCATAGCCACTGCACTAGAAGGCACAGGTAGCAGACTATGAGTCGGTCCCACTCTCGGACTTCTCTCTCGTTTGCCGAGTCTACTCGCGAACGTGTGAGGAAACATAGAGAAAGGTTTTCGCTCAGGAGTTGTAGAAGGCTTTGTGGAGCATCCTCGTCCTCGGGCTCCGTGACATTCACAGGGTCCGGCACGGCATCAGCAGGAACGAAAAATTGCCCCTGAGACTGCTCCGCAGACGGACCGGAAAAGGGAGGCTTGATTGACCGTGCTAATGACTTTGACCTAGAGGAGGAAGAAAGTAGAAACGAAAATAGGAGTGTCGCAAAATGTGTTGTCATGACGTTTGCAATGTTCAGAGGGGACGCTGGGGGGAGACAAAGAGCATGCAGCAGCGGCGAAACCGCTGGTGCGTCGGTCGACTCTGTGATAGGTAAGACACGTCCAGCAGTATTTCTTACCACTTACCTTGCGGGGAGAGCATTCCCTGCACTATTGCCTGTTTAATCTCGTCCTTACAAACGAAATTCTGCGATGCAATGTGTTACGAGGCAGACGCAGGCGAGAGAATGAACTACATACACCAAAGACCCCCAGCGCTGCTGCCCTCAAATCAAGGGAATCTTTCAAACGTTTGTCGCCATAAAGCCCGTTATACTCCCCGTGTAATCCAAGCTCAACCAGAGCGTCGAGCGCAGACGCAGGTTCTAACCTGTCCCATTCTTCGCCGTTGCTTTCTGGAACGGGCATGTACGGTGTCACTATAACATCAGCCAACGGGAACGCGAGATTGCTGGGGAGTAATTGAAGAGCCTGGTAGCCGTCGGAAGACGATTAGAATTGGCTACGGAATACGTACTCACCTGCGTCTTCAGGGATGTGGGTGCATTAGACGCCAAAGCAAGCTCTACCAGACACCGTATGAAAACATGAGTTTCCTGACTCTAAGAAAACAAGTAAGGGGAAAATGTAAAACCGAGCCAAGGTGGTACTGACGGTGGTACCCTTTGAACCGATGAGCATTCCCATTGTCCCAACCACCAGAGACGCATTGTGGGCTTTCTTCGAATCCCAGAATTGCAAGGCAAACTCTTGCGGTGGAGCATCCTGTTGCTGGAGTTTAAAGGGGAAGAGTAGAAAGGAGAATAACAAGGCTGGCAATGACGTCCCGCGAAAATAACTCTGAAGGTAGATCGTTGAGCACTTGCATCAGTCAAGTAGAAAAACACCTGCCTGGTTCGACGAGTTGAAACGCAACAAGCCGTCGACACAACGAAGTACGTCGTGAACTATCACGTCGCCCTCGATTCCGCCTTCCCGAGTAACAATTTCAAATAACTTTTCAAAAGCTCCTTCGAAGGCAAGAACCTTTTGGATATCTGGACTCTGTGACATCAAGGAATGGATCGTAGCAATGCTTTCTACAGAAACGTTCGTTAGCATGAATCACGTTCGCTTCGCTTCTAGAGACGCCGCGTGCTCAGGATACACGCAAGACCTCGCAAGCAGCACTCAGCACGGAGAATTTGCAACTCACCATTGCGGATAATTTCACGTCTGTCATCCACAACCGCTATGATACTCGAAGCAGCATTTGACGCTTTCAAAAAGTGATTCTGCACCACAGTCCGCTTGTTTTGCAAGAGAGTCGACAGCAACTGAAGGGTTGAATAGCGAATATAGAACTGCGAGTTGAGAAGTAACTTGAACAACGTGTGCGTAGCCTGCTCGTCCTTAAGGAAATAATCGGTGTGTTTGAAAGATATCTCCCGGTCCTTCTCTTTATCTTTTGCTGTCTCGTCTACCTCACAGAGGTGATGCAACGTCTCGAGCACAGCCTTGCCTATATCCGGGTCGACTTCGGCGTCATCTTGAAGGACTTGGATGAGACCTGGAAGCGCCCTGTCTCCAACATCTGCCTTGCAATCCCGAGTGAGACCCTTCAGAGCAAGGACTGCTGCACGTCTGTCAGCCAGAAGGGTTGAGGGAGACAATCGATCACTGAGTTTCGCGATGATGTCCACGGCCGATTGAGGAGCACCTGTTGGGCCACGTAGGGCAATGTAAGTCTGCGAAAAGAACTCCATCAGTGCTGCCTGGTGCCTTTGGGCTACTGGACACCGATGACCGTTGTCAGCGTGACGCGGCACTAATACCAAGTAGCTTGGTAGCTAACAAGCTTTACTGCAACTGAAATGTCGCGTCCGGAAGCACGTGACATGTTCAATGGCAAATCTAGTCGGACGATAGATGTTTTTTCTGTGACATATACGAGCAAGGACATAACAGCATCATTATCCAAGAAGCAATAATGCAGCTAGTAGGTACGCGATTGACTGAACATGGATGTCACTGGTGTGTAACCTCCCTTCAGTGAATTGTGCGGTCCTCACCGATGAGTGGTATGGACAGTGTGTTTGGAATTTGCAGAAAGTACTATCTCAAGAACTCGGAGAATTCGCTTGGCTTTCTCTCTGCGCACTTACATTAGCCGCGTCTTGTGTCTGGTAACATACCTTATGCAACCACTTCGACGGATCGTTCGGTGCAGACTTGATGAATCGCCTGCGCCACTCGATAGGCAACCGTCCTAACCGTCCCAAACTTATCCATTTACTAATCAAACACGTGGCGGCTGCGCCTGCCCAGGCCCACTTATACCGTGCTGAAATCTCGTGGTTCATAGGGCCTTACCACCTATATTCCACTCTCGCCGCCTTCGGGTAATACCTCAACAGTGGTGCAATGAATATTCAGAAACCATTCACTGAATTGAGCAAGCCACTGGAAGGTGGGGTCCTGGAAGACGCGGCCAAAGGGCCAACCGAAGCGATGGATTTAAAAGGCGGCTACCGTCCATCTTCCGGGTCATTGCAGGAATCCAAGGAAGTAAGTGTTATCTGGTATTGAAAAATACCAGGTGAATACTGAGTCATAGCCGGCATCTAACAACCAGCAGGGGGAGGCGAAATTCGAGGAAATGATTAGGGGTCTCAGCGAGGAGTTTCGCAAACTCAAACTCGAGAATGTCCAGCTGAGAACTTCTACTCAAGACCTACTGGCAGAAAATGCCGCCTTACGGGAAGCGATCCAGCAAGAACAAAAGGAGAACACTGCCCTCCAGCGAGCCCTTCGGAAGGAAGAGGAGGAAAGGTTGGTTGCACGACGTTTGTTAAATAGGGCACGGGAACGGCAAGAAGTGGTGCGCGTCATGGATCGACAAGCACGGACAGAGACGGATGCTCTAAGACGTCAGTTATCAGCCAAGGAGTTGGAAATCAAAGCGATCAAGAGAGAATCGAACGAAATGGGGCCAGATTCACTCAAGGTTACCGGATTACCGCAAGGATGTCAAGCCAAGATGGCCACAGAGGGTGACGTCCATTCACTTTTGACAGCCCTCAACACAGAAATCATGGAGACGTGTTTGGCCATTGTCCATTCTGAATCCTTTGCCTTCGCACGGCAACCTACCAAAAACATCGATGAGGAATGTTTTGATATCATAACTGAACACTTCCCGGAATCTGTGATGGGCTGGCTTCGTGAGCAACTGAGCAGCATCGATCACTTGGCATTAGAAATAGTGCTGAAGGACGCACTTGTGGCGGCATCATCCTGGGTCATCTCAGAACGGGATCCAGATCTTGAGGGCATCGAGCCCACAGGTAGGAAAGCACGTTTACTGAAAGCATGACATGGTGCATCTGACTTTCGCTCTCAGAGGTTCGACCTCCTAAGTTCTCTGATGGTACTACGGATCTATGGGGTTGGCTGGTGCACATCGCTGCCAGGGGCTCTCCATGCAATGCCTTGCGCCACACATTGCAACGGAGCATATCGAAAGTCCTTATCTGGACCGTGATGAGACCTGCCGGATATGTTTCCAATGACACAGTCGTTCATGAATTCAGCCTCAAGACAAGTGAACAGCTGACCACGATCATCGACCTGGCTTTACGACTCAATGAGATCCTCAGGAGGGGAGGTGCAAAGGAGCTATGGCTACTCCGGGGTGTTCCTGGCGGGGAATTTGACTCCAACATGATGGACGACTTTGGAGGTCTTGAAGGGAACAACCAAATAAATGGCACCGTAGTCGGTACAACGGCTCTTGGATTGTGCAGAGTTGTCATCCGCCGCGACATATACTCCGCCGAACTTCACCTCGATCCACTCATCAAGCCAAAGGTGGTCCTCAGGTCTTTCCTTGACAGTCTGCAGCCAGAGGACGAGGGCGAGGATGAAGATTTGGACGAGGCCCCAGTGGAAGATTTGGACGAGGCTTCGGTAGAGAACGCGGATGAGGATCTGTCGGATGATGCAGACGAGGCCTCGGTGGAAGATTTGGACGAGGCTTCGGTAGAGAACGCGGATGAGGATCTGTCGGATGATGCAGACGAGGCCTCGGTGGAAGATTTGGACGAGGCTTCGGTAGAGGACGCGGATGAAGATCTGTCAGATGATGCGGACGAGGCCTCGGTGGAAGATTTGGACGAGGCTTCGGTAGAGGACGCAGATGAGGCTCTGTCGGATGATGTGGACGAGTACTCGACTGAGGATTGGGGGTATCATTGATCCGGGAATTTTTGTAATCTTCACGATTTCATCGCGACTGTCGACTTCACGTTGTTATTCCTTTTCAGCCTTATGACCCGTCTCTACATCTGTTACACTACCTCTCAAGATTCACTCTTTGTAGGGCTGTCGTTAAGGTTGCTCTCGCGTATCTGAATCAGTTCTGCGTCACACGTCTCAATCCAGCGAGAGGCTCTGATGGTATTGCTTCTTAACAGATGAATCAAACATCTCTGGTAGTATATCGGATAGTACACCCGCCTGTCATCAGACTATTAAGACTGAGACCGCGGGAGAGCGGGGTTCGACTCCCCGCCAGAGAGATTTTTTGGTCGGACGTGTCCTATATAGCCCTTGTGCTGACTGAACTTACGAGCCCGTAGTACAACCTTCTTACATAATTCCCTCTGTAGTTTGTTATGTACTGTGGGCGAGTACGCGCTTCTCGACATATTGCTAACTGATACTACCACCTAACAGAGTAGATTGTTATCTATTAAGACTCTATGTTATTTGAATTATACATTAGTGGTGCTCAAAATAAACTGAGTTGGAGTGATTTTGGCGCTAAACCCTAGCTGAGTTGGCTGAGTTCGGCACTAAACCCTAGCAGAAACTTCAGCCGCGACTTTGACAAATTTCAAGTTCCGATTTTTCAAACCTCCGCTCACTTTGCGTTTTTGGAGTGCTGTGCTACACAGCATGACATCATGTCTTTTTATATTCAACATCTAAGTTCGAACATTCACTCGCGAGCGATATTTGTAGGGGGCAGCTCGGATATGGTATTAGATATGAGTAGATAACACTGTCCTCCTTCTGCCACAATGGTCCATAAGTCTGCTCGTCAAGAGACCCTAGAGATCCTGGGCGATGCAGCAGTCAGAGTTGCTGAAATGCAGTTGCAGCAGCTAGGGACTTACATGGAGGCCGACGACAATGACTCCAATTCTAGCATGTCAGATGGCGATATTGGCAGAGGAATGAGGACAAAGGGGGAAAGGGCGAGAGCTTAAAGACGAGCACTTGCCTTTATGATTGAATTGAGTGTTGAAAGTAGTTGGTATTGATAGTAGAGCTGTTGAGGCTCAAAGAGTTAACAGTATAAGATTGACTGCTAGTCTGAGGGGATACGGCAGAAACCCCTTGGTTTATATACATGCAGTTATGTGCACAGACCAGGTGATGCATATAGTAAGTGAACATACTAACTACTATGTATAGTAACGAATGTCATGGAATGCCGTAGAATAAGTGGAGTAAAGTGACGTCATTGTGGAGTCACTTATAAAGCATGACATCATGTGAGTCATCTCACATAGTAAGCAAGTCTAGAACCGGTAGTAATTATGAACAATTCCAACACTCCCGCTTGCTCTAGAATGGTAAGGTTACGAGACCAAGTGATGAGTGATTTGTTTCAAATTTCTGCCAGGTAAGAGATTTGGTAAGTCCATCGGCCTTTTGTTGGTCCATTTGGATATATTCAATGGCAAACATATTATCCTGTACACATTCGTGAACGAAGTGCCATTGGACATCTATATGCTTTGAACGACCATCTGACACTGGATTCTCAGCTATAAAGTGAGCACCCATATTGTCACAGTAGAGAATAGTTTTCTCCAATTTTAGGTCAAGTTCATCAAAAAGCATATTTAGCCATTTGATTTGTCTGGCAGAGTCACATAAAGCCATATATTCGGCTTCAGTGGATGAAAGTGCAATAGTCTTTTGTTTGCGCGATCGCCAAGAAATAAGGGAGGTGCCAAGAAACATGGCATATCCGGTAGTAGAATGACGAGTATCCACATTGGCAGCCCAATCGGAATCAGCGAATCCGAAGATGCGAGATTTGTTCCCAGAATAATAAAGCACAAGTTTCGGAGTAGAAGCCACATATTTCACAATGTGTAGCACTTTTTGTTTGTGATCTTCAGTTGGATTGGCCATGTATTGCGACATGCGAATAACCGTGAAAGCAATATCTGGGCGAGTTCCCAGAGCCATATAAAGTAAAGATCCAATGATAGATTGATATTGGGAGCGAAGTGAAGAAGAAGCTTGATATGTAGCTTCGGGTTTCTTTGGTTGGTAGCCAGAAGGAAGTGGAGTGTGGACATTGTGTGCATTCTCCATTTGGAATCTTTTGATCACCTTTTTGACGTAAGGGATCTGATCCAGGTAGATCTCGTGCTTAGCACGGTTTCTGTGGATCTGTAGACCTAGATATTCTTTGCATTCGCCTAGATCTCTTGATTCCCATTTCTTCATAAACTCGTCTTTCTTTGCTTTTAAAAGTTTAGGATGAGATCCTAAGAATAATCCATCGTCAACATAGACGAGAAAGATGACCATGCCTGCATTGGATTTAAAAATATAAATCCCTGCATCCACTTTTGAGCGAGTATAGCCCATGCGAAGTAGGGAAGCATGTAGGGCTTTGTTCCATGCTAATGCTGCTTGCTTTAAGCCATAAAGAGCGTGCAGCAACCGATAGACCTTGTGCTCTTGACCTTTAATTTTGAAGCCTTCAGGTTGTTCCATATAAATTTCTTCATCCAAACCACCATATAAAAAGGCAGTTTTGACGTCAAGGGTGCTCATTTCCCAGTTTCGTTGAGCAGTGAATGCTAAGACAATTTGCACTGTCTCAAAATGAGCGACCGGTGAGAAGGTATCTTCAAAATCTGTTCTGAATTCTTGTGTGAAACCTTTGGCCACAAGACGAGCTTTAAAGCGACCATCGCTTTTTATAGCGAAAACCCATCTGCATTTGACTGGTTTGTGATCTGGTTTTGGATCCACGAGAGTCCAAACATTTCTTTCCTCGATTGATTTTATCTCGTCCTTCATAGCATCGAACCATTTCTTTTGGAGCTCCGAATTGAGTTTTAGGACGTCTTTAAAATGTTCAGGAGACTCCTTAACACGAGCAGCAAGAAGAAATTCGAAGGTATTAGTGAAATACCCTTTTTGTTCTTCTTCTTCTTCTTCTTCTTCAACATGTGCAGTTCGAGAAGGACCTGCAACAGGTGGTGTAGGAGGAGTAGTTGAATCAGGTAATGGAGTCAATGGAGAACCAGGAGGATGTGAAATCCATTCGCAAGGAACAGAAGGAGCCTGTGGTCAAAGAGGTGATGGAGGTCTCCTTTCTTCCTGAGTTTGTCTCCTATATTCTCTTGAATCGCAAGCATGTTGCTCAGCATTCCTAATCCACTCCTGAGCAGTGTCTCTATTCTGCTGAATATCCCTCTCAATTTGAACAGGAGGTTTGTTCCCATAAACATTGTCTGGTCGAGATGTAGGGATTATTCTTCATTTAGGACGAGGTTCTCTTTGTTCAGCTTGTTCCGGGTTTGCCCTTCGCAGATTTCTATTATCACCGGGAACAGGGTATGGTTGGTGAGGGTGTTGAACAAGATTAGGAGGTACAGCAGGAGCTCTGTGTGGTCTTTGTGGTTGTTGAACTGGTCTGTTATGTTGACCACCCTGCTGTGGGTTTGGATTACGAGGAGGTTGTTGTGGATTCTGTGGTTGGACTGGATGAGGTCCAAAGTCGGGAGGATCAATCCCAAAGTCTGGTAGGTTTCCACCAGTATCGCTAGAACCAGAGGATTGGTCGTCTTCGGAATCAGGGTCACTTGAGGTATCAGATTTTCTTTGAATACTATCCGAACAAAATGGAAAGGAGTCTTCTACAAACTTGGCAGTACGAGATAGGATGATCTTTTGACCATGGAGAAATCGATAGCCTTTGGTTTTTGGTTCGTATCCTAAAAATATCATTTCGATTGCATGTGGGTCCAATTTATCCTTTCTCTGTTCTTTTGGCACCCAGACATAGGCTTTGCAACCGAATGTGCGAAAATATGCAATATCTGGAATCTTGCCAGTGAAAAGTTCAGCTGGTGTCTTGAATTGAATCCTCTTGAGCGGTGTTCTGTTGTACACATGAAGTGCACAATCAAATGCGAAGTTCCAGAACTTCTTTGGAACACAAGCATAGTGACGAATAGCTCCAGATTTTTCCAGAATAGTTCTATTGAATCACTCTGCACGACCATTTTGTTGAGGCTGGTCAGCTATAGAAAGCTGATGTGCAATTCCCCTTGAAGTGAGGAGCGCCTTGAAAGTGTTTCCCATAAATTGTCCCCCTCGATCCGAATGGAGAGCACCCAATTCCAGATTTAGTTGATGCTGCATAGCGAGCAACCAATTGGTAAAATGTTTGTAGGTATCGGATTTATTCCACATATAGATGCAGAAACCGAAGGAAGAATAGTCATCAAGTAGTGTGAGAACATACTTGGACCGGAAGTAAGATTCAATGGGAAGTTCCAATAGATCGGCATGAACGAGTTCAAGAGGTCTTGTTGCACATTTCCAAGAGGGTTTAAATGACTCAGAAGCCATTTTGCCCTGTGCACAACCTTTACAGGACTGAATTCCATGGAGAGGAATTTCAGGAAGACCTAATCGGCAAGTATGGTGTAAGATATTGTTGGCAGGATGTGCCAGCCGATTATGCCAGAGTGTTTCTTTATCCATTGTAACCATCGGGCAAAGGACCGAAAAAGCATTGGAGGGTGGAAGCGGAATGCCCACAAACCAATGTAACGGTGAATTAGGTGAAGCTAATCATGCTTCAACTAAAATCCGGCCGTCAGGTGTTCAGATTACTTCATTGTTTGAAGTCGCTTCGCTTCTATATCCCCTGTTTAGAAGCATATTTTGAGAGCATAGCCTCTTTGAAAATTGAGGGTTATATACTACTTGATCTAAGGAAAGAGTGGAGCCATTTTCTAGCTGCAACACTACAGTTCCTTCACTGATAAGATTGACTCTTTGTTGTCCAGCAGTATTAGCTGACTGCAGAGAAGTATATTTCTTGAATGACAAAAAGTCAGAATAATAAGGGGTCACATAATGTGAAGCCCCAGAGTCAAGCATCCAAATAGACTCACCTTTGGGAAGTATGATGTTGACTGAAGTATCACAGGGATAACAGTCAAAAGCATCTACTGCATTGCAGTCAAATTCGCCAGGGTTGTAACCACTGACTGAATTCTCCAGGTCATGATCAAAGTCCAGTACATCAAGACAAATAAAAGGACGAGGACGAATATAAGTCCTCGGATTTGGTATACTCGCATGAAATTCTGCTAATGATAGTTTAAGTGGTCTGCTAAGTTTTCGGGAAGACTTGGTAAAATGTCTGTTTCCTCGAATAACCTGCGACTCATTATCTGCAGAATTCCTCTCTCCTGCCACATGTATATTAACCAGGCTGGTAGCTCCCATTCCATTCTCGGATTGGATGGGCGAGCTATGTACAGCCCTGGTTCTCGACTCAGTAGAGGGAAACGGAATCCTCCTTGATAGAGGATCCAAGTTCTCCCATTGTAGGGATTCCTGAAGGGATAAACCCATTCTGAAACCCATCGGTTCTGAGGAGCGATAGGCACGTAGGCAAATAGAGCAGAAGCAAGGCGAATCAGATCTGGGTAATTTTACACGAGGAGTTACTGACTCAACTTCAGAGATGAAGGAGTTCTGAATCTCCTCCTGATACCAGTCTGAGAGAGTACCATCGGGTTGGATTGGCAAGGTAGGGACATGGCCAACATGTTCCATGGCCATTTCGATATCCTCAGCAGTTAACTCAGGAGAAAGTTCCCAAGAAGTGAGAATGTTGTGTGTGCCAAGAGGAACATCTAATTGAGGGCAAGGAGTAAGTTCAGTGACGTCATCTGGAGAATACTCTGGAGAAGTGTGGTGGAAATTAATTGCGTTGATATCAAAATCATCATTAGGGTATTGTTCTGGGACTTCGGAAATAGATGCGAGGTTAAATTCCTCTGCACCTTGTCCGGGAATGTCAAGCTCGTTGGCACTGGCTTTTCCCTTGCCTTTGCCACGGTGACGATTCTGGTTTCGTCCACGACCGGACAAACCTCCCTGTTGTCCCTGGTTTTGTTGATTTTGTTGAGGGTAAGGCTGGAAGTTGCCTCCCCCTCTTCCGCGATTGCCACGAGAACCTCCTCAGCCACCTCGGCCACGAGAAAAGCCACCACCACCACGATGGTCCTGAGTATTATGCGAGCCTTTGCACATATTGCACAAAGGCGGTTTGTTCATGCGAGATAATAAGGAATTAGATTCCTTTTTGATATTAGTAGAAGAGCCGGAGGCTTCTCCTATTTGTCTTGGTAACAAAGATTGTCCGGAACGATGAGACCATAATTCCTTCATGCGAGGAATAACAGTATCTGGTTTTAATTGTGTGGGATTGATAGATGATAGGATATTAGTGGGAGCTTGGTCCCATGCCGCTGTCATAGTGTGAACCAATAATAACGACTTCATTTTGTCGTCCAAGGTTATGCCTTGACCAGAGATGGTTTTAAATAGCATATTGATCTCTGCAATTTTCACCATGAGATCATCCTTGGGCTTGACTTGAATTTTAAGGAGCCACTGAAACTCCATAAAAGTCGTCATGGCAGAAGGTTTGCCATATTTGAGTTTGAGGTCTTCCCATTTCAAATGGGAAGTCGCGTGGGCATCAATGGAGAGTGCGATCATTGGATCACAATATAATGTGATGCATCCTTGAGCACGTGCATCCGAGGTGCGCCAAACAGCAGCAGCAGCAGCATTGGCAGGTAAAGCTTCAGTACCCGCGACAATTCCCCACACTCCCAGAGTTTGGAAGTATGCTTTCATCATAACTTGCCAGACAGCGTAGTTCATCCCATTAAGTTTGGGGATGTTCTTTCCGAGACCTCCTTCAGAAGACATTCTAATAAATGTTGAGGATTAGATGGTTGTAAAGGAAAGATTTTCTTGGATCAGTGATAGATGGATTAAGTTCGCCTTGGAGGAAGGTGCGCATGCGTTTACGACGCTTGCATGTGCGGGATTTTTGTCCGGGATGATTCCGAGTATGTGGTGATTGGTGTTTTATTTTTGGCTCTGGTTCCATGCCTTTCTCAGCATAACGCCAATCGGCGATGCGAGAACTCTGCTGAACATTATACTTGAGAAAATCGAAGCATAAGTCAGGGAAGTAGTGATAGGATAGGAACGACCATCCCATTTCATGAAGACAATGGGGGTTTGAAAATCCTAACCATTCAGAGGCACAACTATAAGGGAAAGGAAACCAGCCATAAATTCGATTACTGTACTCCCTAGAAGCCAAGATTTTGTAAAGATTATAAGGGCTATCTAGGCAGGGATCGCAAGATCCATCAGGATACTCGAGGAATCGGCCTGCGGATGCGTACGGTATGTCCATTGTACCGGGAAGAGGATAATTTGCGCTTAACTTCAGCAGCCGTGTGAGACTGAGCAAGAGCATTGGCAAGTAGTCCACAACGTCTGGGTTGGCTGTAAGCTTGCCCAGTAGGACAGTCCATCGCACATTCGAGATCCACGAGAATCAAGCCAGTTCCTGGCCAGTAAACGAATCTGCAGTAACCGGTAGCGTCAAGGTACCAAAGAGTTCCTCGAGCCGAATTGAAACCTGTTCTGGTTTCGTCCATATCTGCATATGCCTTAAAGTTATCGACGAACTCCAATAACTGGAGATCAAAGAGATGTCCCCCGAGCTTATGCTCTCGGAAGTGGAGGGGAACACACTCGATGTCGGTAATTCCTTCTCTCCATAGTCCTCTGTAATGGCTCTCCAGATACTCGTGCCAAACCCTGAGAGGAGGGACGAGCTTGCGGAAAGGGTTTCCTGAGACATAGAGGGGATGGCAGTTGTAGTAGATATAGACAAACGTGTTGTGAGTAATTGTGGAGGCCGGAACGGTCCAGAGGGCAGGATCTTCATAGGTTAGACTGGGAAGGTCACAACCATTGAAGTGAGCGATAGCGTTAGGAGAGGAAAGGAATGAAACTTTAGGGGCAAAGTCGGTAAGGTAACTGTGATAAGCAGTATGGATTCTGGGAAGTTCGAATGGCGTGTCAACACCAGGATACGTCAGGAAGCCATCCCATGTCACCTCAATCTGCGAGAGAGGGACGTGGGCGAGCAATGGCTGCAGGCGAATGAAGAAAGATCTACTAGAGGGAACGGCATAGTGCCAGTGGGAACAGTCTCTGACATACAACGCCTCCATATACTCAACAACTTTCTTCACGTACTCCTCTCTCCATTTATTCCCTGCATACATGCCATCATGAGCATGGGCAGCAGTGATTTCGGTACGTTTGGCAACAACGAGAGACATGCTAAAAGGAAAGCATAAGATTCTGTTCTTGGAAGACGAAAGACGCAGCTAATAAAGCAAATCGAACTCGGTGTTGTCATTGACAGCGAGATCGACCTCAGCGATCAGGTGGTTAGCCTGAGCGAGCGCGTCATTCAACGCCAAAACAAGCTCTGGGGGTGGAGTCGCTTCACGAACAGGAGGTGCAGGGTCAGCACCACCTTCAATCGTGTAAGGCAGAACAGGATCAAGGTCGGCGTCGTCATCACGATCGGGAATAGCGTGAAGGAGATAATTGGGAGGCGGAGCCTCAACCATAGGAGGACGAAGTCCGTCATGAATAAGGCATAGGTCAGCTCCCATGGCAGCAGCTATGCGAGCGCGTACCCAATAGAGATAAATGTTGCGCCAGACAGGACCAGCTAAAGCTGCAGTCCAGAAGGCTAGCGAACACGCAAACATTTCCCTAAACGCTCCATATCCTCCAAGGGACATATAAAAAATAGTAGTATAGAAAGCCATCAAAAGCGACACAATGTAAGTAACAACACTCAATCCCAGCGCATCTAGGCCGTCAATTGGCATGCTGATATGGCCGTCACCAGAGATCAGTAAATGCACAAATGACAATAGCACACCGACAGTTTAGAAGTCGGGGCTCATAACCTATTGGCAGAGGAACGAGGACAAAGGGGGAAAGGGTGAGAGCTTAAAGACAAGCACTTGCCTTTATGATTGAATTGAGTGTTGAAAGTAGTCAGTATTGATAGTAGAGCTGTTGAGGCTCAAAGAGTTAACAGTATAAGATTGACTGCTAGTCTGAGGGGATACAGCAGAAACCCCTTGGTTTATATACATGCAGTTATGCGCACAGACCGGGTGATGCATATAGTAAGTGAACATACTAACTACTATGTATAGTAACGAATGTCATGGAACGCCATAGAATAAGTGGAGTAAAGTGACGTCATTGTGGAGTCACTTATAAAGCATGACATCATGTGAGTCATCTCACATAGTAAGCAAGTCTAGAACTGGTAGTAATTATGAACAATTCCAACAGGCGACTGGACAGATGTCTTGTCCGAACCCTTGTCCCCGATGATCTTATCTCCAATTTCATCCATGTCCGCCTCATCGTCCTCATCCCTCAGCTCACTCCATTCTGTGAAGAGGATAACTGCTCCATATACAGTGGCACTGCAGACCATTCGGGCGCTCTATGATGAGGTCCACATGGCACGAGTCTTCAAGTGACCAGGTGTACCAATGATGCATGCATCTCAACTGCCACTCCTTGATCATTTTGCTATCCACCGACCACTCTTGTTCTGGAAAAAATTGCATGTCGATCCTGTGATATTCGATGACATTTTAGACCAAATTAGTGACCACTACATATTTTTGAACAAGTCAAACAACAAACAATTACCTGTGGCTGTTCAACTTGCAATTTTCCTTTTCTGTGTGGGGCACTACGGTAATGCATCTTCACCTGAGGATGCTGCCCAGTGGGCAGGCATTAGTGTTGGAACAGTCATCAATTGTACTCACTGGGTAATGGCAGTGCTGCTGGACAAGCACAACAACTTCATTTATGTGCCAGATGTGCAATCCCCAGAACTGAGGCATGCATGAGAATTTGCAGAGTCACGAACTTGCTGGTCTTGGAGAAACAGAGTTTTTGTCCTGCACAATATGGTTGTGCAATTTGAAGAAAGGCACTGTGAAGAGTTGGGGCGAGGGACGATGGATTGGGCGATGAGGGAAGGGGAGCCTGACGAAGGGAATGACAACGATATGCTGCTGGCCCTAGAACCAGGATCAGTAGGACAACAATTCCACATGCACTTAATGGAGAGGTTGATTGTGGAGAGAGGGATACGAATCTGAATACATTTTGCATTTTGTAAAAAAAACAGAGGGCGACGGTGACAACTTGGACAAATGGATAAAACATACTCATTTGTCCTACAAGCGACATCAGGTAAGGGACGGAGGAAGATCTGCAGGAGTAATTATCAATGACGTAGGAGTAGCAGAGGATGATGCTTGGCCACCAGCAGCGAGGGCCTTCTGAGCCTCAATCTCCGCAAGCTTGAGCTTGAGCTTGAGGACCTTGGATTCCCTAGAAAACACCTCTGCATCCAGCTTGTGGAGCTGGATGTCATGGTTCTGCATCTCCAGTATGTGATGGTGGATCTTGTCAGCTTCACTATGTTCACACTGACACTCACGCTCATCATGCTCAATCTCCTTCATACACATGTGCATGTTATATTTTGTGATGTGATGTTCATTCTTGAGAAGAGCGATCTGGTATTCTCAGTCAGAAGTATCTCCTGAAAGTCCTTGCAACTTCTCTGCTAGCGTGACCTCGAGCTTGGAGACAGATCTTGCATTTCCTGAGCTTCCCCCTGACGCCACAGAACCAGGACCATGGCCATGACTCTTAGTGACAATAGACAGTGGCGATGATGTTGATGTGACCATTGAAGTTGATGACGGGATGCACTTGGGGTATGGGGAAGAGCGGAATGTACTGCAATTTTCCCAGGATGGTGTCTTGTGCTTCATAGCAGGAGGATTAGGTTGCCAATTATGAAAGTCACTTGGGCCACTGAAAGACTAGATTGTTCATGTTAGTTTTTGTACAGTGCGACCACTTAGGAGATATCAGTAACTTGCCTTAGCAAAAGATGGGACTGCTGGCGAAAAAGTATTTGATTGGCTTGGGCCTGCTGTCGGGAGGGAAGAATCATGCATCCAGTCATTGTCACATTCTTCTTCATTGATATCATGCCCTCTTGTTTTATCGCCACCGGCCTCCTCTTCCTCCTCTTCCATACACATGCAGTCATCATCAGTGATGACACCAGGAAAACCTGGATGTTCCATCTGCTGGACCATGGTCTCATCGTCATCACACTCTCCAAACAAATCTGGAACAGACTGGGAAGTACTGGAGGGAGGGGGGGGGGGGGGTACAGAGGGGGAATCGGGTTGAATAATCGCAAGAAAATTGCCAGCACGATCGAGGCCAGGAGTAGAGTTTTGCGGTTGGGTGTCGATTGATGGAATTCCCCTCCACATTTGATCACATTCCTTGAACCAAGGGAAATGTGCAATGGCATCAACTGAAACCAGATCATCAGTGGGACCAAATGGGAACACGATCTAACAGACTCACCCAGCAGGTTTGGATACCTCGCATCACCAGGAATGATCCCACCACCAGTGGACTTGAAATGATCAAGTTGCTCTCGATATCTCTTCTTTAACCTGCATTGACCATTGAGTTATGCCATCTCCCATCATTAGATAAAGACATATGTTGCAAGGTGTGCATAGACACTCGTATTGAACTTCTCCAGCTGCATCTCATACCCACTGCAATATTCTGGATCATTTGCAAAAAGCACCTTTGCAACAACAGCATGAATTTCTTTCTTCATTCACCCATGGGGCTTTCCGAGGGAAGCAGAGCCTTCTTGCACACTTCGCTGCTTAGTGCTGCTGAATAGGATGGCACGATCGGCAGGATGTTGCAAGAGCCAGCTCAGGAGTGTGCTAGTGAGGTGGGGATATCGTTCCCAGAAAATGGTTTCCCTCGATTCCTGTGGAGGACCTCCCAGGGTAGTCGTCATTTGCTTGCGAGAGCCAGTAGCCTGGGACTTGGATCCCCTGGTCTTTGGCTTCCCTCTCTGGGACGTAGAGATCATATTTTGGGGCAGGGATATAACTTGAGAAGGGAAAGGAGGATTAGAACCTGTGTTTCTGGCTGGAATCTGAGGGGGAGTTGATGCCATCATAGTCGTCTGTCTTGCTTGCAGGCATGCAGAGCATCTTGTGCATGGACGATGGGGAGGCATTTTCAAGCGGAGCTTGAATTAAACCACACGCACTGGACCCGCTTGCCATGCTCACACTGATTCCTGGGCCAAATTTGTTTGACTCAGATTTATTTTGAATGCCACTATTATCTATACACCAGCCCTCTGGGCAATCCAGGATGCGATTAATGTTTAATTATGTCAGCAAGCATTTGATGGGAGGCTCTTCAGCTTGAAGTAAATAAACTAAGTATGGGTAGTTTGGTGCTCAATAATGAATATTACAATGAAATGAAATGGTAGTGATCATGGTAAGGATGCTAATGTGGATAGGCAGGGGACATGAAGAGGAAAATGGTAGTGGTTGTCGGTGTTGGTTAAAATGATTCAAAAGTGGCGCTCAAGGTGGCGCTGGAAGTGCTCTGGAATTGTTCTGGAATGGCATCTGCAACTGGCATTGGCCTTGTGGAGTTTGAAAAGTTATGTCTCCTCTACAACCACGCATTCAGCGCTCTGCTCGCCTGCAAGCAATCTCAGGTCAGCCCATGGCATCTTCAAGTGAACAAGCCCATCAAGGAGGATCCAACAGACCCACCAGGAATTCAGGCTCTGGTCATGGATTGAGCAGTAGATCTACTCATGGCGGAACCAAGGGCAAGAACCTGGCTTCATCCAGCCAACGGGCTGTCACCACTACTGGTGACGCATCTACTACAGAAGGTCTTCAGCCAAAGAACATCAACTGGGACATTCCTTGTACCGATATACTCATCAACTGGTTGCTCACCCATCCCACAAACTGGAGAATCCTTTTTAGTGATAAGATCACAACCATCTCACCACCTTCACCTGATGAGGGGCCAGTGGGCCATAACAAGAAAGAAGTTCAAGCAATTATCGCCAAAGTCATATTCAAGAATGATCCCTACTACAAGGACATGTACATGGTGGGCCCTGCTAAGTTCCAAGTTAGCGTAGGCAACTGCATCACTACGTCAGTCTCTTCATATTTTATTTGTGATTTTTTAACAATCATTTAGGCTGAAGGGATCATATCGCAAGTGCCATGCATGCTTTAAACAATCAGGGGAAGGCATTATGCCTGGTCACACAAGCTACGCAAATCTCCATCGTAAGTTATCAATCTATCTAGTGGGATTACAGTCGCTGATGTGTATGATTACAGAAGCTGTTCTCAACACTTTACCCTGGTACGACGATCTGCATTCCATCTGGCAGGGCAACCCCTCCTTCGACTCTGACCCGATTAATTCCGAGCCAGACAAAAATCACGCTGAAGATTTTTTAGCCATTGTCCAAAATAAATCATCCAGTATGCAGAAGACTTCAGACTTGGGAGTGGGGTCACCCGCCACTCTGGCGGATGAAGGTACCCCTGTGAATACTGGGACCGAGGAAATGCATGGTGATCAAGATCTGGAGGATGGTGAAGTCAACAAGAGGATGTCTCATGTTGGTGATCTAGTCATGAATGAGGGGGATGAATTTTCCGATAGTATCTTTGATCTGGAAGGCATGGACCCCGGCTTTGGAGATGGAGAGGATGTTAACATGGACTCGGTGTCAGTTCACAGTGATCAGGTGCATTTCTATTGGGACATCACTAATGGATCATTGTTAATGAATCAGCAGTCATATCCTCAGCCATTGACTCCTGAGGTGTGGTCTCAATTTTCCCTCCCTCGCAAGTCTCACACACCTTTCTCAGATAATCGCTCTGCATTCTGCCAATCACCATACCTTTGTCCCCCCACTTCCACCAGAAGCATCATTTCCTCTGCATTGTCATCATCTAGCTCTTCCCACAAGGGGAAGGCTGTTGCGAGGACCCCATGGTCCTCATCATCCAAGACAACATCAATGGAGGCAAGTTCTCTCCCAGTCGCTCACAACAAGTCTCAACTTCAAAGCCAGGTCATCGACATGAGTCAAGAGGCTGAGTCAATACTAGCATCCTCATCTTCTGGTAAGACTGCGTGGTACCTGGCGAAAATGCAGTATATGCTGAAGGATCGGGAGCTTGAGTTGAGGAAGGAGCAACTCAGGATGCAGTGGAAAGACATGGAGGATAAGCATCGAAGGGAGCAGGAGCTCCAGAAGCTCGATATCAAGCTGAAGAATGCCGAAGAAAACACCTTCATGAGGGAGGCCAAAACCCTTCGACTCAAGATTCAACTTGCAGAGCTCATGAAGAGTGGCGCCAGCTCCGGCTCAACATCTTCCGACCCCACTGCTTAGGCCAGCCACCCTTTGCAATCACATCTGTTTCTTTTTTTAATCCATTGTCGCATCTCTGCTTGGCTCGTCATCTTCTCTGTTGTACTTGTCTCTCAGTCCCAGTGCATCGTATGATCATTAAGTACACACTCACCCCATACTGTATTACTTCTCTGTCTCCCCCATACTCACCCCAACACTGTATCAAGATGCAATGTAGGGTACATTTCATTTGCAGAATGCATGTGGTATCGTAAGTGACTTCTCCAAGGTCAGTCGTAAAGCACCCAGATCCTGTGAAGACCCCTTACGCACCCTCATCATCAATGGGTGGGACTTAGCTGACTCCTACAGCATCACTAGCTACGCTCCCTCAACTTTATATGGTGACCATTTTGGTCTGTTTACACTAGGTATGTTCATGCCCCAGATATTGGAACAGCCCATCTAACAGCCTCATTCGAAATTGCTGACCTGGTGTTCCCACAGCCTCTCCTACCACGACCATGTCACCATCCTGTTGGCCCAACCCCTCCTCCATTGCCCACCGACTTGAGGGCTCGACGATGCCAACCATTTCCTCCTCAAAATGGATCACCATGTTATGCAAGATGATGCAACACATTACCCAGTAAACTGCAACCTTAACATCCCTCTCATTCCGGATTTTCAAGTGCAGCTCACGGAGACTCTGAAATCGACCCTTCAAGGCAGCAAATGCGTGCTCAATGCAGATGCGGACCTTTCAACGCAATTAGCATGCATACCAGTACGAGGTAAGTATCATCTTAGAAAGATATTTGTTATATAAATTCTGATCGTGAGATAGCCGCCCACCCTTGGGTTTTTTAAAAGGAACAGTGCACCATTCCTCCATGGGATATGCACTATCTGCCCAGGTCCAGTGATCTTTGAGGATAAGGTCTCCCAGTCGTGATGCAATGCGAGTACCTTGAAACGCCCATGCATCATGGATGCTTCCAGGGTGACCAAGCCCATAGTCAACCACAAGAAGGTTGTGCAGCATGATAACAAGCTATGAGCAGTAAGTATTCCATTTTGTGTGCATTGGAATACACACCTGACAATTGAGTGAATACCTGGATTTTCTGTCATAGAAGCTCTCCCCAAATATTTGGGGCTTTTCAAAGAGTGGAATTGATGAGCTGTCTGCAGCAAAGATGCCATTTCTCCATGCCGGACATGTCCACGATTCAGTGAAGGTACACACTCTTTCCATATCCTCCGAGTCATGAGGGGGAATATTGACAAATGTGTCATGCTCATCCAGTATTGCAACCATGACCCAATTGGTGAAATTGATCACCGATCCCACACTAACCCCAGCCCACTGGGCCACGTCCTCTGGTGATGCCACATTCCCATAATGCCCTGCACGGAAAAGGAAAGTTGTGAGTTGAATGGCAACTGGCAACTGATGATTTTCAGAGCTACTATGAAATATTGGGTGGCTACTTATTTGATCAAGGATGCAATCGAAAACTTCTGGCCATACACGAAGGCGTCTAAGGAACAGATGAGGGCAATGGTCAGCAAAATGGTCGAGCAGGCTGAGCTGTGATGACTGCATCAATGGTACAGTGGGTTTTTCAAGAACCCATGCACGCTCTACTTCATCCTTCAGAGCCTCAATTGCATTCAGGAGCCATCCACACCGCCTATCCCTCTCAACCGTCGAGTCTGTATCATCAGAAACACTGGAGTTGGAATCCATTGAGATCGGAGAGATCAGAGATGGTGGAGTAACAAAGAGGATGCTCTGAGATGAATCAGAATCCCCATATGTTGTGGTTGAGTTGCTATTATCGCTACTATCAATTTCACAACACACATTTTCCAGCCTGGCCATTGCTACTTCCAAGCTAGCTTCATCAAGTTGTCTGAGGAGATTTTTGCAGAGAGATTCGCAGGGCATTGTTCTTCAAGACTTAGCTATTTAATTATTTGATATACTGCTAAAACTACTGTTATTTATTTTGAGTCCGACGGGATGCCGCACCGTTCAGCTTGTTGGAGTTGAAAATGTAGTGGCCAGAACATGTTTCCAGAGCCAGTGCCAGAACACAGACAAAGCGCTTCCAGAGCGCTTCCAGCGCCACCTTGAGCGCCACTAAAGAGAGAGCTTGATAATTTGTGCGTTGAGTTGAGAGGATGTTCATCTTTGTTTTGAATTACTTACAAATCCGGTGTTGATCCCTTTATTTAATTTGGCAGTGAAGAGGGGAGAATTTGTTTGTGGTGCACGCCATGTGGTTTGGGATGTGGGCTTAGAGGAATGGATTTGAATGGATTGATGGCGTCGTACAATTTGTTGCTGCCTAGCGAAACGAGTAAGTCATCTGCAATAAATTGGATGTATTCCTTCATCGGGTCGGGATTTACGCCGGTGGGACTAAGGGGGATTGCATCTTGGAAAACTTAATCTCCGCGAGACAACTTTTCGGCGGTACTCACCGCAGAGCAGTCAATGCTGAATTTGAACAGGCTGTGTACATGCGTGAAGGCGAAGGACGTCGCGCAAACCCTGCAAACGTAAACGACTACCGACGGCAATACAATGCTGATCACAAATGGCCAACAAATCAACTCGTGTAAGAAACTGATACTGTCCAACGAACTCCTTCAATGAACTCGCTTGTGCGACCACTGTCCGGGGTGGAAGACGATGTCTCGCACAACTCCCACCGTCTGCCAAAAAACCAACGAAAGCATAATTCTCTCGCAAAGTAGCATAACTTATCGTCGTACCATCATCGGTGTGATCGAGGTCAAGCCTCAAGAGAAGGGCAGGAGGAGCTCAATTTTCTGCCATAGTAGATCTCGACAGAGGCATTCTGAGGAGCGAGGAGGCAAAGGAGAAAAGGGGACAGTAATGTATTTGCAAGCAGATGACGTTCCATACTTGTCATGGCAAACCAATGCACACCAATGCACAGCTGCAATCTGAAAGCAAAAACAAATAGGCCTTTTATGGGTAGACGGAGTTCGGACCGTACACCATCATGATCGTGCGCAACAAAAGATGAAAACAGACCAGGACTGCTCCGCGTCCTGGAATATCACTACTTATGGATTACTAGCAAGCCTACTGTTCCTTCGATTCAACCAAGCTCTCACCTATAGCCCACCCTCAGGGTGCAGCATCCGTAACAATCAGCACCTCCCTACCTGCATGCCAGAAGAAGACATGAGGGAGATTCTCTCTTGACGATAATACGAACGTTCCAGACGCTCTACGCCCAGCTCTTCACCCACGTTTGCAGCATCACAGCGAGGCCCGCATCATAACTCCCGCCACGACCGCTACATGACCCACCAGCACATCATATAGTGCTTCCGCGAGTTCTCTCGGAGTTTCCTGAGGTACCTGTTTAAGAGGGGAAACGTACATGTAAGCACTAGCCAACGTCATTGCGAGGCATGAAGAGAGGGGCATTGAGGGGGCAATAGTAACCGAGGTGGGGGGAAAATACGAAGGGAGGGACTTACGAGATGGCCCGAGCCAGGGACAACGCGGTTGGACCGGACGCGATAGGAGGTGGCCTCAAGGATGTCGGCTCTGGTAGATTTAGATCTACAAGAAAGTTAGGAAAGGGATGACGATCGAACGCACGGCGCAACCAAAAAAAAAAGCACGCACATGTATTCCTCTGACTCCGCCCACATAATATGCAGCCCACCCAGAGCCGTGCACATGTGCGTAAGGTGCACAGGTTCGACCGTATGCTGCGAATGTGCATACAGCGACGATTCCTCCTCCTTGCGAGCCATGGACCGTACGTAAAGCCTCGATTTTCTCGTCGCCATGGTCGAATTCGCAGACCCCTCAAGGGACGGGGTTGGCTCAAAGACATCCTCGAGTGCGTGTTCCTGCGTAGAAAGCGTGTTAGAGTGATTGTCAAGGCTATGCAGGTGTGGTCCCAAACTATGTGGGATACGGCAACATACCACAAACAAGTCTAGCGCTTGATCATCCCAGTTCGACCATAAGGTCTTCCCTCTCGCCTTACCGTTGCCATTTGTATTCCTTATATTCCTGTTCACACTCTCGACACTCCGACTTCCGCTCCCCGTCCATTTCGGACTGCCGTTAATATCGATATCTCTCTGCTTGTCCCGCCCAACCATGGGACTTTTCCCCTGGATACCTAATAACCAACGCTTCGCTTCTGCACGATTTGTCCACTTATCCCGCTTCCCAAGTGCCCCGCGCATGTTTGCGGTGCTGTGTACAACTCGAGGATCAGTAGAGGACATACCAGGAAACATGAGGACCGGCTCGATGAATATGAGAGCGAAGGGGTGTGGGTGGTCGTGGTCGAGGAGCGTGAATGCGTGTGCCCTAGGGTAGGTATTGTGTACGTTGCGATTGCAGAGATGCGTCGAAGGGAGATGAGTCAGGGATGGAGGGAGATGAGAGAGATGAGATGGAACATGCCATGGTGTACTGCTTCCTGAATGTGCAATGCCAACTACTTTATGGCCTCGTAGCTGTGGTATAGAGAGAAAGGCATTCAGATAGCTGGAAAAGTCCATCGTCGCTGTTCATTATCATAGTCAGGGACATGATCGACGGTATAGGTGATGACAGAAATGAATACGCACTGCATTTCCCATCCCAGCCCTCTTTCCGCCCCCTCTCCCGCCGATCCTCGAGATATGTACGGTTCAAAACCGCACTTTCGCCGTGATTAGGCATGTCGATTGTCCATATTTCTTTAATCATGTTAACATAGCGAGTTCCAGCAGCGTTCAACTGCAAGAGATCCGCAATCGTAGGTTGATAACTCTCCTTGTCTGATTCTGGGGGTTAAGCACATGCGATAAATATGTTCGGAGAGATACGTACGACTAGCCAATCCATGGGTCAGCACTAACGTCAACCCTTGTTTGCTTTTCGCAACCGGATATCTCAGTGCGGCACAGTACACCGTCACGTCCTCCCTGCCTGGTACCTTGTCTTGCAACGCGTCTCCAACGCACAGACCAAACGTGGTCCGCAATGAAAAGACGTGCCTCTCGGGAGTGAGATACTTCACTTTATCGACGCTATTCTGGTAAGACTGTATCATTGGTGACAGCGTCTAGCCGGGAAATTTAAAGTTGTCGTTTGAAAGTCGGAATGGGTGTGCAAGTTGAACGAAGCAAGAGAAAGGAATCCATTAAGTATGCCCTATCGTAGGCGCTTCATTGGCCCAACATTGGATGATAAGTAACCCCCGAAGTCTACGAAGCGTTCCAGGAACCGCAGATGAAAAGCGATGCGATGTTCCAGTTATTGTTATGCCCTGCTACGGTGGACCAGAACGATCAGTTTGCCTTCACAAAGGTTAAGGTAGATTTAGGGTGTATGGTGAATGAGGGCAACGACCTGCATCATCGGGATGACGTCTTACTACTGCTTCCATTGCGCCCTGATCCGTCTCCGTTGGACACGACAGTGGATGTCCAGACAGTAGATTCGAAACATACCAGTAGATCGGAAGTGTGTAGCCTGTCTCAACCGACGGCTATCGATCGCGGAATGCATATTTTAGCATTGCGGCAGCAGGCCAGTGTTTGCATGCTACAAATGTGGGGTTTGAAGTAAGAAATCGTACCTTGTGCCCAACTACCCACGTGGATGATAGCTTACAGAGGGACCGTGTATACCGGAATTCCATATTCCATTACATCAGACCGTTAGGCGTATCGAAGTGATTGAAACCGTCCTCGAGCAAGGTTTCAGGCCTGTCGGAGGCAGTACACGTCCGAGTCGTTCGAGGCTGCCAACCCTCGAAAAATCTGGCCAGTCCTCTGCCGAAGCTTTCAAATGGCACGTAGGTGACACCAAAAGCGAAAGAGCTGCCATCCTTTGCGATTTCTTATGTAATAAAGACTCTTCGATTCCGTCGTTCTTGGCGGTGTCGTATGGATGCTGGGCTCTGGCCAAGCCCACCTGGCTGAAGCTCCAGTTTGGCGCAACGGTTAACCCTGGGAGCAGGGACAGTACCATGACGAAGCTGTAGCGCTCAAGCTGCTGTGTCGAGAATGGTCCACCTTGTAATGGAAGGCTAGTAAGTACTATCTTCGATGCATTGTTCCTCAGCATATTGTTTATCTCCAAGAGTGCGCATCAGAACTTATTTCATTGGGGTGAAAATACGAAACGAAACGACACAAGCTAATCTTTAGAGAACACCCCTTTCAGGTGCAACTTGGCCGACGCCCGAGACTCATCTGTAATTGTACAGCCCAAAACAACAACCTACCTCCCTACACATCAGCCTCCTCTCCACAGCAGCACGAACAGGGGGTGCGTGCTGTTCGCCAGCAGCGGGGGAATTGGAAGTGCAGAGAGGTTGATGAGATGACACATATTCGCAATGCGATCCTTTTTTAACCTCACGTCGCGGTAATTATATTTCAGAGTCATGACCTGGGGGCTTGGGGGGCAGTTACGGCTTAGCCTTGGCTGGAGCTTGATGGAATGGGATTTCTCCATCACATTTTTGCGAAGGACATTGGTATCCGCGACTGCTCCGCAATATCAAACGCCTCGTGACATGTCAAGCAGGTGAGGGCTATGGAACCGGACGATGTCCAGGATGAGCGTAACTTGTTCGCGCGCTTCTTTCTTCTGAGACGTCGGTCCTACCTTGACGAAGTACCTGCGCCAGGAGAGGGAATGCGTACGAGAAGGGGGCAGCGTCAGACGCAGCTCGCTTCAAAATTGTCCTCCGACGATACAAGACCCGCCCGCAGTACAAGCGCTGAACGAATCAAGTCATCGCGGGAGCATGGGCCAAACAAAGGAGAACGTGCCATGCAGCTCTTCCGGCACGCAAGGAAACCGAAGCGCTCTGCTAAAGCAGAGCCCACCCACTTTCGTGTCATATCGAGCAGCAACAAGCACGATCCTAAAGTAGACTGTGAAGAGCAAGAGAAATCGCTAAGGAAAACCACCCATAATGAACGTCTCAGACACGGCGTTGCTAACCAATCTTGGGCCTTGTCCTAAAGCCCCTTCCAGTACATCGCCGCAATCGGGGAGTACGCACGGGCCTCTGAAACAATCACCGATATCACGCCTCTGACGAACGCATGGGCATACCTCTTTATCCAATTGCGCCTGAGCTTCTTTTTTGACAGCGTAGCGGTACCGCTGTCCCTTGACTAGCATCCTTTTTACCCGCTAGAGGTCGGCGCAAGCTCTGCCACCCACTTGGCGATGTCGGCATCCTTCCCTTTTCGCTCCGTCTCTCGCGTGTTAGAACATGAGACGCCGACGCGAAATGTAGACCTTTGTGCGCTCCGGCCTTCCGGCACCGCTCGTGTGGCCATTCGTAACAGCGGAGTCAGCAACCCGAGTAATGATTCCACCTGAACGCCGTCTACGACTACGATGTGATGTGCAAGGTAGAGCGAGAAGTCCGATCTGTCTTTGAGTGAGAGGCGTAGAAATGTCCTGATATCCCTTGGTACGCTCGACGAACGTCGTCAGGTGGCTTAACAACAACAACGAAAGGTAAGATGCGACAAGTGGACTCGGAGCCGCGTCATCCTCGGCACTGAGTGCGAGCAGGCGTTCTGCAAAATCGAGCACGAAGTTCACCATAGCGGGCTTGATGCTGGGGGGGTACAGGGCAATCTAATACCTTGGGCACCACTCAACCATCAAACTGTACCAGGTAACGCACGCGTAGACCAGGATACAAATATCTCCAACAACGCAGATACGAGCTTGCGTATTGTCTTGATCCAGAACAGCAAGACGAAGCGAGATGATTGTATCGAATATGACCCGCAAGAAAGGGAAAAGTCATACGGAACTGGAGCACGGAAGAAATCTCCCTGGCCAAGTTGTCAAATGGTGCGTGCGTCTCCTGCCGACATCCCTGTCAGGTCGTTTACATTACTCCCCTCCTCCCACTGATTGTCCTCGGTTGGATGATCGCCTTCCTAGCGTTCACCGACCCGAACCTGGTCCTCTGAAGATAATCTGACCTTGGAAGACAATAGCCGCGTTTGTGCTGCAGCAACCATCGACACCGTTGTCCCAAACAATGCGACCACTCCACCGGTCCTCGCTCAAACTTCTCAACACATCACCCAAGCACTCAAAAACGCCTCCACCCATCTCGATGCTAACTCGTCATTACCAGTCCACGCACGACAAGCTTTCTGGGAGGGGCGAGTGAGCTCCCCCCGCCCAAAATCCACAGCCTGGCTCACACTCCTATCTAAGTTTTCAAGTCCGCAATTCTCAAATTCTCCAGTGACACGTAATTGTACATTCACCATTACTACTCCTCCTATCGTCACAGAACGCCACCCGCCGCTACCACCGCATCCCCTCCGAAACCACTCTACCCAGCTTCGCCACCTCACAGAGGAGCCCGTACGGTAATCCCCGCTGCGACCGCTATATGACCGACCAGCACATCACGGAGGGCATCCGCGAGCCCGCTCGGATCCTCCTGTGGTATCTGTTTTGACAAGTAAACGTCAGCATGGCCTTTAGTTGGTGTCAGGATGGGGGCTAGGACGAAGTGAAACGAGCAACGTAGGGAAGCGAGGAGAAAGCCCGAGGACTTACAAGGTGACCTGAACCAGAAACTACGCGTTGAGATTGGACGCAATGCATAGCGTCGAGGATCTCGGCTCTAGTAGATTTGGATCTGTGGAATGCAGTAGAATGGCGAGAAGGTCGACGTAAAAAAGACACGCACATAAACTCCTCTATGTCTGCCCATATAACATGTACGCCGCCCACGCCGCCATTAACGGAGCCGGGAGCTCCACCACTACCCGGAGTCAAAGCCACGCACATGCGCGTGAGCTCGGCAGGTTCAACTGTATGCTGGAGACACGCATACAGCGGTGATTCCTCCTCCTTGCGAAGTGTGGGTCGTACGTAGGAGCTCGATCTTGTAGACATCCGTGGTGCCTGCGCTGGCTCGTGGACCTCCTCAAGTGCATGTTCCTTTTGTAATATATGTGAATGTCAGGACACTACCGCCCACGCCGCATCCTTGCCACGTAGGGTACGGCAACAGTAGTAGGCCACTTACCACGAACAGATCTAGTGCTAGATCGTCCCATTTCGACCATATAGTCCTTGCGCCCTTAGCATTTCTATTCACACTTGCACCCTTATCACTCTGACTTAGGCCCTTTGGCCGCTCCAGGCTCCCGCCAACATCCACACCTCCCTGCTTGCTTTGCCGGCTCTTAGGGTCACCTCCTTTGATACCTAACAGCCACCGCTTGGCCTCCGCACGACTAGACCACTTGCCCCGTTTGGTGAGTACGCCGCGCACGTTGGCGGCGCCGTGGATAGCGCGGGGATCTGTGGGCGGCATACCGGGGAACATGAAGACCGGTTCGATGAGTATAAGAGCAAAGGGGTGTGGATGGGTGTGGTCAAGGAGCGTGAGTGCGTGTGTCCTGGGTGGTTGGGAGGGGAGATGAGTAAATCGACGAGTGAAGATAAAATGAGACGTACCACGGCACACAACTTCCCGAATGAGCGATCCCGACTACCCGGTGACCTTGGAGCTGCGGTATAGAGAGAAAAGCATTCAAATAGGAAGAAAAGTCCATCGTATCTGTTCAATTATCATGTGGGATCGTAACGGTTACATGATCGACGGTGAGGGCAATGACAGAAATGAATACGCACTGCATTTCCCATCCCAACCCGCTTTCCGCCCCCTCTCCTGCCGATCTTCGAGATAGGTGCGGTTCAAAACGGCGCTTTCGCCGTGGTTGGGCATGTCGACTGACCATATTTCTCTAATCAAACCGGCACGAGTTCCAGTAACGTTCAATCGCAGGAGACGGGCAACCATAGGGTGATAACTCTCCTTATCTGTATTCTAGGGGGTCAAGCGCTTGCAGTGAAAACATTCCGTTGGGGATACGTACGACTAGACATTCCGTGCGTGAGTACTAGAGTCAATCCTCGTTCGCTCGTGGAGACTGGGTATTTCAATGCTGCACATTGTATTGTGACATCTTCTCTTCCTGTGACTTTGTCCTGCAACGCGTCCCCGACGCGCAGACCAAACGCGGTTTGTAGTGAAAAGACATGTCTCTCGGGAATCGGATTTTCCATTTCGCGAAGGGTATGCAGGTCCAGCACCTAAGGTCCCTGTAATCGTTCCAAGTCGTTGTCGAGGTCGAAAGCGGGCTGCGACGATACGTGGATAGTGAATTATTGCTACGCACACGTTTCATCATGCCAATTGCCATCGGTGAATGATATCCTCCGACTCGGAGCCTGGCTAAACCTTTACATAACCAAAAACGAACTGATGAAGACGCTGCGCAAAACAAACTCGAATTTAGGTGTTACTCTAATTGCGCAACGCGTCGGGAAGAACCCATATGCAGAAAAGTAGTAATGTAGTTAAACGTCCTACAGTCAATTATATCCAGCCCTATCAAGGAGTTTGACGACCATTGCATACTCATAACCGCTATTTCCAACGGTCAACGCAACCATACTATGATTTACTCTCGTACTCCATATGATAATTCATACAACTGCCAGGCTCACGAATCCAAGGTCGTATACATGAAACAGCTACTACAAACGCCATCAGTTGGCTAATGCGGGCTTGCGACCAATCATTAGGAACATCGGCGTGAATAGCTTCAAATCAGTAGATTAGCCAATCACTTCCTGCGCATCGCGATAGTGGGACTGAAGTACTGACCTTGGTCTGCCCTCCTTTGACCAGTGCATCCCCTGCAACCTTGAGCGATTCACCCACCTCCCAAGTACCTTTCGGCAAAAGACCAAACAACTCCATAAATCTGACAGCGGTATGCGTCACGATCTTGCCACTCCAGCTCATGCGCCAAACCGTCAAGTAATCCCAGGCAGTCTGTGCTTTCCAGATGTCACCTTCGAGAGGGTAGTACCATGGTACTGGATCGGGGCGTTCGGCGAGGTCTTCCTCATGCTCGATTTGGAATCCCACGTTTTTCACAGCTTGACGTGCAAGTCTCAGGGGTCGAAGCTCTGGAATGCCGCTGCCAAATTCAATTTGATGCGCGAGTTCTTTGTGGGACGGGATGGATGGATCCCAAGCATCAGTCATGCACCATTCGTAAACACCAAGCTACATTATTGCGTGAGTAGACGTGCAAAACGAAATAGAAACAACATTTACAACACCGCCAGGTTTCAGGACCTTGAAGATTTCACTGTAGACGCCCTCCCAGGTGGGTGCATGGACAGTGGCCTCAATGGCGTATACTACATTTCAAGGTTTCAGTAACGTGTTAATGTGAATGAAACCTTACTTACCCGCATCGAAAGAATTTGGCTCGAATTGCTCTGAAAGCTTCATGAAGTCGCCCTTGACATAAGTGACTTGGTCAGAGAGACCGGCTTTTTCAGTGTATCGCCGAGCGCGACCCAGTTGGAATTCGTTGTTGTTAATACCGACAATCTGGACGTCGGAAAAACGGGCAATTTCGCGCGCCGGTGCACCAACACCACACCCGACATCCAATACTTTCATGCCAGGACGAAGACCCATATGAGCGGCAAGATAGTGTTCGTGGCGAGCTAGAGACGCAGCGAAGCCCTCGCCCTGGTAGAAGCGCGAGAAGTGGAACGACTGTGCCCAGCCATACTCATATAACTCCGTCGCACCATCATAGTATCCTGGGTGGCGGGTGGTGTGAGCTTGACACAGACGCTTACAGTAGAAGTAGAACAAACCGTTGACGACCTCAGTGTACTTGTCGAGACGGTTCCCGCTATCAGCTTCGCTCTCGCGGGTGAGGTCCTTTTGCCAGAACTTGGTGTAGCGCTCGACGCGCTTTTCTTGGCGACCGTCAGAGTATACCGCAGACATCTTTCAGAAGATGGTCGAGTCAAGGAAACAGTGAGGCAAGGTGACACAAATGTAGGAGGGAAAGCGAGCAAGGGAAGGTCGCTCAGATCCCGTTTGTGTTGAGGGATAGTTTTTATATGTGTTTCAAGCGAGGAGTGGCGAAAATTACGCCGTTGACAGCGGTTGGCATTGCATAACAATATATACACGAGACTCGAAAGAGGCGAAGACGGTGGAAGTCCATACCGCAAGCAGTGGTGCTACCCAAACGAGGGATAGATTGATTGGCTCATGGAGAAGAAAGGGTCACAAGAATGATATTCGGCCTCGATCCCTGCCAAGGGAGTGACCCTGAGTAATCGTACTGGTGTCTGGATGGACCGAGACTAAAAGTGGTTGAATAGCCTCAGGCACAAACGAAGTGCAAGGTTCGGATTGCGACTATGTAGCACTGTGTACTTCGCAGCTGTCCTCGATAATCGCGATTAGATAACCAGTCCGTCGACCAGGGGCGAGGTCAGCTGTAAAGTCTCTGAGCGGTGTCCGGCACTGCTGTGAAAGGCGGCAGGGGTATGTCCTTTTGAGTTCTGCAGTCCAGCTGACCACGGCATGAAAGCGCCCATGAACTGATCTGGCCTGCTCTATATCCCTTAATGGCATCCCAAACCTAAAGTTCTTTGCTTACTCGGCTGGCGCAATATATCACTTCAGGGAGAGAGAAAAACCAGCGAGGCCGTGGGCGGATAAAGGAACGAAGACTCGGCATTGCCAGAGGCTGATACGACGGTGATACACGTGCCGATAAGGTGTAACCGGGGGTCATGTCCCTGCACAATATCTTCCTACCCACTGCCTTCAGTGTAAAGCGCTGTGCGTACTGTCATACCAACATAGGATCGACCACTGCAATAACTTACCGCCCTCAAGGATCACGACGTTGACAAAAGAGACAATGAGTGCAAACCCTTTAGACAGTAGCACTAATTGCACTTTTCTCCGAGAACAGACGCTCCGCTGTCACGCCCCGGCACCTGCCGGTGCAGGTCAAACAGACCCAAACCAATTGGAATGGTTGGGAAAGCGATCTTGGTGTGTTGGGCACGGTGCAGCTGTGTAGATAAGACCCAGTAGGTACAAAGTACGTACGTCACTCTATTTTCTTCAATCATGCCTTTCCATGGTTATAGTAAGCGGCTCCACAGTCCCATCATGATAGATGGTACCTGCCGAGCGTTCCCAAGGGAAGCCATAATCTGAACCGAGGTGGTGAGCCAATTTTTGTTAAAAATACAAAAGCGCATCAGAAGGTATGAGTGGAGAATGAAAACCGCCCGTATCAATCGCATAAACGGCCTGCTCCGCCTTCATGTCACTCTCAATCAGTTTCCGTTGGACCCGACGGCAGATATCCGTCTAGGCAAGTATACCAAAAACGAAAGAGGACGTGATATACGCAGCCTGTCTCAACCAATGATGTCGTTGTAAACCCCAGGTATCAACCCCAGAATGGATATACGTTTCGGGAGAAGCGGGTCAGTGCATATATGCAATAAATGTAGAGTTTGGACGTACTAGACCAAGTGTATTTGATTCCTTTGCATCAACCACCGATATAGTACCCGCAGCCTTTCCGATAGATTATTAGATACCGCGGTAACTCGTTACATCGACTCGTGCCCTTGTATACGAAAGGTACTTGAGAAGACACGTTGGGGGATAGATACATTGTGAGATATGAGCAACGACATAGGACTGTGATGAACGAGTAAAGGTTGTGAGGTGCGATGCCTTGGTCTATGCACGAATCCACTCATCCTTGAAGATGAGACAGAGATTTAAGTAAAGATCCACCATACCAAGACTTTCCTTGCGCCCACCTTCATGGTCAGCAACCCAGGTGTAACCTTGTCGTACCCTCCACGGGGTGGTTAGAACGACACGACATAGGTATCGATGGCTGTCATCTCAGTAGAGACGTCGTTTCCGGTCACGCTACCATAGTGCTTGATAGGGGCCACCAATGTATCTGGGCGGTTTTTTCATATACACTGAACCGAAGTTGATGCGGATGCGCAGTAGCCCGATTCACGTGACAGAAGATCAGCCCCTATGTTGCTCTGATCCGAACAGCGCTCGCCCTCGCTTCCCTCTGCTGACAGTCTGTCCTGTTCACAGCCAAGGCTATCACGACGCACCACAAATTGACCACTGCACTCCTTCCCGTTCTCACACAACTGATGTACGCCCTCGCAAAATCATCCGATCAAGTCAGGGATGTCACTACCTGAGCCTGCCTAGGTTGTGAAATTGAGCAATGGCAAGTACCCAGCCTCGCAGCATTTCCAGTCTAACACCAACGCCCACTTCCACCCTGATCTCTCCGTGTGGCCAAACACAAACAACTACCTCTACCTCTGCCAACCTCACCCCGTTTAAAGGAGCCCCGGTCCCACGGGTTCCCATCTTACTCTTTGAATTCAGTGTCGGTGACCACCTCGAGTTTGGCTGGATTCCTGCCACTGATGGTGTATATCTCGCTTGGCTGGTGCGTGATACAATTCAGAAATGCATGTAACATGATACGGCAACCCTGCGTCTCGTGTTCTGGCACGCACATACGTGGTAATATATTCGTCCACAGCTACTGATTTTGGATGTGACAGGACTGGAAAATGAGATTCGAGATTTTTGGGATTTACATAATAACGGTGCGGCACAAGTCTAAAGTTATGTACTACTAGTCTGCTGTACAAACGCATGCGTTCCTGCAGGTAGCTATGACGCTGCATCTGTAACATTAAACAAACAAAAATAAAACAGCTGATTGTGTGACTTTTGCAGCACTGCTCCTGCGCAACTTTTTATACTACCCCTGCATAATTTTTAACACAGCCACCTTGTACCACTTTGCACTAGCTAGGAGGGCAGATAAAATAGATAAACATAGGCAGGACGTGAACACAGTTTGTCGGCACCCTCCCTAGTCATCCCGCCCAATCCACAAGGCTGTGATGCCCCACAGGGCCCACTCGAATGCTCGACCCCCTCCCCTGCCCCTCCCACCTGGTGGCGGGATTGCTCCTTCAGGAAATTCCCATGGCATTGCCACCTGCAAATTCATGTGACTGCACTTTGCGCCACAAGTCATCACTGGCCTAGCGAATTTGGGCCCGTTTCTTGGCAAAATACCCATTATTACATGGGTTATGTACAGTAGCATTGAAACGAGTCCCGAGGAACGGGCGAGGAGTGCGTGTAGCCCTGACTCACTCGCTCCCCCATGCACATGCCCTGCTTAGTCAGTAGCTGTGGGCACAGCCACATATTTTCTGCGCATTACTGCAAAAGTTGTGCAATCAGCTGCTTTATTTTTGTTTGTTTAATGTTACAGATGCAGCGTCATACACCTATACTAGACCAAACACTTTCCTAGTATTATCCAACAAAACAGTCTGCAGGATCTTCCCTTTTACCTCCGTTAACTTATCTGTGGAAAATAAGGTATTTACTGTTCTGTCGCTGACATAGTCAGGCTCCACTAGTCGAACCAATCCAATATCACACGATTGCATATTCTGGAGGGCGAGTATTTACAAGACTATCAACAACTACATACTCAAACCCTCTGCTTCGAACGTAGTCGAAACAATATACTCTGCTTTTGTAATCCACACTACATAAACTGTTCTGCAGGCCTTTGCTTGCATATAATACACAGTAGAACAACCCTGTGGGAGACTGGTCACAAATTCCAATATTGCCAAACTCATGAATCAAGGATAACATAGGCGAACAACTGGTGATCAATGGCATCAGTTAGGCAGTGCGGACTTGCGGCCGATCATGAGATACATCGGCGTGAACAGCTTCCATAGATTAGCGAGTCAGTACCTGCGCACGGCAGTAAAGGAACTGAAGTACTGACCTTGGTCTGCCCTCCTTTGACCAGTGAATCCCCTGCAACCTTGAGCGATTCACCCACCTCCCAAGTACCTTTCGGCAAAAGACCAAACAATTCCATAGCTCTGATAGCGGTATGGGTAACGAGCTTGCCACTCCAGCTCATTCGCCAAACCGTGAAATAATCCCACGCGGTCTGTGCTTTCCAGATGTCACCTTCCAGAGGGTAGTACCATGGTATTTCGTCCGGCCGTGCGGCGAGGTCTTCATCGTGCTCGATCTGGAATCCCACGTTTTTCATGGCCTGACGAGCAACTTTCAGGGTTCGAAGTTCTGGAATGCCGTTGCCAAATTCAATTTGATGGGCTAGTTCTTTGTGGGACGGAATGGATGGATCCCAAGCATCAGTCAGGCACCATTCGAGAACACCGAACTTGGTTACTGCGTAAGTACGCCAGCAAAATGAAGCAGAAACAATATTTACAACACCACCAGGTTTGAGAACCTTGAAAATTTCACCGTAGACGCCCTCCCATGTGGGTGCATAGACAGTGGCATCGATGGCGTATACTGTATGTCGAGGTTTCAATAACATGTTGATGTACACGAAGCCTTACTTACCCGCGTCGAAAGAATTTGCTTCAAATTGCTCCGAAAGCTTCATGAAGTCGCCCTTGACATAAGTGATTTGGTCGGAGAGACCAGCTTTTTCGGTGTATCGCCGAGCACGACCGAGTTGGAAGTCATTGTTGTTGATACCGACGATTTGGACGTCGGAAAAACGGGCAATTTCGCGCGCCGGTCCACCAATACCACATCCGACATCCAATACTTTCATGCCAGGCCGAAGACCCATATGAGCGGCAAGATAGTGTTCCTGGCGAGCCAAAGCCGCGGTAAAACCCTCGCCCTTGTAGAAACGCGAGAAGTGGAACGACTGCGCCCAGCCATACTCATATAACTCTGTCGCACCATCATAGTATCCTGGGTGTCGGGTGGTGTGAGCTTGACACAACGCCCATAGGAGAAATGGAACAAACCGTTGACAACATCGGTGTACTTGTCGAGGCGATTCTTGCTATCGGCTTCGCTCTCATTGGTAAGGTCCTTTTGCCAGAACTTGGTATAGCGCTCGACACGCTTTTCCTGGCGACCGTCAGAGTATACTGTAGACATTTTTCTGAAGATGGTCGAGTCAAGGAAACAGAAAGCAATGTGACACAGACGTAGGAAGGGGAGCAAGCAAGGGAAGGTCACTCAGGTTCTGGTTGTGTTGAGGGACAGCTTTTGTATACTTTCAAGCGAGGGGTGGCCAGGATCACGCTCTTGACAGGTGCCCACGACGACAACTCACAAGACTCGACGCAAGCGAAGAGGGGACGAGAACCATATGGAACCTGTGGAGGCAATACATCCCACAACCAGTGATGCTACCCAAAACGAGGAATAGAGTGGTTCAAGGAGAAGGAAATTAGTCTCAATCCACGCCAAAGATTATTCTCAGGCACGGACCATGTCTGATTGTGACCCGAGTTCCGATTACAAACGTTATGGAGCAGCTCCGTCATCGGAAAGTGCGATGAGATCATCAGTCCTTCTACCAGGGGCGTGGCTAGCTGTAAAGTCGGTAACAAAGTGAATGTGCAAATATCCGGGAGTGAGATGACGCTATTGCGAAGGATAGAAAGGATGTGTCCTTCTGCGGCCCAACTGGCCAAAGAGATGAGAACGCCCGTAAGTTGATCTGGCTTGCTCCATACCCATTAATGGCAGACCAAACAATTCTTTACTTAATCGGTGGGCGCAATGTTTATCTGCAAATGTTAGCTCAGGTAGTTCAGGGCCAATAGGGGTCAACAGCAGCTATATTTTAATACCGACTGATCAGAGGGATAGTTCAGGGAGAGAACAAGCAAGGCCCATGGGCAGATCAAAGAAACGTCAGGTTCTTTGCACTGCCAGTGGCTGATACGACGGTGATACACCGAATAGATAAAGTTCATGTGGGTCACGTTCTTGCACAGGGTCTTCCCTCCCACTGCCTTGAGGGTGAAACGCTGTGCTTACTGTCATACCGCGGTAATAATGACTTAAGGCCAAGACTATTGCAATAACTCGCCACCTTTCAATTTCCTCAACGATCACGGCGTTGACAGAAGAGATAACATGAGCGCAAACTTATTAGACAGCGGTTTGAGCTTCATGTAAATTGTACTTCTCACATGTATCAAGTCCAAGATGGGTGGGGGTGGGGAAAGCAGTCCTAGTGTGTTGAACACGAGGCTGTGTAGAAATGGCCTCGTGGGCACTGGGTACGTTAGTCTATTCATTTCGTCATACCTCTCCATGGTTATAGTAAGTGGCCCACAGTTCATCATGATGGACAACTGATACCCTCCAAGTCCAGCAAGCGCTCCAAGGAACCCATAGTCTGAAACTGACGTGGTGAGCTAATTATCGTTAGAAATACAGCAACGCCAAAAGTGTGCGAGTGATAATATGCAATCATCGCATAAACGGGCTACTCCGCCTTCATAACACTCTCGATCCGTTTCCGTTGGACACGACGGTGGATGTCCATCCACGCAGGTGTACCGACAATGAAAGTGGACGCAACATATGCAGCCTGGTCCGACGAACGACGAATTCGATATAAACGGCGGGAATCAACCATATGTGTTTGAGGGGGAGCGAGTCAGCGCCTATGTGGAATAACCGTCGAGATTGGACTAAGCCGCACCTTAACGCTCCAGCCACGCACGTATCGCTTACACAGCGACCAAGTGTACAGTGATTCTATTGCATGGATCACCGAGATGGTACCCGCAACCATACCGACAGATGGGCGGCAACCTGTCACATCAACGAACGTCCTAATAGGCGCAAAGAACACGTCCAGTATGCTCGCTGGTATCTCAAAATTCGTCAAGGGTATTTGGAAAGACGTTCTGGGAGATGGATACACCGTGAGATAGGAGCAACAACACAGAGTTATGAAGAACGAGTAGACCATCGGCAATGAGAAATTGAAGGTTGTGAGGTGCGGAGCCTTGATCTGTGCACGAGTCCACATCATCTTTGAAGATGAGGAAGAAATTCTAGTAAAGACGCACCATGCCAAGACTTTCCTGTGCGTCTGCTTTCATGGAAAGCAGACGAGGCTTCACCTCATCGTACCCTGCAAGGGGTGGTTGGAACAACACGACGACTTGACCATCTCCGCCGCTCTTGAACTTGTACCCGAGCGTCATTCCCTAGTGATCGAATTAGTTGACCTTGTGGAAGAGGACACGTTGAACGTTAGGAAGGCGAACCTTGGTATCGATGGAAGTCATCTCAGCGGAGACAACGTTCCCGGCCACTTTGCCATAGTGCTTGACGTAGGCCACCAATGTATCCGGATGATTTTTCATGTACATGCATAGAAATGCTGACTTGGCTGCCACAGAGTCCGTCATCTCGACTCGACAACGATGTCAAACGACGCCGGGTCCTGACGCGAAGGTGTGGATGCCTGCCGCAATGACTTCGATCATCGAAAATTTACAGTCACGTTCACGTGACGAAGGATCGACCCCTGTGTCTCCCCACCAACTGCTAACAAATGTACTTTGCTTGTCATTTATGCTATTTAAACTATTTTGCAGACCTTTGCTTGCAATTAACACACACTAGGGTGAAGTTATTGTGGAGGACTAGTCACAAACCCCAATATTACCAAGCTCACGAATCAAGGATAGCATAAACGAACAACTAGTAACGAACGGCACCACAGTTAGCCACTGCAGGCTTGCGGCCAATCATGAAGTACATCGGCGTGAATAGCTTCAGTAGATTGGTCAATCAGTACCTGCACACGGCAGCAGAGGAACTGAAGTACTGACCTTGGTCTGCCCTCCTTTGACCAGTGCATCCCCTGCAACCTTGAGCGATTCACCCACCTCCCAAGTACCTTTCGGCAAAAGACCAAACCACTCCATACTTTTGACAACGCTATGGGTAACGAGTTTGCCACTCCAGCTCATTCGCCAAATCGTGAAATAATCCCACGCGGTCTGTGCTTTCCAGATGTCACCTTCGAGGGGGTAGTACCATGGCATTTCGTCGGGGCGCGCAGCGAGGTCTTCATCATGCTCGATCTGGAATCCCACGTTTTTCATGGCCTGACGAGCAACTTTCAGGGTTCGAAGTTCTGGAATGCCGCTGCCAAATTCAATTTGGCGGGCGAGTTCTTTGTGAGACGGATTGGATGGATCCCAAGCATCAGTCATGCACCATTCATAAACGCCAAACTGGGTTACTGAGTCAGTGGCGAGCAAAATGAAACAGAAACAACATTTACAACACCACCAGGTTTCAGGACCCTGAAAATTTCTCCGTAGACGCCTTCCCACGTAGGTGCATAAACAGTGGCGCCGATGGCGTATACTGCATTTCGAAGTCTGAGTAGCATGTTGATGCTCTTGAAGCCTTACGTACCCGCGTCAAAGGAATTATCGCCGAACTGCTCGGAAAGCTTCATGAAGTCGCCCTTCACATAAGTGATTTGGTCGGAGAGACCAGCTTTTTCAGTGTATCGCCGAGCGCGACCGAGTTGGAATTCATTGTTGTTGATACCGACGATTTGGACGTCGGAAAAACGAGCAATTCCACGCGCCGGCCCACCAACACCGCACCCGACGTCCAGCACTTTCATGCCAGGCCGAAGACCCATATAAGCGGCTAAATAGTGCTGGTTGCGAGCCAGGGACGCGGCAAAGCCCTCCCCCTCATAGAACCGCGAAAAGTGGAACGACTCTGCCCAGCCATACTCATACAACTCTGTCGCGCCATCATAGTATCCTGAGCGGCGGGTGGTTTGAGCTTGCCGCAAACGCCGACAGGAGAAATGGAACAAACCATTGGCGACATCGGTGTACTTGTCAAGACGGTTCTTGATGTCGGCTTCGCTCTCACTGATGAGGTCCTTTTGCCAGAACTTGGTATAGCACTCGACACGCTTTTCCTGGCGACCGTCGAAGTATACTGTAGACATCTTTCAGAAGACGGTCGAGTCAACGAAACAGTAAGGCGAGGCTGCGCAGACGTAGGAGAAGCGAGCAATGAAAGGTCACGCAATTCTGGTCGTGTTCAGGGATAGCTTTATACATTTTCTGGCAAGGAGTTGCCAGAATCACGTTATTGACACCTACTGGCGATGACAAGGCATAGGGCTTAATGGGCCGCGCGCACCATATGTGATCTGTGGGGTAGTCTCGGTAGCAGACGTTTTGGGCGCCGGACTTGTCCGGGCGCAAGTTTTACCAGAGCCCCGGTTTCCTAAAACGGCCGGTTTCGAGGTCGATAGAGAAAAATAACTATATCCGCGCCGACACATGCCGAAGATATCGCGATGAGATCACCAGTCCTTCGACCAGGGGCCGGGACAACGAGCGCACGAGCGTCCAGGAGTCAAATGGCACAGTTGCGAAGGGCGGAAAGGGTATGTCTTTCTACAGCCCAGCTAACCAAGACATGAAAGCGCACAGAGGCTGATCTGGCTTGAAATAGTTGAGAGGAGGGCGATCGTAGATATATGGCCTGGTGGGTATTAGGCACATCGAGTTATAGTAAGCGGCCCCACAGTTCCACCATAATGGACAGCCGGTACCTGCCAAGTCTCAGGAGCGCTCTTGAGAAACCTACAGCCTGAACCGATGAGGTTTGCTAATTATTGTTAGAAATATAGCAGCCTCAAAAGGTGAGTTGTGAATAAAAATTACCCATATCATCGCATAAATGGGCTAATCTGCCTTCACGACACTCTCGATCCGTTCCCGCAGGATACGACGGCGGTCATCCATCCACGTAGGCGTACCAAAAATGAAACTGGACACGACACATGCAACCTGTTTCAACCAATCATGACGTCGACGCAAACAACACGTATCAATCACGAAATCGATCTCCTATTTTCAGGAGGAGCGAGTCAGCGCCTATAGGAATAAATGTTGAATTTGGAGTAAGCCGTACCTTAACGCTTCAACCACGCACGTATCACTCGACACAGCGACCAAGTGTATAATGATTCCATTACATGGATCGCCGAGATGGTACCCGCAACCATTCCGACAGATGGACAGTAACCTGACACATCGAAGAACGTCCTCATGGGCGCAAAGAACACGCCCAGTATGCTCACCGGTGTCTCAACATTCATCAAGGGTATTTGGAAAGAGGTGCCAGGAGCTGAAGAACAAGTTGACCATTGGCAATGAGAAATTGAAGGTTGCGAGGTGCGGAGCGCTGGTTTATGCAGGAATCCACGTCATCCCTGAAGGTCAGATAGAGACCCGAGTGAAGACGCACCACACCAAGACTTTCCTGCGCGTATGCCTTCATGGACAGTGACCGAGACTTCACCTCGTCGTACCCTGCAAGGGGTGGTCGGGACGGGACGACAACTTGGCCATCCCCGCCGCTCTTGAGCTTTTACTTGAGTGTCCTGCCTTAGTGATCGAATTAGTTGACTTTGTAGTCGAGGACACATTGAACGTTAGGAAGGCGAACCTTGGCATCGATGACAGTCATCTCAGCAAAGACGACGCTCCAGGCCACTGTTCCGTAGTGTTTGACACACACCACCTATGTATCGGATCATTTTTCATGCACATGCATCAGCTTAGATTCTTCTTCGAACGATGTCTAATGACCCGTCCCACACAGCCACATTCACGTGACGAAAGATTTCATTTCCAAATATAGGCCCCCCCTAAGTCGTCCCGCCTTCCGCGACCCCTTCCGCGACCCCTTCCGCGACCCCTTCCGCTCGGAAAGCACATCCACCCGTCGAAGATGAGGAGGTCGGTCTGAACTCTCTACTTTACAACTGACGCTGCTGACAGTTCCATTTTCACAGCCGCGGCCATCACGATGCACCACACATTCACCACTGCACTCCTTCTCGTTCTCGCACAGCTGATGTACGTCCTTGCACGATCACCCGACCAATCTAGGGATGTATATGAGCCTTCTAAGGCCGCAGAACTCGAGAAACGCCAAGAATCCCCCGCTGCATCCAGCCAGAACTCATTGCAGTACGGCCTAACACCGACGCCTGCTACCATCTCGATCCCTTTATACGGCCAAACTACCTCTGCCTCTATCAATCTCACCCCGTTCGGAGGAACCCCGATCCCATGGGTTCCGTCCCAGTCTTTGAATTCCGTCTCGATAACGACCTCGAGTACGGCTGGATTCCCGCCGTTGACTGGGTATCCTGCTTGTGGTGCGTATCTCACCCGACCACTTGACTGGTGCGTGATGCTATTCGGAAATAACATGTAATATGACACAGTAACCCTGTGTCTCGCCCATGCTGCTTATGCGGCAAATTGCACCAGCGTCATTGCTGTCGACTGCTACTGTTCCAAGTAAGTTTCTCCTCTCTTCTATCCCACTTACTTACCTCTACATTCTGCTTCTCCCCCCCCTTTTTTTAAAAAAAAAGCCCCATATTCCCGCAAGTACTCGTCAACTGTACTGCCCAATCCTGTCTCATCAACCTCTACGCCGCCGAAAACCTCGCCCAGCAATACTGCAATCTCGCAGCCTACTCAAACCCTGGAGCATCCACCGGCTCGATCCCTGCTCTCCCCGCAACACTCTCATTCCCTTCCCCACTGGTAACGTCCCCACAGCCAACTTTTCCAACGAGTATTACGCCTGTGGCGATCATTACCGGGCCTGTGAGCAACGGAGCTGCGAGGGTGGTGCGGATCGGTATGAAAGAAGTGTGGGTGTGGGAGGGAGAAGGCGTAAAGGGAGCGGTGATGGGTGTGGTTGCTGGGATCGTCGGTGTGGTCATCGGCACTCTTCTAGTCTAGGGACCCGCCTATCGAGGATAGGGGAATACATATGGCCAAGTAGGTCCGCGGAGAAATGAACAAATTCATAAGAAACAGAACGTAACGGCAGCTCGCCGTGATATGAGGATCCACCATGACAGAGTAGTTTACGCCAACGATCAAATAATGCTCAGCCTGCGTGTTCCATAGTATGTCGTTCCTAAATCGACTTCTTAGCCTTGCAGATCACTATTAGCATAAGACCGTCCTATTGACATGTGACAAAAAGTACTACTTTACACACTAGAAAAACACGAATATCCATGAACTCGCAGCGAACATATCATCGAAACACACCGAGATCCGGAACACGAAATGCACAAACATGTACATTTCAGAGCGTAACACCACGCTTCACGTCAGCTGTCACGGGCTGAACATGCCACGAGATCCGTTGGGAAGCAAGTTCCCGTCAGCACATTCCCCACACAAGCAACGAAGGGAAAGACACTACACTCACCTCATGTCTATACTCATACCCATGAGCATGACTTCTAACACCGCGCCTCCTCCACAGGCGTTTTGATAACGCGAGCAAACCGACGAAGAGCATTGCAGCCAGCGCAGCTTGGACGGTTACAGACACTGATGTGAGGTATACCCCGTTGTGTGTCGCGTAAGCGTCATACGGAAGGTTGCACGCGGCGTTCCATTGTTTCTGGGAGGTGATGGCGTAGTTCTGTCGTGCGTGCAGATCATGATAGATAAAGTCAGTTGCGGTGTAAGAAATACCAACATAATATAGGAACGTCGAAAAACAGACGAAAAAGGGTACACCCACCTCGAGTTTATATACAAACTCGGTAACAGGAATATCAGCTTTATGCCCAAAGGCATGGTACGTCTGGAAGCCTTCGTCGCTCCCATTCTTGAACTTGATTCGCAGGAAATCGCGTATCTCAGGGCCGGGTCCGCGACGGATCTCGAAGGCGAATGCGGAGGCGAAGTTGGCTATGCGCACCGAATTAGTATGCAGGGTTCGTTCGTAGATGAAGTATGCAAGTTCATAGGTAATAGTTTACGGAAGATAAGGCGAGGGTGGCGGTTCTACTGGCGTGGTTGGAGAGATACTTACGGATTGCAATGAGTTCGGGATACTCCTTGGTTAGTCCCAACATTTGGAACAAGGAAATGAAAGGTTGATAACTAGTTTCGATCAGAAGGAACTTGAGAGGGTCGCCGTTGAAGGCGATACGGTCCAAAGAATCGATGATCGAGTGTAAAATTGTCCGACCGGCCACTGTTGCACACCAAGTATCACGTCAGTCAATACCCATCGCAAGTACCCATGCGAAATATCGAGCAGCGTGACAGGGGTCGACTCACAATTTCCGATCCCGCCGAGTTCTTTGGACGAAAAGACCGCACTCTCATGGTAGTTAGCGAAGTTCCGAGCTTGGTCGATTAGCGTTGGTGGGAGACGGTACGCGTAAGTCTGATTATGAACAAGTTGAGTGTTCATGTAGTCATAGATCTGAACGTGACTTCAACCCAGATCCCACAAGATATACCAGATAAAGGTACACACATTCACCTATCATGGGAGATGAAGACATGTGTGAGCGGTGGATACAAGAAACATACCGCGTTCTCGAGCGTCGTAGGACGCCCGAAGACATAATCCTTGATAGATTGGAAGAAAGGCTGAGCAGACTTCGCAGCCGCCTTAAATTCTGGTGAAGCATATACATCTGCGACGTGTCGCTGGAACGCCTAAACCAGATGGTCAGCCTCACACAAACCACAAGATACCGCAAACAACGGCTATCTACCAGACAATCGGTCCAAGGCTCCAACGACCGGTCGTTTGTAGGCTCGACTGTCTCGATAGGGATGTATTGGTATCCTCCAAGTGGAGCAACTATCGTGGTCTCGTTTGCAAGAGTAATTTTGTTGTTGGGGTTGGGAGGATAGAGACCCTGAAGTAGGGCCATTGTAGAATCGAATATGGCAGCGCCCTCACCCCCTGCTTTGGCGTAAAAGTGCACCTGGTGAGTGTCGACGACACCGTGTTTGATTCCCGAGATTTGCGATGAGGAAGACGGAGACAGATATTGAGAACGGAGGCAGGAACCGAGAAGGAAAGACTCGGCCTATGCGAGGATATTCAAAGGTCTCTTTCTCGCGTAGAAACTTGAATACTCACCGCACCGAGTGGAGTGCTTCTCGTTGGAGATGGTTCGTAGGTCTTTGGATCTTGGAAGAACTCTTCACGGTCCCCATTGCGCGCGATAACGAGAACACCGAGTACTTTAGACATATCGACAAATGCAGGAAGGGTAAAAGTTCAAGTTTCAGGTTCACAACGAGGTCGGCACCAGGAGTGCTTGTACCCACATGAAGTTTTCTTAAGCGCCTTTTAGGAGGAACAAATCAGGGCGCATCATGGTGGGAGAAGGGTCACCACGTTGCTGGAATGACACCGGTGAGATGGTCAGCCTCCTGGCAGGCACGAGGCGATGGTCATCATTTTGGCCGTTATCCCTGCAGCAGCCCGGAGTCACAGATCACCGAGGGTCCCGGCACTATGGCCCTCCGCTGGACAAGTATGTAAAAATACTAGTAGAACACTTCACAGGCATATCAGCAGCTCGTCGAAGAGGTCGAAGAACACATAGCCTGGGGGTCAGAATGGACGCGAAAGGTTGCCGCACAGCTCAGAGATACTGGCTGCATGTGAGGCCACCAGGCTGCCAGTTCACAGGAATGAAAAAGAGAAGCGCGACATAGCTCTGGCCCTCTGGCCGTTCACTGAGGTCACAGTCCGGTTTAGCACAGCGGATACTAAGCTTTAACAGGTACTAACCTATTCATCGCCTAACAAAGGGTACCATGTTCTGATTCACTTCTTCCATTGCAAATTGGTTCATGGCGTTTACTCCGTCGACATGCTGCCAATTCGCCCTCCGTGCGTAGCCAATTTGCTAGTACTAGGGGGCACAGCGCGTGGCTGCTTCATCTCCTCTAAGAAAGCGATTCAGATTCACGACTTTCCGCTAACACGCTTGCGCCCCATGGTGGTGGAAAGGCTGGAGTCCTGGACACTTCTGTGAGTTGTGAAAATGCTTCGTGTTCTTCATATCCCATGCTGTACCGAAAACCTTGTTCAGAATGGTGTGTGGCACTGACTAAAACTACTGCATGCACCGCACACAGTACATACACGTCCAATACTGATTCCAGAAATCGCAGAGAGTCGGGAATGTCTTACAGTCGAACCCACCTGAAGGAGTCTGATGAGCTCATATCCACGTCTCGAATGGGCGAAAGTTGCGCTCAGCAGCGTGATGTTCCTTGATATACTAACGGTCCAACTGTCCCTCAAGTTGGGGGGTTCCGATCGAGTATGGTATCTACGGCGGTGTCGCCGCCACTACGTGCCCGGCAACTTGGACATGTCTCAAATCGAATCCCATACGTAGGCGGTTAGTGGGTCGGAGAAGCGAAGTGGGCGCACTAACGGCAGACTGAAGGGTCGAGGAATCCACACTATTGGAACGATCGCCTGTGATTTCCTCGTCCCCCATTGTTTGTACTACTCAATCATATGATGGAATAGGATTTAACGTGCTTCTGGCCTGGCGACTGCATCCAGAGATTCCAGTCGTTTGCGGCTAGGGCTAGCCATACCACAGAATGAATCAACAATCCTTTCCGCTAACCTCACGTGTTCTATCTATCGCTGACGAGGTGGAGCGGTATCTCCAACAAGGGGTGCGGTACCGTAGTGTCTAGTCTGCGGACACGTGAAAATACTAAGGGTGGACCCATTCCAAGTGAAAGGATAAGGTGTGACATTGGGCCACGTCGAGATGTTGCGAGGCTGCAAATCTACCTTGACCCCATCCGGGCCCTCAGCACCAGTCTTATATCGACCATATCCCTGACCGAGCACACCAGGATCAAAATACAGGCGGGGCACCAGCCCCATCAATCCACATACATGATCCATACAGACAAATACAAGCGAAGGACTATGTAAGGAAAATCCGTGTACAAGACCATGCGTAAGAGAGACCGAGAACAAGAGAAATCATGCAGACGTTTTAGGAAAGGTCACCCTCTACTGCCCTTTCCATATGAGCAGTGCACTCAGAGACGGACGCGTCCCTTCTCGACCATGGGCTCGACGCGTGCAGCGGCGGGGGTCTATGAAATGTCAATCAGTACATGTACCCAGCGCGATCATAGCCGACCTGACGTTGTGCAGGGTACCGTAGTTATGATGGGTGCATGAACCAGGACTCACCTCATCATCGGGGAGGCGAACGTACTTCTTGGCACGAGAACGCTTGATGAACTTGGCAAGCGCGAACATACCGACAAACAGCACTGCAGCGCAGGCAGCCATGACGGTGGTAGTTGCACCGTTCTGGGAGCCGATGTGGAGGTAGTCGTCTTGCAGGCCATCCTGGCAAGTCGCAGCCCATTGCTTGTAGGAGCTGATGGCGTAGTTCTGAACGGATGCGCAGGTAGATGAGTAAAGCTATATGAGGATTGGTTCGGGTGGGGCTTACCTCGGCGCGGTAGAAGAACTCCGTGAGGGGGATATCAGCCTTGTGTCCGAAAACGTGGTAGGTCTCGAAGTTGTCGCTAGTGCCATTCTTGAACTTGATCCTCAAGAAGTCCCTGTCCTCGGGTGCAGGTCCACGACGGAGCTCGAAAGCAAGGGCGGAAGCGAAGTTGGCTATGCAAGACGTGTCACAACACTACTCTCGAGTGTAAGATAGTAGTGCACTCACGGAAGCCAGCGAGTTCGGGGTTGTGCTTGGTTATCTCAAGCATGTGGAAGAGAGAAATGAACGGGTGGTAGCTGGTCTCAACGAGGAGGAACTGGAGGGGGTCACCGTTGAATGCGATGCGCTGGAGCGAGTCGAGGATGAGGTGCAAAATAGTACGACCAGGCACTATCCGCCATATTAGTCAGTCCGTTCCCCAGCAGGTTGGCTAAGTACGACTCACAGTTACCGATACCGCCAATATCCTTGCTTCCGAAGAGTGCGTTCTCGTGGAAGTCAGCAAAACCACGAGCCTGCTCAATCAAGGTAGGAGGGAGCCGGTGCGCAAAAGTCTTGTTATGGATGAGCTGCGTGTTCATGTAGTCGTAGATCTAAAACAGAAAAGAGGAAACATCACTCGAACCCAATCTCAGGTGGTGACAGAATAAGGACTACACACGTTCCACTGTCAGGCCCATGTATCAGCACCACGTCGATCATGCTTCTAGAAACAGCCAATGACTCACCGCATTCTCCAATGTGGTGGAGCGACCAAAGACGTAGTCCCTGATGGCACCAAAGAATGGCTGCGCGGTCTTAGCCTTCTCCTTGAACTCCGGAGAAGCGTAGACCCTGGAGATGTGATCCTGGAAGGCCTGTATGACGGCACGTGAGCATCAGCATCCGTTAGCCATACCTCTCCGAGTGGTCGTAAACGCGTGTACGTACGGGGCAGTCCGTCCAGGGTTCGAGGGTGCGGTCATTGCCTGGCTCGACGGTCTCGATCGGGACGTATTGGTATCCACCGAGGGGTGCGACAACGGTGGTCTCGTTTGCGAGGGTGATTTTGTTTTTGGGCGTCGGAGGGAATAACCCCTGAAGGAGGGCGATGGCGGAGTCGAAAATGACGGGGCCCTCACCGCCGGCCTTGGCATAGAAGTGGACCTCGTGAGTGTTGACGAGGTCCGTCTTCATGTTGGTAATGTAGGACGGAGATGAAGGGCTCAGGTAGACTGAACGGAGGAAAGAGCCCAACTGGAAAGACTCGACCTAGGAGAAATGACATGATTAAAAGTTAAATCGAATAGAAAGAGGGATGAGAGGAGACTTACAGCGCCGAGAGGAGTGCTCTCAGTGAAATGAGGCTCGTAAGTCTTGGGGTCTTGGAAGAACTCATCGCGGTCGCCATTGCGGGCAATGACAAGAACACCTAAGACGTCGGTCATGTCGATGGGAGTAGTCAGGCAGTTGTAAGGATGCGGGGAACCGAAGAGTTAAAAGAAAATTGCTGGTAGAGAACCAAGCTCGCCATCCTGCGTCTTATAAACGGGCAGCCATTGCGGAATCATGCTTGGCGCGTGGCACGAGAGCCGACACCAGGGTGGAGAAGCCGCGGCACGTTGCCTCACATATTAGGACCCAACGCCAGGTTAGCGCGAGGCCGTCCTGAGAGAGAAGAATCCGCACTTGTGCAGACGGACAGGTTCGTGTAATGAATGTAACGAAGATGTGAACACCGTCGACCACACTGGAACGAAAAGTCGCCATCAGAAGGACTTGTTACAATGTCAGTGCTAGGCACAAGGGCACAGTGTGGTTTTCCCTATTCGAATATTGCTCCGTAGAGAAAAAGGGTATAGCGAGGACAAAAAAACGACCAAATTCATCGCCACGTGGCCGTTAGCTGGTGGGGGGCGTTTACTCCAGGCGACAGCGTTAAACCGTTCGCATGATCAGATGGTGGTCACCCAGTCTACACGCGTACAATCATCATTTGTTAATGATAGCACCTAAGGGAGAGAAATGTGATATAGCATTTGTTATATTACCATTATGCAGGCCTCACGGCCTACACGCGTCAAATGGGTACAGACCACGTGGAATCAAAGTCGGAGTGCACCGAAGATACTTTCGAAGGGTCATTCGCTTTTGTTGAAGGCGAGTACGGTGACAGAGAAACAAGTCGCGATATTGACCTGCATGAGTGGACAGATAGCACAGGTCCTCGCAAAGAGAACGATTCAATGTTTCCACCCACATAGGCTGGTCGAACGGAAATGAGAGATGACATCAAATGGAACGCATCGATTAGATAAGAAATGGAACGTTGTACCGGCGACTTGCGGCACCAGAACGCGATCTACCACGCCTTAACCTGAACGGGGGCAGGATAAGAAAAAGGCAAAAAAATGCGTCAACGACACCTTGACAGCAAGGCCAACAGCGTCTCATACCCGCCCACCTCACGATTTCTTTTTCTTCCCTTTCGAAGTACCCCCGGCTTTCGCGGCACTGGGTGGAGGAAGCACACTGTCCGTGACGACACCTTGTGTCGCTCCTCCACCGGCACCTTTCCGCTTTTTTCCTTGATTGTAGTTCGATCTCTCGCTCTTCTTTAACCATCGTTCCGGATCAGGAGGAGGCGTTACGCCAGGAATGACGCCCTTGGGTACACGTTTCATCCTTACTGTTTTCGTCTTTGTCACTGGTGGCTCTTCCTCCAACTGTTTGTTCTGCGCAGAACGTGATTCCAGGAGAACCTGGGTCGGATGAGAAGTGGGAGGAGGTAATGTTTCGATCGCCGAGACGACCGATGTGGGTAATGCATCCAGCTCATGCAGAAATCCGGTGTTGATGAAGTCGAGATGCTTCTGTGAGGCAGTGAGGTTTGTCAGTACATCTGAATATTCTTCCGATTGCTGTGAAGTGCAGGTGTGAATGCTGTGGGTCGATACACGAGCAAGGGCAAGAACGCACGGGATCAGCAGTTTCAATCAGGTCGTTGTACAGTTCGAGACTGGTTTGGTATGATCCCTGGCGATAATTCTACGCCAACGCGGAGTGGATATCATTACATCAGAAGAATCGGCTGTGCAACATACGAGCTGAGCATCCAGGTGGAGCACGCCACGCTGGTCCTTCTGAGTCTGCTTCAGTCTTTGCAAAACGTTGGATGCCTCTTCTTCTTTGTGGAAGCGGTACAAAGCATAGGCTTTTTCGAATGCGCGACGGCCAGATGCGTCATCACCTATGAGAGATAGGGCGGCCTCATACTGTTCTGTCTGCAAAAGCAAAAACAACATCCGTTTGCAGTGCATCCCCATCTGTAGGATCCAATCGAAGGACTAGCCCATGTTCGATTCTTGTTACCTACAAAACAAGGGTTTACTCACTCTTGTGACATGTCTTGATAGCGCTGGTGAAATGTCCACCGTCTATCTGTGCACAGAGAGATTTGAACAGCCGTCTGAGCCGTTCTTCGACTGGAATCGGCTGTTTTGGCTGGGATTTGGTGCCCAGTCCTGGTTTCTTTCTCGTCATCACTGGAGGATGTTTCATTGAGAGGGAGTGGGTATTACATAAGCCGTTGGTTCGGTACTGAGAGCGGCTTCCAGCACTCCGTGTTCGACAACGACGGCGATGGCGTCACCAATGGAAGAACCCTCTGAGTCCACAGTGGAACCTGCCCCAGTGCAGGCGCACGAACCTCCAACGGCACCAGCTGCCATGTCAACGGTCAACAAGAAACGTCCCAAAATCGATCTCGCCGTTCAAAGCGGTGAACGCAGGCGCGGCAAGAGCATGTTCGGCATCGTACTCGGCACTTTGAAGAAGGCAAAGCTCGAGGACAAGGAGCGAAATGCGAGCGAAGCGGTGTGTTTTTTCCCCTACTCCTGCCAAAGATGAGAGCAGATCCGCTAACGAGACTCATACAGGCGAAAAAGAGACACTTGTTAGAGCAGAGACTACAGGCTAAGCTACAGAAAGAGACTGACTCCGTCAGACGCGCAGAAGAGGCCAAGAAAGACAAAACTACCGCTAATAGGAAGGAAGAGGAACTTCAGCTCAAGGACTCCATCGTTCGTGTCTTCATGCCATAGCTTTTAAAGGTCGACTGACAGTGTTGACTAGTACAAACTTCGACGGATCCGGTTACCGTTATTGAGCAACTTCTTGTCAACGTCTGACATTATCCCATCAGATCCGACGTCGGCCGCATCGTCGGACCCTCTCGCACCACTTCCTCGATCACATCCACCACCCTTGTACTATCGCCCTGCCATATTGACCCCCTCACAGGAGGCGTTCCTTGCGAAACGCCAGACAGAGGTGAGCGTTTTGTGTTCATGTGAGGGGTAACTATAATAAGTATGGCTATTCAGGTCGCGGAAGCCATTGAGAAAGAATGGCTTGCTTTCCGCGAGGAAAGAACAGCAGGTATCGAGGAAATAAAGCGGCTCCGCCAACGCGTCTCGGAAGAAGAAGCTCGGCAGAGGAAAGAGCGTGAAGCCAACAGGGAAGAAACACCCAAAGAAGAGGGTGAAGGTGGACAGGACAAGGAGGCTGAGGAGCAGCAGGTCAAAGAACCCGAATCGGCAATGGAAGTGGACGAAGAACGGAGGTCTGAATCGGCGGCACGGAAAGAGGATGTTTGCAGGGAACCGGATCGAAAAGATGAGCCTGCGCCAATGCAGGCAGACGATGAAGATGCTGTCGAATACTGAACTTATGTGGGTATGTTCTGCCTCTATTTCTCGCTCGTTAGTTGCCTCTTGGCGTTGGTGTACCGTACAATACGATCAGAAAATGAATGGCAAGTGCTACTTGGCGGTTTCCCTTCGCGTTGCTATGTAACGGGCATCTACCATGTCTCGAAGCGGCAAAAGAGAAAAAAACGTCCGTGTCTTTCCCGAGTCTTCCCCTTGTCAATTGGGAATGATCCCTAGTAATGCTGTACCTGCTGAGGTGAATCCTCGCTTCTGGACTAATATCAATTGGACAGCCTCAGATCCCAATACTATCTCTCGAACGCGCGGACAGGCATACCAGTGCATATAGTGGCTCGTAGCAGCGACCTTGCAATGTTAACCTTGCATTAATATCGGTTCGACGTCCAACAATCAACACAATAAATACTACTTGCGCAGGCCCCACCCGGTCTTCACATCGATCGTCTGCGGCGTGGGAAGCACGTCCTGGGTTCCACCCATGGGTTGAATAAGGAATCAACCCACACTGAACCCACATTTATGAATTGGACTTGGATTGAATGTCCATTGGCTGAACATCAAGCACCCTTGGTACCATTCTAATTAGAGGTGCAGCAGCATCCCACAGGTATTTCACTTGGAAAGCCAGCTTAAAAAGGATGGGTTCAACCCCAGGGTACTAGCTTGCCTCGTTGCGTACAGAATAGGTCATCTCAGGCGGGGCTACTGTCATAAAGAATCCCTGAGAGAGTGCAGCATCAGAGGAAGATGGCTGAGATGGTACGCATTAATCTCACTGGGGATCCCCCGAACTAGTGCTTAATGACCCGGATTTAGCAGCAGTCACTGAATGTGTTGTCTGTGGGTGGCAATGACTTGCGCTTCTTGACTGGGATTGATGGCTCCACGGTCTTCGTACAATAGGTTTCACGGAATGTACTCGTAGATGCCTTGGATCGTAAACATGACCGGTTGAAGGGGCATCGGGGGATCGACCCGAAACGCCGCAACGATACGGTGAACTTAGGAGGAGGACAAATGACATTCCGTAAGGTGACCGCCCGTATCAGGTTCACGGGTGGAGGAAGAAATACCTCCAGAGGCGGATTGTTCTTTTTCTCTTGCGCGCTGAGCATGACGGCGTTGTGGCAGGCCAAACAGTATATGCTCGAGTTTGTCGATGCGATTATGGCATACTTTGCACAGATAAGGGATCCAGCGGGGAGGGAGGGGGCCGGTATCGGTAGTCAGTTGTCGGTTACACTTCGCGCATTTGAAACAGTCGACGTGGAAGAAAGACTGGTTAGAATGGGTGGGGAGTGAGAGGGCGAAGTGAGCGGATGGATAAGTGACGTACCCGAATGCTACAACAAAGCCGCTACAACAGAGCCGCTACAACAAAGCCTCCACGTCCGTTTACCGCGGATTGTTTACAACCTGGACAGAGCCCATTTTCGATAGCAGTACGTGAGTTGGCTAACCTGGAGGTAATCCGTCATGAGTACTGTAGAGGGAATCTGAAAGCCCACACAGAAAGGTCAGCGGTCTGGTTGATGGTCCACCAAATAAAGACAGACGTCGACTGTGGAGACGAACTAATGACTGGGCCACGGGCAGAGCTCGTCGAGCGCGTACGACAGTTTCTAAATAGCCCGGCTTTCTACGCACTATGACAAGGTGGAAGGTTTCGTGTTTATAGCATAGTAGATGGATATGTCAGTAAGCACAAATCCAAATTATACGTACACATATAATACTCATAAGTTGCCGTCCGTCTATTAATCGCTATTCAATACATCTTTCAAGATGGGTCGACCATTCAATATACCATCTCGCGCAACCGTGGTCCTTGGCTTCTTCGGTACTGTAAGGTTTTCAATCATGATGTCTTCGTTCTCCCCAACTCGTTTGGTGCTGCAGGATAGCGACAGTTTCCGAAGTGGTTGCAAGGAAGGATGCAAGTTCTGCGCGTCTTCTTGCAGCGTAAGCACCCACTTCCGCTCGTCCATCAGCGCCAAAAAGTCTGCAAGGAGTTTTGTAGTTCCAAGAGTCCTTCGGGATCCGATGATGATGAGCTTTGACTGGGCACGTGTGAACGAAACATTGACCCTTCGCCAGTCCTTCAGTAGATCGCCAACCTGACCCGACCAGGTCATCAGAACGAACCAGGGCGTGTAAGCAAGGGTATTCGACACTAACCTGACCAGTCTCATTCGACTTCACCATCGATATAATAATACAGTCCTTGTCCCGGCCTTGGCTCTTGTCGGCGGTAAGGATTTCAATGTCGTTCTTACCCTGCAGCAGGTGGGATAAGAGCTTATTTTGCTGGTGGTAAAGTGACATAATGCCAATTTGTCGCTGCGAGACTCCGCACTGCAGGAGAGCCTCTGCAATTTGGTATACCAGCTTGCCCTCTACCTCATTCTGGACCAAATCCCCAACTCGGGAATCGAACGCGGGTACTTGATCTGTGTCAACAAAGATCGCTTTGCACCTGATAGGGATGGTCAGCAGATTCCTTGATTTCCTTAAACCTCTTCAGGCTCACTTCTCATCTAGGAGGTGCTTAAGCCAACATGCCCCATCCGAACACAAGCAATTGCCTGACTCGCGCAAATTATCGATGAAGGTCCGGTTGGGGAGAACAAGACTTCGGTTGGCGACGGCTTCGGATCCGCAACGAAGACGATTACTGTATATTAATTTATTAGAGAGCTGCATGATATCCTCGTTCATGCGATACTGGTAGGTTAAGTCCGTGACAGCTTGGGGATGTGCCTCTGAGAGCCGCCTAAAGAGTGAAACCTCTAGGCCTGCCTTCTTTGCTGCGGGATTGCGAACCTGATAGAAAGTTAAAATCGATGACGATGGGGGAGCTAAAAACAGGCTCACAAGAGGCGGAAGCTGAAAATGATCACCGACGAGGACGAACCTTTCGGCGAAGCGAAGTGGCCCAAGACATGTGGGCAGCGTGATTTGTGATGCCTCATCGACGATACAATAGTCGAATTTACGCCGAGTAAAAAGTGCACTTGAGAGAACCATCAAAGGAAGTCAAGTCGCGCCTTTCCATGGAACACTCACTGGTCGATAGTCAAACAAGTAGTTGCAACGACCGGAGGTGACATGATCTGGTTCTCCAACTGCTCAATTGTCGTGGCGGTCTCGCGCGCCGAAAGCGTGAATTTCTGGGTGTCAGGGTGAACCTATATGACGTGCTTAGTCGATAGTGACAAGGAAATTTCCGAGGATGTCACCTTGTCTGGATTGCCCAGCCGAAGTATTCCAAAATCGTCGTCCTTAAGCTTCAGCAAGATAGTGTCTACCGCGGAATGCGTGTAAGACGTAAGCAAAACCGTCTTTCCCATCCCAACAAACGTCCGAATCAATGCTGCAATCACGGTGGTCTTGCCCGTCCCAGGCATCCCGAGAATCAGTGCATAGTCGTGAGCACTCAGGACGCGCGCCATCGCCCCAAGCTGGCTCGGGTTTAAGTAACCAGTAGCCTCCACGTACTCGGGCACGTCCCGTAAGGTGTCTAGTGTGGTCTGTTCGTCACCAAAGGTCGGAGTTCGCAGATCTACGACGAGCTCAAGACGTTTTGAATCGCCCTCAGCGTAAAAAAGATGTGCAAGATTATCTCTAATGCGACCCAATCCAGATACGAGTTCATCTTTGTCTATTCGGAACAGAGGTGTGATTCGGCCCTTGGTCTTGCGCAGAGCTCGTAAGCGTGAAGTGATTTTCATGATGGACAGTTCGTGGTCAACCCCAACGACAATTTCGGTTGGAGAGAGGCGGAGGATAAATCCGCGTGCCAAAGCCAGAAGTTCAGGTTCAACAGAGACCGAAATAGCGTCACCAAACGTCATGTGTCCGTTAAGCAGCGATGGATAATCTTCAGCCACCAGACCGTCTCGCGCCCGTACGAAACGATAGGTGTGGCGATGGATCTTACCGGTGCTGCCTGTTTGTAGGGGAACGTAGGAAGGATCAATAACCATGGAACCAAAGCATCTCCCTTTCTCTTCACGTTCCTGTGCATTCATGGTCCATAGCTCTTTCTTGAAACGGACAGCATCCTGTTCTTCAAGAGTAATAAGAGCTTCCCACTGTTTGAAGAATTCCGCCTGGGAAGGTGTCAAGTGTGATGTCTTGAGTTCGTATATCCCTACAATTGGGGACGAGTCATCTTCTACATTTTCCACCGCCTGCAACATATACTAAGGTCAGAAGCTTAGAAGAAATACATCCAAGGAAGCCACGGTCACCTTACGATACAGCATGCAGGTATCCAAGGCGTAGCACTTCTTACATATACGTTCGTCGTCGAGCGTCGGAGGTAAAAATGCTTCCTGCACTTTGCTCTGTTTCGCTCGCCGCGTCATGTACCCAGCCATTTCATTCCTTGCGATGATCAGTGCTCTGAGCTCGTTCCTTCCTCGGGGTACTCTCACGACTTCTTCACTCTGAGTGTAATACAAAAGCCCACTGGGTACTTCCACGCCATAACGCTCTTCCGAAAGAAGAGTATAAAGCATTGTTTGGGCTCGATGTTCCATTCCCGCAATAGACCGCCCGGTTTTAATCTCTAAAGGCATCGGGTGAGATGAAAGGACAGGAGCTTTCTTGGCGTGCTTCTCAGTAGTGATTTCTGCGATAACGGCCTGTATGCTGGCATCAAGTTTACCTTTGAGACCATATTTCGGAGACCAAATATCTTCTTCCACATCGAGTATTTCGTTAATGGCCAAACGCGAACTCTGATTCACGGTTTCTCGGGTATTCGTCAAGACCGCATCGGGCTATCGGTACCAAGTTAATGCAGACCACGATTCCACTATGAACAACGTACTTTTGGCTCTTCAGCAATATACCGCTTGGAGAACATACGAAGTCCCTTTGAACGGAGTGTCACCTCCCGTATTGCTTCCTCGATAGTAACACCAATCTTCACAAGTTCGGAGAGATTCCGTGAGATAGCATCCTCAATGAGGTCGTCGATATACGCCTTGTCCCATCGATTAGCTAACAGACATGTTTGCATGACTTCGTGTAGGATATTCCCCCAGACTAGCGATGGAGTCACGTCCGAGCTCGAGTGAACAAGAGCGGACAGCAGAGGCTTTCGTTTACACTGGGGAGCATTGGACAACGCAGTTGCCGTCAGCAAGAAATCAGGATGGTGAATGAGGAGATTCTCCTTCGATGAAATCACAATGAAACCATTGGAGTCGAAGTTCCCCAAAACATTTACGATGTCCCCTGTGGAAGAGTTATACGTACTTGCCGATTGCGTAGAAATTCCCCCCGTACCTTCTCTTATGTCTAGCTCCGCCCAGTCATCACGCAAAATGATGGTATAAGAGTTATCCTGCGGCTGGCTTTTGACCAATAAAACCTGTTTAATTTGGGGGTAAGAGGTATCGACAGGACTGCTCAACCAACACCGACCTTGTGCAAATCAAATTTCGAGTCGCCCTCTATTGACCGAACGACGCACCGAGTGCATCCTGGACTAGTATACGCATGAGATGCGGGAGCACGTGACTTTGTAATAATTCATTCCAAATGCGGAATCACCATTGATAACGGGAGCCAACCTTTGTAGTTTTGAGCCGCTCGCCCGGTGAAAGAATATCGCTCTCCATGTCATCCCAATCCCAATTTTCCGCCCCATCTAAGAGAAACTCAATGTCTATATGTTCGGCGCTTCTGACCGAGTGAGCAGACGAGCAAGCCTTCCGATCCAGGGGGGACTGCTTCACGGGAGACCGCCTTTGTTTGAGGGGTGAGCGCTACACGGGAGTGAGCAGGCAACGACAGGTAATGTGATAAAAATATCACCTTGGTCTTGGTTGGACTCGATTTGTGTTTCTTCGGCGTTATGAAATCCGCTTCCATGTCCGTCCAATCCCAGGTCTCAGCACCGTCCAATAGCATGAGCATGTCTGCATCCAAAATTCCTTTCGAGGAATCCACATTCTCGGTATTGGCATGCCTCCTCGCGTTCGTTGGTGACCCAGTCGAGCGTGCCACTTGCTTGGCTTCGACCGGCTCTGCACCGTCGAGACCCGAGAGGAGGTTGTTCAAGAAGTCAGTTTCTTCAACCGTAGCGTGTTTTACTTGGTTCTCCATCCTCCTGGTTAACAGTGGTCAAGTACAAATCAGTGTCCCTCCCTGGGACTGTGCTCGGCAGACGCGTTCTGTCAACCCTCCACGCGTGCGCGTTATTTGTCTCTATTTACTTGGACCAATTAAGGATATAATTTGACACACCTTATATGTGCTTATTTGATCAGCATGGGAAAATCAAGTATTAGCGCGCCTCAAAGTTGCTAGAGGTTCGGCTAATTCCTCGGGTGTTTGTGGTGAGTTTTCGGCTGAGAATATCAGTATTCAAACTCCGACTGCTCTCGCCTAATACGTTGTCCATAGCTGCCATGGAGTATGAGCCGTCTGCCCCTTCCCTGGCATCACAACCCACCAGATCAGCGACAAAAGCAGTGGTCCCTCGCGTTATATTGGAGAACAATAGTATGTAGTAGTACATATGAATATGGATGTTTGTCTTGTTTGCTATCAGTTCATTATCCCTTGCTAGATCTCTCTGTTGATAAGCATGCACGCTTTTTGGCGGAGTTTGAATCTCCAGTCGGAGCTTAAATATTCACCCACAAACTCACAACTCAGCCGCACTCGAGTTTGCTCGCGTGTTTTTTCTGCATTTAACTTTGAGCGGCCCTAATACATAATTTGCTTTTCGACCTTGCCATTCCTGATTCTGAAGCACTCGCCTGCCAAGTAAACATTGCGTTACAATTTTTGTCCTGAGGTGGGCGGTGGAAAGCGACGAGCTCGTGTGTAGACCATATGTGCGAAGGTCGTCTGACTGCAGCCGTCACTCGACCAGCACTCCCAGGCCAATGCTTCTGTTACACAGAGCGACACATGGGGTATTCTGCAGGTATATTATCTGCTCAGGGTCCTTCTGATGCCAGGGCTTGGCCAAGCGACTGAGAAATCGGCGGAAGCAGGCATTGACACCACTAACCAATTCCTGTACGTGCATGGCCAACTTAATGGCAGAGACCCCATAAGTCCGGGATCCGACAGCTCCGAAACTATGTAAGTCATTCAGCGTTCCTTGCTGTTGCTCGCTGTGTTCTCTCCTCCAGTGCAACACTGCCATGTTACCAAGCTTATTTACATCATGACATGTGTGCATTCGTCGTCCTCTCATGGGTGTCAGGATGCAGTTCAACACTTGGAGAATCCTCCCGGCCAGTGTCGGACCCCTGACTGACGTTGTAACTGATGCATTTTTCGTGCTCCCTTGTGGCAGTGTACAACGTGGCTCGTATATCCATTAATCAATGTGGTGCACGACCCACAGAAAACTCACGACCGCCATCATCCTGGATTGGTAGGATTCTCCCATAATGATAGGAAATGATGAGTACGTAAGGTGCATCAACATGTCCTTATCGATATTCCTCTACAGAGTGCCGAACTGGGCTGCTGTGGCGTGGATTCGTCGAAGGTGATATACAGACAGAGTGCTCCAGCCTGCCACATAACCCCTTAAAGGCCCTCTGTCGAGTAATCGCGAACGCTCACCCGAGAGAGAGAAAATTTCCTCTTTGGTATAGAACCGCTATTCAAAGTACACAGCACCACTGGAGGTACACATGACCTCCTCGACCAGCAACGAGGTGGGTAGCAAGCTTTCACCAAAACGGTTCAGCAGCTGACCTGGACTCCATCCCCGCCGGACTTACCGCATTGTTTGATCTGCAAAATAACAGGCTTAAATAAGCTCAACCCTCGACAAATGCCATTACATACATGCTTTCACCGCATGCGGCGCCACATTGGATAACTTGTGGATAGCAGGCCCCAAACCAGTTCGCGCTACTATGAATTATGGAACCCTGCACTGGCTAACAGCCTCGCGGGCAGGCGGTCTAGACGAGATATGAATCACACGAACTCGCCATGATATATACATTTGAGCACTGACTGACATATACATACTCAAAAGGTTCATTGGCTACAGCATGCAACGCGCAGTCGCTTCGGCCAGGAATCACTACTAGTACCGTGACAAGGAGAGCATTGTACGATCGATCGATAGGACATGAATTCCGTCCGATCGATCCGCCCTTTTGATTCGAATTTGGCTAAGAACAGTTAACGGACATCAAATACCACAACCGCGAATTCAATGCACACTCTCCTCACCTCACGTTGAATAGACCAGATTTATACTAGCCTTGAACCACCCCGACAGACTCTACGGAGAATCAATTTCTCACGAAATGACCTGAAAACTGCTTTGCACCATGGTCATCGTTCACATATGTAGTGCGAAAATATGCGCCTGTGGCGGAAATTTGAAGGTGGCAACACTTGCACGTGTTGGCAGTATAGCCCAAGGGGTAAGAGGGGACCAGTGCGATGGTCCCCATATTATAACCCCTTCCCAGCAGATGAGTCTCTTGATACCAACTATGACAATCTGATCAAGCCGCGATTCCGAATTTGTGTGTTGAAGGCTGCCTACCACAGGAATTTCAAACGGTGGTTGTTGCTGACGGCTATGGTAGAGTTCGTAAATTTTGGCATTTACGTCCCCCTGTGAATTATTTTTGTTCCAGAACTCTACCCAGCACTTAGGAGTCTTCAAGATATCTGGACGCGGCCTATGTGTGGGGGAGCCGAGGCGAATAAGAGCTATTCTTAAGTAAAGCAAGTGTGATTCACGCACGTTCTAATTTAATGTTGAATGCCTCATTGTCAAGCTTCGATAGTTGTTGCTGGTTTTGGCGAAGGGCCTCAAAGTGATCCTAGTATTACTTGTGGCCAGTACTCATTCATCCTGGAATAACACAAAGCATCAATAGAGATAATCGGCGTAGCAATATCAGTCGCGTTCCTCGACTGTGAAGGCTGGAGCAAAAATGTGACAGGTGATGGCAAGGTTACGGGAGTGTAGTAAATATTATTAGTCCTGTGAGGATGAAAAAATTTAATAACAGAGCGGTTCAAAACTACAAGGCAAGGCGATAACACTCGGCGCTAATGAACACAGCCACATGAACATATCTTACGAACCCGATAGGTGCGACGAAGTGGAAAGCAATGAAGGTCGTAGAGCACAGCTCCAATGGGACGGACAACCCCAAGCTCCCTTGATGGACACATTTCTGTACACGAAAGCGTCGCCCTCCCAAACCCAGACGGACCTTACATGAACTGACACACGGTCAACCGCTTCCACAGATTCAATCGAAGGAAGGGACTCACATATGAATTCAGGTCCTTCGGAAAGAATGGTGCAGGAGATCGAGCATTCGACCCACCACTTGTCCCGTGCAAGCTTCCAGCAGTCATACTCGAACTCCCCATGGAGCCGTGATCCCCACCTAAACCCTGTGACATGTCGACATCGTCGAATCTGAAGAAGTCCTCTTCGTTGGCGAGCATGAGTGGGTCCGCAAGCGTAGCATCCATCGCCGACGTGTACGGTGCCACGGGGACGTGGGAAACAGAAGAAGCGGGAGAATATGCGTCATACCTGGCATACGGATGGGCATGTCCTTGTGAAGACACATATCCGTGTTGGCCTGGATTTGCATATCCCGAATGTACCTGCTGTTGCACACTATATTGCCTCATCCCCTGGGGAGAGGAAGAGGACTGGGAGGAATGTATATGGCCAACACTCCCCAGGCCAGGTTTAAGGGACAACATTGGGGATAGATATGACGAAGACGAAGAAGCCGTATAGGTAATCGGACTCGGAGAGTGTGAAGAATACGATCCCGAAGCCGAGTGCCTTGAGCCGGGGATAGAGGGTGTTAAGGGAGCCGTCGAATGCGACCCGCCAGCCTTGACATTGGGTGGGTATCGGAAATGATATATCGCTGAGAAGATTTTGACTGGGCGCGGTCGGGATGTCTGTAGGCCACGAGAAGGGTGAGGTGGAGGCGAGAGTACATTGTCGGGGGGACGGTATACGTCTTGGATTATCGTGTACATTGTCGGATCTGTCATGCCAAGTGAAGATGGAGGGTGGCGTTCAGCCAACCGCGAGAAACGCAAGATAAACGGATATGGCAGGAGGGTGCGGCACACGTGCAACCACGTGGGTTAAAGGCAGCGGTTAAGGAAGCACTCCCATCAGCATATTCCCCCGGGAATGAGTGGAACACCGACCTGTAGCTTTACACAATATGTCCCAGTACTTGGGCACTAAAGCTGTATTATACAGCGATGGTCTGTCGTTTTTCGACGGCGGCGAAGGTACGGATGAAGAAGTGGAGGTGGAAGTAGGTCCAGGAGAATAGTAAGGTCCCACATACTCCAACTTAGTGTCCTCCGAATGCACGGGTGCTCCATCTAACAGGACAATATAGGACGACTTTCCCACCACGGGCGTTGGTGATACGAAGGTGACAATCGGTTCGATGTCGCGCATGCGGCGCGCCGGCCCAGAGCCACCCGGTGGCCTTATGGAAGAAGAGGACGAAGAAGATGGAGAAGAGGTAGCAGAAAATGACAATGGGGAATTAGAATGAGTTGAGGATGACCAGCGGGGGCTTGAAGGGTCGGGAAGGATATCGATGTACACTGGCGTCCTTGAATCTGCAGTTTGGGACTGCTTTGACGTGGATGGCGGTGGTGACATAACGAGGACGTTGTCTAGTGGTGTTAGTGGAGTAAGGGAGCAGGATGGTGAGGAGGAGCAGGATGAATCGGAGGAGGAAACGTCAGATGGTATAGTATGTAGGAAGGTTTCACCGGTCAAGAGTGGGGACGAGGGTTGGCACCGTGAAGTACCCGCGTTCGAACATAAGTAGGCAGCGGCTGATTGAGGCCGAGTAGGAGCACGATAACAGCGCGTGAGGGAATCGATTACTGAGATGACAAACATAAACATAAACAACGTTTGATGAAAAAAGCGTGAAATTGAATAAGTTGAGTGCGCAAACAGAGCGCAGCAAATCATGATGAAAGGCCGCAGGGGGGTCATTGGATCCATGATCATTACTCACATTGGCGACCCTCGGCAGTGTCTCTGAGTTGTTGAAGACGACTGCCCACCTGCTTGGCGGATCTGACCTTTCCGGTTGAACGGTAAATGTAATCGGAGATGAAGCGATTACGCATCGGAAATCGGCCGAGGATACGTGTTTCCCTCGAGTCCTCGGGAACATATTCCTGAAGAGCTGAGTGGGATGAACAATGAGGAAGATGTATTGAAAAATCGATCAAAGAACACGATGTGTAACGAGCACCTTTCAGCATGGTTGCCTCGAGATGGGGAGGCCACACTGCTTCAGCCTGACCCTTGAGGGTCTTCCAGGATTTGCGTGTCTTGAGAATGATATGCAATATGTCTTCGGTGGTTTTGGGGGCATGGTGATATGGACCGTGGGGTGAGGGGGGAACGTGTTGGCTGGAAAGAGGTATATCTGGTAGGCCAGGGTCGTGCTCCGAGTGGCTGTTAATATCACGAAGGCCAATTGAGAATGTCATTAAGACGGGAAGGGGACGGGTGAGGGTTCGGTGATCTGACAAGAAACAGGGAAATGACAAACGGATCTATATACCATCCCGCCACCTCCGCACCGAGGCTGGTGCTGGGGGGGTATACGGAAGCATAGCGATACAGTCGAACAATTTAGCAAATAGGCATGTGAACCAAGGGGGAGGTGCTGGAACCAGTGTAGACCAGTCCTTCCAAATTCTCCACCCGCGTATGTAGGATGGATTTGTCCTACAAACTCTCGCGATTGGCTCCATTAACTTGGAGAGGCGTGGCACAAGGGGCATGCCGCGTTTGTCCGCGGCAGCCCGGGGGAATGGCGGTGCCGAGTCTCTGATCCCTGGGCTGAACCTGGACCGTGTCGTACCTCGGGCGGTCACCTGTCTTTGTACATCAACAGGATGAACTTCAGTTTGGCGTTCGGTGGAAACAAAATAAATTATGATCCTTTTTGACGACTACCATGCTGAACGTAGCAGGCGTTGAATGCAGTGCGACGTGTTTGTAGATCCACAGGTGGTAGGTGGGTGCGGTCACTGCGGTGAGTGATACTTACCATCTGAGATCCTCCGGCGATGCAAACACCCCGAACGCGGAGAATGCCTTTTCATTTTACGTCGCTTGGGATAATTGGAAAAGGGGTCCAATGAAGGCACAAACAATTACATAAGCAACAAGACACCTCCACTTCGTGCTTATTGACGGAACAAAGGACATACTTAGAGCTTTTTAGGGACCAGGGGCATCCCACGCGTCACTCGGCCTTACAGAACACTACTTCCGCACAGATATCCCGTCGGGTTCACGACCTTTACCGTACCGGATATCCAATAACATGTCATACTTCTCCCACAGGTGTTCTCGAGACCCAAGTTACGGGATATGCACTCACATAACCAGTGTCCGGCTCCACCACTTCCCCATATCCGAAACGACTCACCCCTTTTCTCTGCGCCACTGTCCGGACAAGAGCTCTGATAAGTCTATCGCGGTCTCATCTACCCTCCGTTTTCTCACCGCCACTTTACTTCCCTCTACCATATATCTTACATAGCATCAGATCTTAGTTTATTGCGCCGTCTCCTTCGCGGGTGTGAGCTGTCAAGGCAATGACACGAGACCATGCACGGTGCTCAGTTCGAACTATGCTAATGATCTCTTTGGTTCTTTTTAACCTTCTCTGAAAGCAAAGGCGCCGTGACAGATACATATATGGGTACGGGGCGCTACACCCTGCTGATATTTTCCAGGTTCGAAGTAGAATGACTATGATTAGATTCGCCAACGTCATGTCACAGCGTGGATTGGTAGGCTTTTGCCTATCCTGGAAATTCACCTCCTTCTACCTGACCTATGCGCTGGGACCTTCTGTCGGTACACATGCAATGCCGGACGATTTGAATTCGCCACTACGTGCTTGGGGGTCCCCCTTTTCTGGACTCCCCACGGATTTCCTGCCTGACTGCGGACACCATCGACCCGGTCTACGTACAACTAGGAGCTCACGCCATCAAAAGAAGGAACCTTTTCGGCGACTACATATTTACCCACGTATTTGTTTCGGTATCTGGTCTGGCATAGCACACGTGTAACATCTCATAAAGAATGCGGTAAATATTCGACTACACTGCAACGTTGCCTCACTTCCATTCATCACTAGTGGGTCGACGTCGACCTATAGATTATTACATTGGACGTGGGTTGACAAAAGCAAATTAGTGGGTCGACTCCGGCGAAAACGAATGCAGCGTGTGGTTGGCGTTGGTATAGACCCTATCATTCTTCACTTGCTTCGCTTTTTCCAGCATCAATTGGAACATCAATGCAAGTGTGTGGTGCAACGATAGTAATATCCAAAGACCAGAAGGGTGGATAGCCAGGATGCGGGAACCGTCATGTATTCCGGGGTGGAGCTCAAACCTTGTTACTGTGCAACTTACCATGGGAATTTAATGTCTACGATTGTGACAGGTATCCTTTGCACACGTCTAAGCACAACAAGCAGCTAAGCGATTAGCTGCATCCTATGCCTCTTTGCGCCAGCAGCCAAAGGCTAACCTGACCAGTGGTACAGTTACGTGGAAAAGAGGTTTTGCCTATAAAACATGCGTCGCACGGCTGCACTCTTGGCAAGAACTCTGCACCTCGTTGTTCTTCACTGCATCTTCACAGTGACGATATTAGCAAGTCCCAGGTGTCTCACCTTTGATAGCAGGGTCTTCTATGTCGGCCGCCAAACACACGGAAAAGGGGTGCCACGCTGCTGATCTCCGATGGCAAAATATCCGTCGAAGCTGGAGGTTAGCCAAGGCCAGCATCATGACAAATGAATTCCATACGATATTGGAAATTTTCCGCCGTGGAGGTTACTTTCCTAACCTCAGTACGTAGCAAGGCAGAAGCAAGATATTACATCTTGATTACAATAGGATGGGTTTGGGTATGAGCTGGGGTCAAGGTGGTTCATTAGTTCCGGGTACGAGGTACCCACTAGTTATATAGACCAGGTTCACTGTGCTTTCGTGAAGACGAACCACAGCTTGTGACCTGTAACCTTGTCAGGTCGAATCGTGTCGAGAACATGGCATAATGCTTCTCACATTCCAAGCCATTCACTCTTTTTTTGCACGACAAAGAGGCACAAGACACAACTTGGGGTCCATGGCGAAATAACCTGTCATTTTTTGTAGTATCTGCAAACATGCGGACAAGGGTCAATGAGCTGCATCCAAACTTCTCTATATGATGAAGTCGGAAGATGCGTGGGTTCTTTAATGTATGTGATACTTCGATGTCGCACCATGATGTCCGTGCTGGCTTCCTATTCGGATGATCGGTTCACGGCCATGGACTGGTAGGTTCGGTGTCATGGTAAAATTAACTTGGAAAAAATTCTTCCGCGACCCGTGACTCTGTCATCGCGAACTGCACTAGGCAATGTTGTGACAGTGGTAGCGGCCGCATCGGTGCGCGAGTAAGGTTTGAGGACCGGGCTTCATATAGGTTGCGTCTGTGGTAAGTGTTTATCATGTGCATCCATGCACCAGTGACTTGAACTCTTGGTCGTCAAAAAATACGTGTGGGTGGCCGCGTCTTGACACGGCTCCGCGATGTTTGGGTGCTGAATTGACGGGACACGTCAGGAGTCATTGGTCGCCTAGGCGGGCCTGCATGGATACATCCACATATACCCACTGTCGTTCGGTGGATACAGTATATGCAGTGTTTAGGTCAGTTTCTTTGTCAAAAACTGTTCCCGCTCGACCAATGGGACTCGTTGACCTCAAGCTATGGAGCGGAGACTTGGTCGGACATCCTTTTGATACATTGAAAAAATGGTACGGTATTGCCCTGTTTTATGAGCATATCTTGAGCTTTGGGCCTCTGCGACCGAAAGGTAATATACGGGGATTTGGAAAATTGGGGTCGAGGTAGAACTGCTTTCGGAGATCAGTTTGATAACAGCAATTTTGAAATGGTCAAGGTTAGCGTTGCGTTTTGCTTTAGATTGAGCCGGCGCTGGCCAAGCGAGGTGTTCGCTGCCATTGCTTTTACCCCAGATGTTTTCGTGGTGGCTTCAATGGATAGCTTCACAATGCCATGTAATCCATATGCAGAGAGCCCAGCAGCAATACACTCTTTACAACGTTGCGATGGCTGTCGTCATGTCCTTTCGTGTCGGCACGGCACTGAGCTGTATCATGTGCTGCCACGTTGCAAATTGATAAGGTGTTCTCGGGGATCGTCAGCCATCCAAAGGTTAGCTTATTTCTCGGCGTCGGCAAAACAGGAGAAATGTCAAAGAGAGCGGGAGTACATGTGCGTCAATTGGTCCTTGAATGGTTGAGAGCCTAACGCCGGGTCTCTGATGACGCCCAATGATGTATTACGATGCCATCGTCACTGCAGCTCTATAAAGCATCGAAGCTGGCGCTGAGGGACTGTTTTGTGCATCTTACTCGTTTGTCCTGGCCTGAACATTTGAAGCTGGCTGACAGGCCCTGCCTCTTTGCACGTGGAGTGAACCATGCGCTGACAGGGCGTTAACCGACTCCAATTACAGGCTAGATCGCTAATTATAGCGTCATCTTTCTCTTCGCCTCCTTGCCTCCAGCGGCTAACTTGTTGCTCTTGCCCTGTCCTCCAACGTTTTTGTCTCCGCTGCTGTCCTGAGGGATGGCGACATCTAGGCCACAAAGTCTTGCTGACCCTTTCAGCACGGCTCCGAACACACCTGCGGCTGAACTGAGCGTGCTGCCGCGGGCCTCAAATACACCCAGTGTAGACAGGCCTGCCTCCTCACCTACCGCAGCAGAGACAGCCAGGTCAAGTTTCGCAGATGACGACAGTATCGCACCCGACAGCGACGCGGACGAAAGTGCTTATTCTCAAGGCCCCACTGTTGGTCAAGTACAATCGCCAGCACCATCAGAGTCCCCTGATCCGGCTGCTGTTCACCTCCCTGGCTCGAATGAAGTACTTGGACCTCCTGTGGGATCCTTTCTCGACCAGGCTCAGACGCCGGAGATGATGGACACTCCGCGGGAGTCCGTTGTGCGCTACCAGTCTGCCGAAGGGTTGAACACCACACCTCTGACTCTCAAGGACGCTACACCTTCTGCGGTATCTCCAGAGGCGGAGACCAAACTTGAGGAGGGTGCAGACGAAGCGCCCGCTCTGGCACCTGTCTATCTCGGAACGCAGAAGTCATTCTTTCGAAGACCCTTTGGATGGATTACCCTTCTATTGGCTTTGGTCATTGTTGTACTGGCAGTCGTGCTTCCAGTTTATTTTATCGTTATTAAGCCACACAATTCGAGCACAAATGCGACCGGGGGTTCAGGCGGTTCAGGCACCATTCCCAATCCAGGATCACCGTCAGGTGCGACGTCTGGCGGAAACGGGTCAGCAGTTGTTACATCTGACGGATCCACGTTTATATATATAAATCCGTTTGGAGGATATTGTGAGTACCTGTTCCACGACTTGTTTTGTTTTTCAGTTCGCCTGGGAGGATGCTATTGCTTGTGCATTGCACTGCTACGACACTCTGTGGCATGTGAACCGATCCACTTTTTGTGGCGCTTTTCTCATGGGCACGTTGTCACCTTGTGCCTGTGTTGTGCGCGGTCATTCTCCTTTACCCCTGTTAGAGGGACATTACTTGGCACTGCACTCAAGGGTCGCATCGTCGTTCGTCGGACCCTTTCGGTGTCCCTATATGGCAGGTTAAAGTGCGTCCGTGCATGATGTAACATGCGCGGCGCTGCAGAACCACCGATCCTGTGATGCGCCCGTATTACTGGGGTGATGGAAATAAATTGCGGCGCCGGCTACTGCAGTTGCCGCTCGAGATAGTTGAACAGTTCGACGTCTAGCGTTACTCTAGTCCATACCGATTATGAGAACATGTTTCGTGTCACCTTGGGCGATGCTATTCGTGCTGATTTTGTTCCTCCAGGGGTATCTGATCCAAATAACCCTTTCAATAATAATGCCCGTCCGAACTCATGGACTCCTCCATTGAACACGTCTTGGACGTGGGGACAGGACAAGGTGTACGGGTAAGTGTCACGGATGGTTTTTTGTATGCTACCCGCTTACCTCCACGGTGGCCACCATATCTTATATCGCTCGTTCATGGGAATGGATACATACACCGATGGTATGGTAACGGATTTATGTGATAATGCGCGCAATGCCTACATATGCTAATGGGCGTTTTTCTTATGGTGAAACACTTTATTCCATGTATCTTCTGATAGGGTCAATCTCGGCGGTCTTTTCGTCTTGGAGCCGTTCATTGTTCCATCCTTGTTCCAGCAATATCCTGGATCGGTAGACGAATGGACTCTGAGCACTCTTATGGCGGCAGACACTGCGAATGGAGGTTTAAACCAATTGGAGAATCATTACGACACTTTCATTGTGCGTCGTGGATCGTCTACGGTTTCTGCGCACTAATTTATGGTTTGGGGCTTGCAACATGGATGATTATAGACGGAACAGGACATTGCGGCAATTGCAGGAGCAGGACTCAACTGGATCAGGTTGCCCATCCCTTTTTGGGCCATTGAGAAATGGGACTTTGAACCTTTCCTTGAGAAGGTTTGCTGGCCGTGGGTATTCGAAATGATCAAAGTCTAGGCGCGATTCACTGACTAGTTGCAATTCGGCCCGCTGATCTTAGGTACATCCTACGTGTGCTTCAGTGGGCGAGGAAGTACGGTTTGAGAGTTAATCTTGATCTGCACACGATTCCTGGTTCTCAAAACGGTAAGTGGCGACTCCCGCTGTATGGAACTAATTTTTTTCTGATGACACAGTCCTTCCTGGAAGGCTATAATCATTCTGGAAAGATGGGTTCCGTCAACTTTTTGAACGGCGTGATGGGAGTAGCCAATGCCGAACGCGCGCTCAACTACATCCGAATCATCACGGAATTCATTTCCCAGCCTGAATGGCAGCCCGTAGTCCCGGTGTTTGGCATCGTGAATGAAGCACTTGATTCCACCATCGGAATAGATCAAATTACGTCATTGTCAGTAGCTTTTCCTCCGCCGTTGTAATTCAGGTGGTCCTTTTACTCGTTGCTGATACCGTTGTCGCGCCCACCTTGCCCCTTGGCTTTATCTGAAACAGCTACCTTCGCGCCCACGATATGATTCGTAACATCACGGGCTACGGCGAGGGGAATGGCCCATACATTTCGATTCATGATGGTTTTTTGGGACTCGAGGCTTGGGCGGGGTTCTTACAGGGGTCGGACCGGGTTATGATCGACACCCACCCATACTTCGCTTTCGATGGGGAGCCAAATGATGCGCCTATTGCTACAGGTACTGGGCTGCAGGCTGGGGGGACTTGGCCACAGTTGGCGTGCAACACATTTGGCCCTCCCATCAACCAGAGGTGTGGATAGACGTTACTTTGACTGGACAAAACCACTGACAATGTGTTGATCACTTTCCAGCCAAGTGGCTTTTGGAGTAACTATCGCGGGCGAGTTCAGCGTTGGATACAACGACTGTGGTTTGTACCTGACGGGAGTGGGGAACACGGACAGCTATGGACAATCATGCGCACTGTTCTTGGACGCTTCGCAATGGAATGACACGATGAAGGCCGGGTTGCAGGAGTTTGCACTGGCAAGTATGGATGCACTGCAAAATTGGTTCTTCTGGACCTGGAAGGTCAGTTCATCTTTGTCCTCTGGTTCTGACGCTGACGCTGGGTATATCAGATCGGCAATTCCTCCACGACGAACACAGTTCAGTCTCCGCTTTGGTCTTACAAACTTGGTTTTGAACGAGGATGGATACCTCAAGATCCGCGCACCGCTGTGGGAACCTGTGCAGCTCTGGGAGTCTCTGGCCCGATCTTTGATGGCACGTTCCAGTCCTGGCAAACAGGTGGTGCTGGAGCCGGCACGATCGCACCTTCCTCCGTTTCTTCATACAGTCAATATCCCCCGACATCCATTAATGGCCTTACGGCTGGGGCCATCCAGGCGTACCTCCCAACCTATACCCCCACAGGCAGTCCCATTCCAACGCTTCCTCCACCTACGTTCTCACCAAAGCCACCCTCAAGTGTAAGTATTGGTAACGGGTGGTATGACGAGAGCGACCAGGCGCTGTCTCCAACAGAAGTGGCGGGATGCAGCTATCCAAGTGCATGGGACGCTGTCTCATCGCCGATGCCTACTGCGGTCTGTCCTTCCACAGCTACTTTGACGGGCGGAGGAGCGGGTATCGTCGTCACGCCTGCTCCGACAGCTGGCGCAGCGCGGTGAGCTTTTAGTGATGTCTTCCCGACCCATGAGGTCAGGAGGGTGCCAGAACTCAGTGAAATACACGGAGATATATATCCGCAGCATTAGTTGCGAGACATTTATTCATTTCTCACTATGAATGGATTGATAGATTACCATTGACGAACGGTTTCGTGCATTCTACAGACGATTTTCAGCGGTCTCCACTATCTTTGTAAACATGCGACCGTTACATGCATATAGATGCTTGTACTTAGATTCATTTCCTGCGTACTTAACGGTAGTGACCTGCTTTGTTGATTTGCTATCGGAGTTCTGCTTATTCTTGTCGCTAGTTACCTTGCAGAAGTTGGAGCGTGCTTGCGTTATGATATATTCTCTGAGACTTCCGGGTGCGTGGTCTGGATTGTCCATTAATGTAGTTTACAGGTCAAGTATCCATACCGTTGTCCAGGCTGTTTTGTGTCAGGGAGGCACTTACCAGTAACATCAGGTTGGCGCACGTACACGATACACCTGCCATAAATTTCTGCTAGCGCCATCATGGACAGCTGTATTGGAAATGCGCATTCGGAAGCCTTTGCCTCGTGCCGCCGTGCGTCCTAAACAGCCTTTCGGTGCGGAGGGTAGGTCCTAGCAAATGACTGTCAGTGAATGTCCGGGAATATGTACCTCGCACGAACGATACGCGCTCCAACCTCTCCTGGCCAAGTTAGACGAGTAGGGTGCAGTAAACCAAGCCAGAAAAAATGTTGATGCATAGTGCGGAAACGCACGTCATAGTAATTCCGTACCAACCTTCCGGCACGGCGGCGGCCCAAGTCTTGTGACAACTCCTGGTGGTCGGACTTATCTCGGGCTCCCTGCGACTTTTAACAGCCCATCACTCGAACATATTGCTGCGAACTTGGACTGCAGTACGCCGGTTACGTCTACCTTGTCAGCTATGTGGTAACGCGGGTCCGAGCAGTGACCTCATCATTCTATTTCTTCGGTCCTGACAGTGAATTGTTGCTTACATCCAGATTATGCGAAAGTTTGTTTGGAGCCCATCCAGAGTTAAACAATGCAGGTGTTCTTGATTCCGGAAGTTGAATTTTGACGTCCTCTCAATTATCCTATGGCAGGCATGACATGAGTTTGGTGTTGATCGCGGTGTAAGATGTCTTACCACTAATATGCAAGACCTCATTCAAAGGTTGTTTGTCAACATACTCGGGGGGCTTCTGTTCCCCTTGGTGTTGTCGACGAGGACGAAGTTGAAAGGTTTTGTTCTCTCCTCACAGATCAAGATGACGAGACGAACGACAAGTCGAAAAGGGGGAAACGTAGTTTGTGAAGGACATCACTATCACTGATTAAGTTCGAGGTTGTTAACATGGGTGCAGCGTGCTAACCACGGCATGTTACTTTACAGCGAAAACAACTGTTGGAACGTGTCGATGGCACCCCCAGGAACAACGTGGGTTGCGGCGCAGCTGTGGATGTGCCCTGACGTCCCAAACGGTGACCAGGCAGAGTGCCACTGCAACTCAACCAAACATTGTGGGTGTAGCTAGAGAACTTAGAGGTGGAGGTAGCGAGATCTCACGAGCCATTGGCCGGACTGAGAAGTCCTACTGACAACAAACATAGCTGATGATCTCGTGGAAGTGCCACAATTTATAACCAGGAGACAAACTCCATCCAAGGTCTGGCCTCCCTCGGCAACAACCTACACGATAGTTTTATTGTTGGGCAACACTTGTCACGCCTTCGCATTGATCATCCTGCTTTCCCACGAGACCTCCCTCCCGTCCTTCTGGGGACGAGTCGCGGTGTCGCGGTGCCCCGCCCTCCGCTTTTGCCCACCCCTGAATGTTGGTGATGGAGTGGGCATACTACATTGCACAGTGCAGGACGAGGTTGTTCCTGTGGTAGCCTGGCAATTGCCATGGCTCTCACCGGGAATAAGCGTGCCCCAGTTCTGCCAGACTCGTTGGATGCTGGTGCGCACAAAAATGGACTACAGATATGCACGCACGGTATAAGCGCAGTAAGGGGCGCTTCCCCAGTAAGTACCCCCATTATAACTGAACAAAGCTACATGTCAGGGAACTCCGCCGGCATGCGTAGTGGAATGGAGTGCCCACTCGCAAAAGGTCTTGTGCCCCATATAACATGAATCGAGAAGGGTTTCGCCTTCCACCCGAGCTGGACACACTGCACATTGTTTTGCGCGTGCGTGCACGTATGTAGCAGAGGCAAGGAGAAGGAGTGATTTCGTGAGTTGCATGTTTACGAGTTGGAAACTGTGCACTTGGTGCTTTTTTTATGGCTTCATGCTCGGACCTAATACTTTTATTTTCAGACCGACAAGTCTTCCTGAACATCGCAAGAAGTATCTGGTCGACGAGTTGCCTTCACTACACGTGGCGACAAGTTTCAAGTAGCGACGTACTCGGGAAACATCGGAGGTGACAGTCATAGGTGGCGCGCATAAAGATCCTTGCCGCATATTGAAACTGGGCAGGTCTCACTCGGCGGGGCGGAAAGAGGATCTTGGCAGGGACAGTGATAAGTAAGGATGAGCTCGTGTCGATGCAGTCGAACGACGAAGACGTCGCTGTCGAATACTCAACTTGTGTGAGCTTCTGTCTATCTATATCTCCTGCCCCTGACTCTTAGCGTTCGTGTACAGTGCAATACAATGAGAAACCGAATTATAAGTGGTACTTCGTGGTCTCCTCCTTACATTGCCACACGATCGGCGATTCTCGTGTCGATGATAGGAAGAAGCGAAGGGGGGAATCAAGGGGGAGAATCTCAATACATTTCCAAGCCCTTCTCCAGATTGTCTTACCAGTTGCGATGGAGCTCGTGTCCAGAGACTGCGCATAAATAAGTTCCCGATTAGGAATTTCACGCCTTGTTGACCATGAGTTTAATGGTTTTCGATGGGCCACATTGGTCGCGTATATCTTGAAAATCCATGGGTCAACGTTCAAAAATCCCAGGAGTTTGCATCGGATGTACGCACGAGCATCATCCTATGGTCATTGTCATCGCTGCACCTCCGACGACTCCGAGGATACGGAATACGGGAAATCCGCTATTCTGGTGCTTGTCATGGTTTGTCGGTGGCTCGGTGACCCTCTACTTGCTCAGGTGAATCCTAGCTTCAGGGGCGACACCGATTGGACTGTCTTAGGGCTCTCTACCACATATGATCAGCCCTATTACAGGTTGTACCCAAGGCACAGAACGTCACATTCGTTCTGGGTCACGCCTTGTCTTGGTTCTCTGGTTCTCTCCGAGAATGGTCTGCGAGTGTGGTTTGAGGACGTGACCAGTTTAGGTTGTGGGGATCCCTTGCCAGCTGTGAGATGTCCACCCCGATATAACTTCTATTTGATATGGTAGAAAACTTCGCCGGAGGATTGTTCAGCTTCAATGGTAGCACCCAAGTCAACGGCACACGTGGATAACTCAGCGGTGACGTCGACCTCGTCAACTCGGAACGCTACTAATCATCAGCGCGGCCGATGTCGGTGAATTCGTGTGCCCTGGAACTCTTCTGAATCTTTAGATATTATTTTGGCAGGGAACAATATTGCACACTGCAACTAGTAAGATGCCCAACACCGATGATGATGTTCACACGACGCTGCATGCCTCCAGCGAATGGCATGATCTATCGCGCCACCTTCTCACACGCTTCCGACACCATGGCGTCGAGAAAACTTGCGACGTAGTATGGAAGGCTTTTGCAAAGACAAGTACTCACCGACCTTGCAGTATCGGGCAGGAAACTGCGGTTACTCCGTGCTACTCCGTTGTCTACGGAGTACACATTTTCCGGATAACAGTGGCCACTCCTTTGATCACTATGGCGATTTGGGCGAGTTAAATGATCATCGGATATGTATTTAAGCGGTCAGTCGGGCTCTTAACTTCGATCCAATCTTTGACCATGGCGGATGTCTTATTTTCCTCCAACCTCTTATGGGTGGCTGGTGTCGCACTTGTCGCTGCATGTGTATATCGAGCGTCTGAGTTTCGAAATGTAAGGCTCCACTACCTTCAAACCGGAGGCTCTACTCAAACGTCTCGCTTAGCTCGATCACATCCCATCTGTGGGATCGTCTAGCCTATTAGGTTCATATTGGACCGCAATTAAATTTCACACAAGCGGTTCAAAGATCGTTCAGGAAGGTTATAACAAAGTAAATCCATTCCTTGTGATGCGTACTCGTTAATTGGTCACGATATAGCACAAGGCAGCCGCCTTCAAAGTCCCTACATTAGGTCATTGGGTTGTCGTGCTGAATCGCAATCATCTCGGTGACATCATCAGGACCTCTGACAAAGAACTGTCTTTCCATATGGCCTTAGAGGACGTAGGTGTTTTCTCTCCGTCATAGGAAACCCGCTGAGGCACGGATGACCTAGTTTATTAAAACGAAATATATTTTTGGCCCTCAGATTATGGGCGATGCATACCAAAATACAATTGTAAAATCACGCCTTACCCATAATCTCTCCACGATTATATCCGACGTCGCAGATGAAATAGCGGCTGCACTTGACAAAACATTGAACCTAACAGAAAATGGTTACAGATACAATTGCGCTGGTTGATTCACACTGATTACTCATTTTCAGAGTGGAAATGCTTGCCGGTACTGGAGACCGTCGAGAAGGTCGTTTGCAGAGCAGGCAACAGAATTTTTGTCGGTTACCCCCTCTGTGTGTGATTCCCCGCCTAGAAATATGTACCCATCTTACCTGATTTTCACTAGGCCGAGATCCGGATTGGATTGAGTTGAATATGCAACTCACCAATGCCATCATCAAAGAAGGACTTATCTTGTCCCTTTTCCCTAAGTTTATGCTGCCGTGAGTCTCTTCTGCCCATCTCCTGCGCAATGAAGTCATGAGTCTTTCCCGACTCCAGACTAGCCGCAAGACTTGTAACGAAAACTACCAATAGGAATAGACGCGGAGCTGGACACTTGGCTCCCATGATCATAGAGCGACTAAAGCACATGAAAGAACACGGAAAGAAATGGAACGATAAGCCTGTGAGTAGATGTGCGTTATCTTGGCACGGATCGAGTTCACATCTTGCAGGACGACTTCCTACAATGGTGCCTGGATGAGGGAAGGGAGACTTCTGCAGATTTACTAGCCGCCCGTATACTTGTCATCAACTTCGCAGCGACTCACGTGGGTGATTTTGTGTTTGGTGATAACCAGTACCATCCTCACCACAAGCACAGACAACGTCTAATGTATGTATTCATCCCATTGCACATGTCTGCCATAAACATGACATTTCCAGACTTTCGCTCAATCGCTCTATTGCCTAGCCGCAAATCCCCAATATATTCAGCCTCTCCGTGAGGAGGTTCAGACAATAATTGGCAAGGATGGTTGGACGAAGGAGGCGCTGGCTAAATTGCGGAAGGTTGAAAGCTTTATCAAAGAAACACAGCGTTTCGAAGGCAATGCTTCTTGTGAGTGTGCTTTAAAGCGTTTCTGAGATACCACTTTTACATTGTCCACAGTGGGTGTCATGCGAAGAGCCTTGAAAGATATCACTCTTTCTGATGGAACGTTCATTCCAACAGGAACGTATGTCTGTGTTGCGTCTCATGCCATTCATCGTGATCCTTGCGTCTACGAGGATCCCGATGTCTTCGATCCCTACCGATATATCAAATTGCAAGAGAAGCAAGGCGACAGTTCTCGTTACCAATTGGTTACCATCGGCCCTGAGTGGTTGATGTTTGGAATCGGGAAGGCGGCCTGGTATGTCCTCGGTCTACAGTGTGGCTGACTCGCGCTCCGACTCACTAGTTTCCAGTCCTGGCAGATTCTTTGCAGCGATGATGCTCAAGCTTATGCTCGCGCATATCGTCCTATCGTATGATCTGAAACTCGGGGATATTTCCTACCCAGCAAGCGTATGCATTGGACCAGCTATTGCTGCCAATCCTTCTGCCAAAATCATGTTGCGAAAGGAGATGCAATTAATACGTAGTTGCATTAGTGCCGAGCGTTGTCGCAAGCATTCCTTCCAATATCACGTCATACTATGACATGACAAGGTGGGCCAGACTGCTGTTGAGCACGACAACTGCACAGAATTCGGGCGGAAATGTGAACAAGAGGTGGGTCGCCCACACGCAACTGCCGAAGAGCAGCATATTCGCACGCTTGTTGTACCCTTGAAACGTCTTGATCAGCAATAGAATTGACCGACCTGTTGACACATCTTTAAATATCAACGTTGCAGTATACACTAACATAAGACGTCTATTGACTCTTCGTAGCAAGGCAACATTTGCATATCCTGGCGCTTTCGACAAGCTCACCTCGCCGGACGGTCCCGGAGAGCCATACGGCCCTCTCACTACTAGGCCTGAAAGAGGAAGTACGACTCGTCCCAGCATTCGTGGCTGCGCCTTCTCTGAATGCCTCTTGAAGCCACCTGTGTTCAATGCCGGAAATGCGACACATCAGGTATGATCAACATATAATGCAGTCCCTCGTCAGCTCCGACTTGGTCAGCCTTGCTTCCAAGCGCGCTCGCAGTGTTCCGTCAGCGAACAGGTATGGTGATTTCCTATAAAAGGGATGACCGACCAGAAACCAAAGGAAGCACAATGCCGGAACTCACTCATACAGTAGCTGTGAACCAGCACCCTCCGCCAACGGTGCAATAACAGCGCTAGTGTAACTCACGCCGTTGTCAGACCAAGTCTCCACCTTTGTGTTCAATGCGTCATAGGTATCTTTAGGAAGTTCATGTTTCCGCCAGATAGAAAGACAAGATTGAAATACCTGGAGAGTCAAATGCTGGCCTCCCATGCCGAGCAAGTTTATGTGCTTGGGATCGCAAACGGATACTAATTGGCGGAATATTACATCGCGATGGTGATGAAGGAGATGGCGGTGTTGATGTCGGTGTAGTTGTGATCACTACCGGTAGGGTCTGTGCTCGTAGGTTAGCGCCCCACGGATGAGCGGGAGGAGGCAACGGCGACGGAGCAGAGGAAGAGGGATGAGAAAGTGCAAAGGTGGGACCCTTATCATGATGACATGGCTTCTCCTGAGGCATGGAATACCCCTGCAAAGACGAAAATCGACGCTCGGTCATTCCATCATAATTGTAATCGTACATGGCTTGCCAACTTTGCCAGTTTTTGTCTATTCTTGGTGAAATGGGCTGACGTGGAAGTGTAGTTCGCGTTCCTTGCCGGTCGGACCAAGGTAATTTGAGTGGTGGGGGTGAGGGTGGTGGAACATCAATGATGAGTCGAGCGTCGAGGTAAGCAGGTGGGCTGGATTCCAGTAGTGTGACCATCACATGCCATGTGTCACGATTGAGTTTTCCTCGTGCTCCGTTCAAAGATGGAGCGTTGGTAGAAAAGAATGTAACACGCCACATTCGACCTGCCAATTGAAATGAGTGGTCATCAAAGAAGTATCGGGAGTATGAGGGTTTCGTTTACCAGAGACTATAAACTCGACGCTAATTCTGCCTACAGCGCGCATTCGTCGCTGCCAGAGTATGACGTCGAAACCTACAATGAACGCACCATCTTGACTGGACTCCTGTACTCGGACTTCGTCGGGAGGCCGTGAGCCGAGTAAGAGTGATTCAGTCGCTGCAGAAGCATGCCATACGTCATCTTGCAAATAAATTTGGGCGCACGTGCATACCTGCGTGCAACGAGGGGACCCTGAGGCCGTGAATGCCGTGAAAAGGCGGCCGCTTCGCGCGGAGGGCATGGAACAAGGATTGGTTTGAACTGACAAGACAAGCCCGCCGTATGTCCGACACTGCAACTGACCCAAGCTTCTCGGCAAACGTCAGCAGTGCTACTAGCAATGCTTCACGATAGTTGACAATTGCCCAGTACATCGGGGTGTGATCTGCAATAGACAACTCCTGCACAATGTCAGAGAGAGGAAGCTTGTGCTCAGCACAAGTGTTAGAGCACGAGGCTAGGATTTCGTATGCATCTGGTGGGGAACCGAGGTTAGAGTGGTTCGGCGGGACGACGAGATCGTGGATGATTGTTAGGATTGACTGGCGGATTTGCTTAGAAGAATGCGCAGAAGTGAATGGAAGAAAGGAGAGCCATGAACTGCTGCGACGTTGACGGCCTTTCTGTAGGCGAGCTCGGCCAGTACGAGCTGGTAAATTTGTGAGAAGGTCGGCAGAGCGACGGGGAGTCAAAGAATGTTCTCCATCACTGTGTGACAGGTGCAGATTCAGAAATGGTCTTGAACTTGATACAATGTTTGAGCTGCTAGAGGAACCTGTAGCGGCCACATGAGGTGAAGATGACAATGTGTCGGATGACGGGGACGGGTTGGCTGGATGCAGCTCCTCAATAGCATCGTATGCAGGCGGCTGTTCGCCATCAACGCCATTGTGAGCAAGTTCGGACTTCTCTGGGATAATGACCATCGCGCAGTGAGGGAGATTTCAAATGTGGAGCTCGACGTCGCCAGCCTGTACTGGGGTAGCGAAAATCAAGGAGCCGATAGAAAAATCGATACCAGGCGCTCACTGCCAGTGGGGTTAATTATCCGACTCCACTCTCGATTGGCCTCGAGCGCTTAACCTGCCGTCTCGCTGTAGACGTCACCGTGTTGCAGGAAGCTCTAGTGATGTTTCTTTGAGGAGTTCCAGACCTGTGGTATTAGGTCTCCTATCTGGAAGACTGGACATAAGGCCCAAAACGAGGTTGGTAACCGCCAGGGGCTCCCAACGAACCCACGGGGGGTGCCGCAGACCGTCAACAGTGCAATCAAGTCCGCAGCTACGCGTTCTGGCTCATATCTAGTAGTACTCGAGTCGCTCGACGCGAGCAAGGTTGCAACTTGTGCTCGACGTGCGCACCAAATGGCCGGGAAAATGACCGGTGACGGTTCTATGAATCTGAGACTCAGTCTGCCACTGTACATATGCTCTTCCCGCACATGTATTCCCGAGTTCACCGACCTTGAAAAACCACGCAAACGTCTCGGCTAAGCTACGCTGTGCACATCTATCCCCTGCATACCCTTCTCGCATTTACGATTGAGACACTAGCGGCCGGCAAGTAGATACATGATAAGGCGGAGTACGATGCCCATATTTTCACAGAATGGTCGTCAGTTTGCTAGTCACTGTTCCCTTAATTCCGGACTGGCGCTTCGCCTTAGTGTCGTGGTGCATCCGACATGAAGATCTGCCTCTGCCCAACCTTGCTCTGGTGTTCACGCAATCCACTCCCCGAATCAGATCCCGCGTCTTCGGCTCACTCAACTGAACAGTCGTCTCAAGTAAGATTTGGGCTCAGGTAAGCCGGCGCAATTACACTGCGTTTGGGTGGTTAAGCACCTCCCAGAAGCACTAAATTCTATGTACTGATCATGTGCTTCCAGTAGTGGTGATGTGTACTGGTTTAAACCCTCGCCCACCGGTAACAACCTTCGGCACTGACTGGACTATTCATCGGATCTCCTACGTAACATTACCTTGGCAGAGGAATTGGCAACAATAGCTGGTCCAATGCACAGGCTTGCTGAGTAGGAAATATCCCCGAGCTTCAAATCATACGACAGGATGATCTGCGCAAACATGAGCTTGAGCATCATCGCCGCGAAGAATCTTCCCAGGCTGAACGTGTCCACAGGAATGCCGGTGAGAGTCGGTCACAGCGTAGACCGAGGACATACCAGACTGCCTTCCCGATTCCAAACATTAGCGACTCAGGGCTGACGGCCACCAATTGGTATCGAGAGCTGTCGCCTTGCTTGTCTTGTAACTTCACATATCGGTAGGGATCGAAGGTGTCGGGATCCTCGTAGATGCAAGGATCATGATGAATAGCATGAGACGCAACACAGACGTACGTTCCCTTCGGAATGAACGTTCCATCAGAAAGAGTGATATCCTTCAGGGCTCTTCGCTTGATACCCACTGTGGACAATGTAAAAGGGGTGCCACGGAAGTCTAAGCACTTCACACTCACAAGAAGCATTGCCTTCAAAACGCTGTACTTCTTTGAGAAAGCTGTCAACCTTCCGCATTTTAGCCAGCGCTTCTTTCGTCCAGCCATCCTTGCCGACTATCGCCTGAACTTCTTCTCGGAGAGGCTGGATATATTGGGGATTTGCGGCTAGGCAATAGAGCGTTTGGGCGAAAGTCTGACGATGTCATGTTTGTGGCAGACACGTGCAACGGGATGAATACATACATTTGACGTTGTCTGTGCTTGTGGTAAGGACGATATGGTTATTATCAAAAGCAAAGCCACTCACGTGAGTTGCAGGCGAAGTTGATGGCTAACATACGAGCAGCTAGTAAATCTGCAGACATCTCCTTTCCCTCATCCAGGCACCATTGTAGGAAGTCATCCTGCGAGACGTGAACCCGACCTGTGCCAACACGAAGCACATCTGCTCACAGGCTTATCGGTCCATTTCTCTCCGTATTCTTCCATTCGCTTCAGACGTTCTATGATTATGGGACTCAGGTGCCTAGCTCCGTGTTTAACCCTATTGGTAGTTTTCGTTGCAAATCTTGCTGCTAGTCTGGAATCGAAGATGGTCTATGACTTTGTTACACGAAATTAACAGATGAAACTCACGGCAGAATGAACTTGGGAAAGAGAGACAAGATAAACCCTTCTTTAATGATGGCACTGGTGAGTTGCATATTCAGCTCAATCCAATCCGAATCCCGACCTGGCGAAAACCACGTAAGACAGAAACATAATGCTAGGTGACGAATCACACACAGAGTGGGTAACCGACAAATGCTCTGTTGCCTGCTCTGCAAGCGACCTTCCCGACAGTTTTCAGTACCGGAACGCACTTCCACTCTGAAAATGAGTAATCAGTTGGAACCAACCAGCGCAATTGTATCTGTAACCATTTTCTGTTAGGTCCAATGTTTCATCAAGTGCAGCCGCTATTTCATCTGCAACATCCGGTAAAACCGCAGAGAGGTCATGGGTAAGCTGTGATTTCATGATCGAATAATGGTATGCATCGTCGATAATCTGACGGCCAAAAGTGTACACTGGTCTGACATACTAAGATATCCGTCAGCGGGCTTCCTACGACAGAAGGAATAACTTCACATCATCTATGGCCGCATGAAAAGATAACTCCTTGTCAGAGGCCCTAATAATGTCATCGACATGATCGCGATTTAGAACGACCACCCAATGTCCCAAATTAGGGATTTTGAAGGCGGCTGCCTTGTACTGTACCGTGACCAGTTAACGAGCAGGCATTATGAAGATCGGCTTTACCTTGTTATAACCCTCCTGGACTATCTTTGGACTATTTGTGAGAGATTTAATTGCAGTCCAATATGAGCCTAGTGGACCAAATGATCCCACGGACGGGATGTGGTTGAGCTAAGTGAGCTGTGTGAGTAGAGCCTCCTGTTTGAAGGTGGTGGAGCCTTACATTTCGAGACTCGGACGCTCGGTATACACCTACAGCGACAAGTGCACCAGCACCCACACATAAGAAAGTGGAGGAAAATAAGATATCAGCCATGGTGAATAGGGGGGGGAAGTTAGGAACGGCTGCTTATCTTCCGTATATTAAGTAGGTGTCCTGAATTTGTGTACTGCTCTTTGGTCCATCCCCAGTTCGCCCTCACCTACTTTTTTTTGGTATGCGGGGAGGGTGCATAATTGGTTAAGTTGATGTTTCTGCCGTGTTGGCTCCATTTGCCACTATGCGCTGTGCTAGTCTTTGCATTCTCCCTCCTGGACATCTCTGTTTGCTTTGCCGTACAGATGGGTTCGCATCTTTTAGAGGATTAGATCGATTGCTATTCGAGGTTAGTCACGTCGTTCCGGTCCACATGTAATTGAATGCTGGCGGCCTGTTTCATCTGTTCCGCAAATCCTTTCCATGTCTTCGTTCACACTCATTGGCTTCTTTGCACTTGCTGGTGGCAAGTGTATGGTATCTGCACAATCGAAGATTTGGTACCATCACGGACGTCATCTCTGACGGCTACAGAAAATGCCAGTCAGCGGTATTCGGCCATTATATGCATTGTGATTGCAATATCATTGGTACTGCCTTTGGACAGGCCATACTTATCTATGGGCGCACATCAACACCTGCTATTAAACACTTGCGGTCGCATGGCCGGCCGTAAAACACGATTTTATCGCACTCGGCCTCACCCCCTCCTTGTATCAACTCTTGCATGGGCATCATGTCAGTCCAAGCTCGCAAACCTCCCATCAAATTCATCTCACTGAATGCAAACAGAAAATCACCTGCCTTCCTCATATCAGACCATTGTTTGATCCAACCTGTATCTCTACAATGTCCTCATTCATGATCGTTGTGTGCTTGAGCGGTCTAGAAACAAAAATGGGGGTGTGTGATGATAGTTCTGATATCGAGAACCCCTCTGAAACATTTCACTTTCCACTTGTGTCAATAGAGCACAGACTGACCTAAATTCGATCCTGTGTTCCACGATCCTAGGGCAGACATCGATAAGTAGTGACTAAGGGACCACTGGCATTTCCATTGCCAAGAGTCTGCTTACTGGACGATGTAGTCCCTTCCCCTATGCGCACATGTGCGATGATGTACCTACCACTTCCGTGACGGCAGCTGTGGTGTGCCGTCGTGCCCATCCTGATAGATACTCCCGAATAGAGAGGGAGGATGAGGTTTCCTATACTAAGCAGGGCTAGTTGGAGATCAAAATCACTGACGGCTACCGAGAGTGCCTTTGTTGTATTAGGCCCAGGTCTGTGAACTCTTTATGACCACCGATCACACTGGTCGGCGGGTTCCACTCACATGTGGAGGACTCCTTTGGGGTTGGCTCGGAAGTTTTGTCTATGTAGGATGGTAGATAACGTTTGGTCCGTTGTGGTATGTTTGGTCTCAGCAGGACTCGTACGAGGGATCTTCAATGATGTGGAGATGCGCTTCTTCATCGTCGTGTAAGATGAGCCTATCACAGCTGGCAGTCAACTTTCAATTTCCGACCATTCTTACTAATCACCCAATATATCTCTGTAGAATTGTCAAAGAGTAGCCAGACTATGCAAACATACTCTTCAGTGAAATTTCCCACAGCCGTCTCAAATAAGATTTGGGCTCAGGTAAGCCGGCGTGCCTAGAAGCACTAAATTCTATGTACTGATCGTGTACATCCAGTAGTGGCAATGTGTACTGGTTTAAACCCTCGCCCACCGGTAACAGCCTTCGGCACTGACAGGACTATTCATCGGATCTGTACTGGTTTAAACCCTCGCCCACCGGTAACAGCCGTCGGCACTGACTGGGCTATTCATCGGATCTCCTACGTAACATTACCTTGGCAGAAGAATTGGCAACAATAGCTGGTCCAATGCCTACGCTTGCTGAATAGGAAATATCCCCGAGCTTCAAATCATACGACAGGATGATCTGCGCAAACATGAGCTTGAGCATCATCGCCGCGAAGAATCTTCCCGGGCTGATTGTGCCCACAGGAATGCCGGTGAGAGTCGGTCACAGCGTAGACCGAGGACATACCAGACTGCCTTCCCAATTCCAAACATTAGCGACTCAGGGCTGACGGCCACCAATTGGTATCGAGAACTGTCGCCTTGCTTCTCTTGTAACTTCATATATCGGTAGGGATCAAAGGTGTCGGGATCCTCGTAGATGCGAGGATCATGATGAATGGCATGAGACGCAACACAGACGTACGTTCCCTTCGGAATAAACGTTACATCGGAAAGAGTGATATCCTTCAGGGCTCTTCGCTTGATACCCACTGTGGACAATGTAAAAGGGGTGCCATGGCAGTCTAAGCACTTTAAAACAAACTCACAAGAAGCATTGCCTTCAAAACGCTGCGCTTCTTTGAGAAAGCTTTCAACCTTCCGCAATTTAGCCAGCGCTTCTTTCGTCCAGCCATCCTTGCCGACTATCGTCTGAACTTCTTCTCGGAGAGGCTGAATATATTGGGGGTTTGCGGCTAGGCAATAGAGCGTTTGGGCGAAAGTCTGACGATGTCATGTTTGTGGCAGACACGTGCAACGGGATGAATACATACATTTGACGTTGTCTGTGCTTGTGGTAAGGACGATATGGTTATTACCAAAAGCAAAGCCACTCACGTGAGTTGCGGCAAAGTTGATGGCTAACATACGAGCAGCTAGTAAATCTGCAGACATCTCCTTTCCCTCATCCAGGCACCATTGTAGGAAGTCATCCTGTGAGACGTGAACCCGATCTGTGCCAGCATGAAGCATATCTGCTCACAGGCTTATCGGTCCATTTCTCTCCGTATTCTTCCATTCGCTTCAGACGTTCTGTGATTATGGGACTCAGGTGCCTAGCTCCGTGTTTAACCCTATTGGTAGTTTTCGTTGCAAATCTTGCTGCTAGTCTGGAATCGAAGATGGTCTATGACTTTGTTACACGAAAGTAACAGAGGGAACTCACGGCAGCATGAACTTGGGAAAGAGGGACAAGATAAGCCCTTCTTTAATGATGGCATTGGTGAGTTGCATATTCAGCTCAATCCAATCCGAATCCCGACCTGGTGAAAACCACGTAAGACAGAAACATAATGCTAGGTAACCAGTCACACACAAAGTGGGTAACCGACAAATGCTCTGTTGGCTGCTCTGCAAACGACCTTCTCGACAGTTTCCAGTACCGGAACGCACTTCCACTCTGAAAATGAGTAATCAGTTGGAACCAACCAGCGCAATTGTATCTGTAACCATTTTCTGTTAGGTCCAATGTTTCATCAAGTGCAGCCGCTATTTCATCTGCAACATCCGGTAAAACCGCAGAGAGGTCATGGGTAAGCTGTGATTTCATGATCGAATAATGGTATGCATCGTCGATAATCTGACGGCCAAAAGTGTACACTGGTCTGACATACTAAGATATCCGTCAGCGGGCTTCCTACGACAGAAGGAATAACTTCACATCATCTATGGCCGCATGAAAAGATAACTCCTTGTCAGAGGCCCTAATAATGTCATCGACATGATCGCGATTTAGAACGACCACCCAATGTCCCAAATTAGGGATTTTGAAGGCGGCTGCCTTGTACTGTACCGTGACCAGTTAACGAGCAGGCATTATGAAGATCGGCTTTACTTTGTTATAACCCTCCTGGACTATCTTTGGACTATTTGTGAGAGATTTAATTGCAGTCCAATATGAGCCTAGTGGACCAAATGATCCCACGGACGGGATGTGGTTGAGCTAAGTGAACTGTGTGAGTAGAGCCTCCTGTTTGAAGGTGGTGGAGCCTTACATTTCGAGACTCGGACGCTCGGTATACACCTACAGCGACAAGTGCACTAACACCCACACACAAGAGACTGGAGGAAAATAAGATATCCCCCATGGCGAATGGGCGGTCGAAGTTGGGAATGGCTGCTTGAAAACGTCTACATAAGCATTCGACTTACCCTGATCGTCACCAAGGGAGTAGTCGCTCGTCATCCGGAAAATGCGTACCATGTCAAATGTCCACGCGGCACTTGTGGAACCCACCAGCAAGCCAGTGACAGGTTAATCTTAGTGTCCCGTGTGAAATTGGAAGGTCAGCGAGGAAACTTCTCCGCAAAAACCTCCTATGCTACGTCACGAGCTTTCCCATACTTGTTGGAAGCGTGTGGAAGATCAGTATTTTGAATAGCAGGGGGGGAAACCCAGTCTAGGCATCCACCCTCCGATCCCGTCAATCAGGTGATGAACGCAAAAAAGCATGTTATTCCACCACACTACGATTGGATAATCCAAGTATTGCGGCAAAGGTTTGGAGCGTAATGACTAACGCTTTGGGCCGCAGAACGTGCAAGGGAAAACAAAGGTATGGAGTATCGTGAAATCCAGCTGGCTGCTTAGGGATTGCCATACTTGGCAGATATTGGTGCCACGTGGCGGAGGGGGCAAATGCTTGATTGTACTTGGGTTGGCGGGCACATCATTCTTTTCCCCAAACATGATCCAAATTTGTGGCCGCATATTTTCCTTTTAGGCTCTTGTGCACATATGTACCTCAGCTATCATGTATAATATCTCGTGCGTTGTATTTCTTATCTAAGGCAAGCTACCAACGATCCATCATGTACATCACTGTGATGCCACCCACCAGTATGAATGCCAACACCAGCACCTTATCTCTGTGTGATTGGCAACGAGCGTGATGTCTCGACATGCTATGTAGAATAAACTTTCCAGCGCACTTCCACATAAAGCTGTTCGCAAACGATGCAAAAAAAAAACATTTCCCCCCATGCGAACGATCCTGAGACTAAATACCTTCTGCCACGTCTCTGGGATGCAACTGAACTATGATATCCTCCATGCGAGGGAAACCAAGATTTACCCGCTGCGATCTTGGTGGCCACCACGGCGGCGGAGGCCCTCCCACTGGTGTAATGTCAAACAGGTAGAGCGATAGTATCGCTGAGACTTTTAGCTCATACATGGCAAGGTACCTGCCCTTGCACTGTTCATAAGAAATTGAATATAAGAACTAAGTTTACGGGTACCCGGCAAGTAACATACCATGTGTCTCCCAGCAGCGAAAGAAAACCATGGTTTTCCATCTGTCCTGAGTTTCCCCTCGCAGTAAACAAACCGATCATACACAAAGGCATGGCTATTGGGGTATACGCTGTCATCCATATGGACGGCATCGACGTTCCCCAGAAGATACTCTCCCTTCCGTACCGGGACTAGCTTATCACTGTCCTTCAGGTTGAAATCAGAGGTGGCGGTACGAAGGCCCATGAACGTGGCGGTAAGCCTCATCACTTCCATTATTGCGGATGTGAGTAGCGTGAAGGAGGGCCCATCCAGATTCTTGAAATTAGCGTCAACCAAGAACCCATGTAAGTCTCCGAATTCGTGCTTGATAGCTCTGTCAACTTCATCCCGCACAGCAGCAAGAGCAACCGGATCGCTAAGCAAGAACAGGAAAAACCAAAATATTGTGCCTTGGGTGTTGGCATGTAGACCCCACGAAAACGTAAGTAGATGGCAGGCTGCTTCCTCTGGAGAGACACCCTTCTTTTGCAGAGTTTGGATGAAATCCGAGCCCAGCGCACTACTATTTGTCGAGGTCCGCATTTTCTGGACGTAGTCGATACCCCGGGGGATCAAGCGTCTACGAGCTCGAACGGAGGGCAAAAACCAATACGGCTTTCCAAAGAAACGTTCAGGCATGGTCTCATCCATTACGCGGAAATCATCAAAGGAGTCAGAGGGATACCCGTTCCCGAAGAGCACGACGTTGACTGCAAAGTACAGTGGCTCCGCAAGGAAAGTCATGAGTGATACTTGCGTACTCCGCATTTGAGTAAGGTTCCTGACTCTCGCGAATACCATTTGGGCGAGTGGCTGAACCAGGTCCTCTAGAGAACGCTTGGAAAAAACTTGATCCAGCAATGGAAAAATCGCTTTCTCCACGCTGAACCCAGTGTCTTTTGGGTAGCGTCCAATGAACGCACGGAAGATCTGATTATGCATGGCTTGTGGCGCAGCGTCCTCTGATGCATAGACAGATGAAATTGCAGCCGTTGACGAAAAAACGATAACTTCTCGGCCGCCGAGCAGTAACTTGTACACTGAACCATACTGCTTTCTGTGAGGGGAACATCTGTTTAGAGCCCCTGATCAGTAAGCAAGATACTCACTGGCAACGCGCCAAGAACTCCTTGGGGTTAGATAGATAACTCAACGCAGACCCAATCCAGGGTAGAGCGCTCGGAACCGAGGGAGGAAAAAGCGAAGACGTTTTCCGTCTAAGAAATAAGGCCAATGCTGCATAGATGACCACCAGTAGAGCGAGGAAGGCTAGAAGGGAAGACATGTGTGGCGAACGGCAGAAAGGTGATGGCCTTCGGCACGCACGAACTAAAGGACTTACGAGGAACCTATGAGAAGCACGAGTCTATATAGACTTGTCAGAAAATGGTGCCGGTGTGCCTACAAACGTGTGGAACCCCGGATGGAATCTAGGCGCTTGTCACTGGGCCACCTCACTAAAAAGAAATGTATAGCGGTTGAATTCAAGCGGTAACCATTGACGTTGTGGGAGAAGGTAGCCTTACTCCGCGAACTCACCTAAAGAAAGGGTCTGATCGAAGGGCCACATGCCAACCGGACTTAAATGAACAACCAGGCACGGCGATACATTGAACTCCACGCTTGGCACTCTTCGTTCCAACAACAGTCTGTCGCTCATTGCAGCGGCGATATACCTTCAAGAACGTCATGATGAAAGTCGACTGCGGAGGCTTCTGCTTTGCCACGCTGCACGGGCAAATTGCGATTCCCATGCGCTGATGTACCGACATCCTCTACAAGTGATAAATCACATAGCACACTCATGGTTCGTAAGTCGTCGGGTACATCGGCGCATCTCCATGTCAACTGGGGACAAGATGAGGCCATTGAAGACCTGATTCCACGGAGGTCCTGGTACTGTTGAGCATTTCATGCGAGTGTCTACTTTGGGAGAGAGGTCAGAAACTATAGAGTCGTGATGATTGACACCTACTTTTTTCCGTTGAAAGGGTTGCTGTCAGTGGTACGCTATGGTACAACAAATACGTGTAACACGCCGGCGACACAAGAACAACTTTGACTATCACACATCCAAGACCATCAAGTTGAAGCGGCGATCAAGAACTTCCTACCCAATTTAGAGTCGGGCCGCATGCGAATACTAGCTCTAGAACTGTGAGGCGCATGTGATGACCCGTCTGATCCCAGTAAATATAATGGCCCTGGTTGAAAGTAATTGAGTCGCATACCATGGAGTTGCGCATTTTGTTTACCTAAATAAAATTTCATAGTGATCTGAGGATGAACGTTGACAGGCTGCAACTTCTGGTTTGAAGCCTATCCACGGGATCCATCCCCACGAGAACCGCTGAAACTCCCCTCGCTCGAAGACAATGGAGACAGCACTTGGAAGTCCTTTTGCATAACATTCAAGCAACCCAAATCGTGAGTGAATTGAGTGATCACATATTACAACACATGCTCCTATTTTTGAGCGGACTTCTTCAAATATTGTTTCTTCCGAAACAAGACCCTAACCTCAGGATCTGGAACGAGATGGGGGCCAAAACAAACTCCCTTCCGACGGGAAGATCTATCCTTGTCGTCCAATTTGACATCATACTCCACCACCACATGTGCGAGCATGCTCTTCATAACTGCAGCGGCGAAAAACCTGCCGGGACTACGTCCGGGTCAAGTGCCGTATATTAACCGAGTGATTTGAAAAAGGAGGAAAGTTCCGAGATCAAATACGTACCAAGCCGATTTTCCGAACCCGAATGCCAACGAATCACGGCTAACAGCGACGAGTTGAAACCTCGATTCCGGACCTTGCCTAGCATCCTGCAATCGAACAAACCGCAGAGGGTCGAATACGTCTGGATGCTCGTAAATGTCTTGATCGTGGTGAATCGCGTACGTCGGGATAGCCGCGAAGGCTCCTTTCGGAATCACAGTCCCATCTGAAAGTTTCACATCTTGCAGCGCTTTTCGGGGAACGCCAACTGCTCCCCAACCAACAAACCCAGACGCCCGAGAATAGGAGGATGAGCACAAGCACAAAATGTATGAATAACAGCAGGGAGGAGGGGAAAAAAAACACGCACGAATGGCAGGTCCTTCGAATCTCTGGACCTCCTTCAAAAAACTATCTACTTTACGCATGTGCGTCAGCGCTTCTTTCGTCCACCCATGTATCTTCACGACTGTTTCGACCTCCTCACGGAGCACCTCCGCGTACTGCGGGTCCGTCGCTAAAAAGAAAAGCGCTTGTGCAAACCCCTACCAAAGTCAGCCGCCTGCTCGAGACAGCCATCCTGTCATGACACACGAAACGTACGTTTGAGGTAGTCTGCGCCACGTCGACAAGTCAGAAAACACTCGCATGAAAACAAGGATATAGACGCGCACATGTATTGCAGCAAAGTTAATCGCCATCATACGCACCGTCAACTGGTCCACGGAGCTTTCCCTGCCTTCATCCATGCACCACTGCAAGAGATCGTTCTGGCGGAAACTAGTAAGTGTCGGAAGGCGCATCGCGACGAAGATGTGCCCACGGGCTTGTCAGTCCACTCTTTACCATACTCTTTCATGTGTCTCTGGCGGTCCCCGATTGTAATTTCAAGATGTCGAGCCGCGCGGTTGATACTTTCGGTCCTCCGCGTGAGCCATCTCGCTGCCAAGCTAGATAGGGGATACGTTAGTCTTACCGTCAAGGTCAGTAGACCCAAAAACAGGGACTTACGGCATGATAAACTTCGGGAGCCACATCAACAAGAACCCTTCTTTTGCGATAGCAACGGTAAGCTGGATGTTCAAGTCGATCCAGTCCGGGTCCCGACCTTCACAAGTTATCCCTGGCGTCAAAACCCCGGTCTACGTAATGCACTCACGAAAGCAACGACTCACAAAGAGGAAGACCGACGAACGCCCGATTATTGATCCTACACACGATGCTCCGAACCATCTCAACCGCCGTGACGCTGCTCCACTCTACGTCGACTTTATATCAACGCCTCACCATCGAACTTTCGATCTAAAAACCTCACCGTCCCCTTTCAGATCCAATGCCTCTCCAAACGCAACGACTAGCTCATTCCGAACGTCTGGGTATATGGCACCCAAATTCCTCGTCAACTGCAATCGGAGGATTAAATTATGGTACGGATCATCATGGATCGCTGGGCTCAGTGTATACTCGATTTGGATATTCTTCCAGCACCAATGTGCCCGGCGTCGATCGAAATACGACGGTGCGAACGACGTAGACACGCATGAGTGCAATTGCAGCGTTAACGCGTGCAATATCTCTCACCTCGTTCGCCGCATCTAAAAACGACAATTCATTGTCCGAGACTTTCGCTATATCATCCAAATGAGATCGGTTCAGGACGACCGTCCAATGGGTCAAAGCGGCAACTTTGAATATGCCTGTTTTGTGCTGGAAACTACGTTGAGCATTTCCGTTGCAGCGATATACTTACTACGATGGAAATGATGAGGTAGGGAGGAGGGAAACACTTGCTTTCTCATAACCCTCCTGCACAATCTCCAAACTATGCGTCAGGAATCGAATCGCGGACCAATAAAATCCTAGTAGGCCAGACGATCCAACTGTAGGTATGCGATCCAGCTGAGCAAGTATTCACAAACTCAGCTACATCCACCTATCGAAAAGAAAGGACATCATCTTACTTTAGCCGAGGTATACGTTCTGCATAGGTACACAACTACAAATGCAACCCCCGCGCCAACACCAGCGAACGAGCAAAATTTCGATAATCCGTCGATGTGCATGACTTACTTTGCCTGTTACGCTGCTAGTAGACCGACAACGTCGAAGACAGGAGAAAACCTATTATCACAAGAAAGGACCCACCCCATGAGTCAACTGCCACAGAGCCGTCTCTTTTCGCCGTCGCGGCCCGAGTTCTTACCCTCATTCAACATCTCCATGACACCCAAAATCAACCTCGGGGCGTTCTAATTCAAGTTCGACAAGATCTGCCCAACAAGGTTGAAGTAACGTGTTTCGTCCAGAATGACACAACTCACAGTTGATTGCCAAGTAAATCCCACCGCTATACTTCTACCGGACCTCTTGCATTCTCGCCGTGTGCCAGCGAAATGCCTGGTCACACCGGCACGGAATACCTTGAACTGTTCGTTACCCTGTTATCCTGGCAACTATCAAAATCAGGTCGGAAAAAGAATGGAAAGGTCAATTAGAAGGTTCTCCCACCCGCTCTGAGGAGCCATGAATTCCATCCCTCTCTTATGGCAGATTCCTCGCAGTTTGCATACACAGACTTACCAATTTACTCTAACCACTCCGGGCAGCCACAATCGCCACCAACTAACAACAAAAATTCCACCCGCAATGATAGAATCCTATGCCTGGACTTACCGTACCAGCCGCGGAACCTTCATGTCTCCATGTCGACCATACACTCAGAGTACTGACCATGCCTTGAGAGCATCGTGATAATTCCAGAGTAATCTTCCCTCCCTTTCCATTCCGCACGGACACTTACACAGAGGAACCTAAGTCTGCGTGGGCGCAGCCGTTTGACTCTCCACGTTCTGCGTCTGTCCATTGGCTCCTCCAACGGCTGCACCACCGCCAACCGCACCCTTATCCTCCTGCTTCCTCCCTGCAATCATATTCCACAACGTTCCCGACATCTCCTTTGCGTCCTGCTGCTTCTGTTCCTCCAGCATCTTATCCAGGGTCGCCTTGTTCGCTTGGAGATACGCCTGTTCTTGTCGGTAGATATTTTGTGCCTCTGTTCGTTTCTGCTCCAGATAGGTCGGTGGAATGGGAGAGTGGGAGACCTATGGACAGTAGATGCATTCATCATTCACACATCGCACAGGGCCACCCGAGAGAAACTGACGAAACGGACCTCGCTAGCTCCAAACAAGGAACTGAAAGTAAACCCTCCAGTGGAAAGACCCTTTCTCTTCTTCGTCCATTCGGCGATATGCTGTTGACGAGCCTCGGCTTCTTTCTTCGCATATTCGATTGGAATATCTTTGCCATGATACGCTTCGAGAATGGGACGGATGTCTTGAGGTTTGTATATACCGATCGCTGTGCGATGAGAGAGCTCGTGAGCAGCCTGAGATCATGCAGTATAAAGGAATACGAGGACGTACACTCTAAAAAGGGAATCATAGCTACAAGTCCTTTGTCTCCCGGGTTACCGGTCCATCTGGGTAAAATGATAGCGTTCTCGGGGTGGGTGGACACATGATCGGGATCGGTGTCGAGTATGATGACTTTGGAAAGGTCACGATTCAAGTAAGAGAGGTCCTGTCCATAGCAATTGAATACCTGACGAAAACGAATATCATAAAACGCGCACTTTGACGACGGTACCCGTCGTGGACCGCATATGCTCGCGGAAGAGTCGATGAGAAATGAAGAAACCATACGGATCGAGTTTTTCGATTATGGGAAGAGCAGTCTGTGGAAAGAACAGTTAAATGGGCCCAGACATTGTTTTATCTGGGACGTATCACACGTACGTAGCTATACTGAGAGGTGAATATGACGACTTCATAGAACTGAGATAGGTATGCAAGAAAATAATCCACGCCGGGACGCTTCGCTATTCGCCAGCCATGTTGCCGCTGTCAAAGTCAATTAGGCGCAATGGTAAGACGACCGAAAAGAGATCAGACTCACGTCCCAGACGGAGTTTACCAATAGATCATCTAGTGAAATAACGATTGTGTAAGGTTTCTGATATTGTGGTGGGAGCGGTGGGGGTAATAGTTCTGGCCACACAGGTTCGCTGAACAACTGTGGAAGAGAGGGAGGTTGAGACAGACACGTTGAAGGGATTCGGGCAACCATACGCACGCCGAATACATCCGCAATGCGGGTTTTCATTCTGCCCCATCGCGTCGATGGAGCATCCTGAGGTTTCTGAAGAAGCCAAAATGAATGAAAGGACAAAGACAGTGTGGGTCGTCATCCGTACTATTTTTTTGGCTTTGAGTTCCTCTTCGTCCCATTGACGTCCCAAATAGACGAGCTGCAGACCCACTCCGACGGCGATGAGGCCAAGCGACAATCGAGCCAAGACGCGTCGTTTCCGTTCTATGGAAGACAACGAGTCCTTGGAAGACTTTGCACCCGTTCTCTCGGTGCGGGTCTGTTCTGGCTCCGAGGGCTGAAAATCGAGACTCGGGAGATGTGAGGGCGGAGGTGTCTGATGCAAGCCCTTGTCTGCTGGTTGGGATGCCAGACAGCGGAGGCTGGGTGTGAGTGGGGGTCGCTGGACTGCTGCTGCTCTGCGCAGGGCGAGAGCGAACATCTTTTGAAGTACTGTCACTCGGTGCGAACGAAGCCGGGGGCCAGAGAGGGTGTCACGTGGTCTGTATCTCACTCGAGTCAATCTTCCCACGGTCTGTATAGGGTAGACTATTGTTGCTGTCGCTAATCAATGGGATGGGTAATGTCATTGTCTGCGCTGCCATGGATAAACATTATGTCCCCTTATATTCACCTGTCTGGTATCGCCCCGTCCATCTGATCCCATGCCACGTCCCTTCAGCCTCCTCGCACACTGGTTTACATTCCGACGACACCCGGCACCCGCTGGCGAGGTGCCCTCCCCGCAGCCACCCACCCCGCCTCCGAAGGACCTGGTCAGCTGCTATCTTAAATGTCCTTGGGACACTTCGCTCACTCATCACTCAGAACATTTCATTTAACACTGCCAGATATCGCTCAAAGCCACTCCCAGCACCCATCGACGATCACGACGAGTATGTAAATGAAAAAGTAGCCCTCAGATTCAACGACGTCGACACGTCCCAAGTCCAGCGCTTTTCCAGTTCCACCGCACCTTCTTCACCTCCCCGTGACATCCATGCCCTCCCACGTAGACCTTACGTGACGCACGTCGCAATCCCCACAGTACCACTTACCCCCGAGGAGACAGCGAGACGAAGGTTGTCAGCACAGAGACGACGCGAACGCGAGGAAGAAGAGGCTCGTCGTGAAGAACGCGCCCGCCGGGAACTCAGGAAACTGCAGCGGGAAGAACAAGAGCGCCGAGAGAGAGAAGAGGAGGAACGCAGGCGTGCCCTTCTTCAGGAACACCTCCGGCAGGCTGCCGCGCGCAGAGAAGAGAAAGAGAAGGAAGAAAAGCGCATCGAGGAAGAACGTCATGAACAGATACGCCAGCAGAAGCTCTTGGCATATCAGCGACGCCTGGAATATACCCAGGAACTAGACCAGTGGAGACGGGAGCACATCCAACGTGCGATATCCTCCTCGAGCGAGAAACAGGAAGAGCGCAGACGATCCGCTGAGGAGAGACGCAATCGCATTGCCAAACTCGGCGAATCGCTCCTCAACAACAACAATACCGCGAAAGCCGCTCGCGGATGGGTTACCATACAAACACCAGAATCACTGGCATGGAAACGGAGGTACTACAAGTTCGACCTTGGCCGCGGCCAAATGTTGTTATACCCAAACCACGTGGTGGGCTTACCTCGGCAACCTTATCTGCCAGACCTAACTGATACCAGATACCAAAGGACACTGCACATCCAATCGACGTCGTCGAGCTAGACAACCGGACAGAGGGTCTACACGAGTGGTACGAAGGTTTCGAAGAGCTGAGAGCGATTCCCCATTCTTTTGCAATCCAATTTGTACACGGTCAGAGTTGGTTTATGTACGCCGATGCCGAGGAAGAAAAGGTCCGTGTGAACATGTGTATCCATGTTTGCTAAGGCATCTTACGCTCTCACAGGATAGGTTACTGTTGTGGTTGAGCGAAGCGGCAGGTATCATCCTCTAATCTGGATGGACTCGCTTCTCGACTTTGTAGCGATAACTGAGCATTTGTACCCAGTATTATCTATAGGCTTAGTAACTATATGTATAAGTTAATTTTCGCGTGTTCACTCGAGCCCCGTCGTGAGCCCGGTTGTCCTTAGACGAGATCACCCAACCCTCCATGATACCGACCATCAGCGAGTCGCGATATACCCAGCCGCATGCGGCGCAGTACAACTAGTATTTCCAGGCACATAAACTCACAACATCATACAGATCCGAAACACAAGATATACAGCCTACTATCTTACAACGAGACACTCTTCCAGATCTGGTGAGCTCCCATCCGCCACGCGCATATCCAGCTATCAGGGTGGTGATCACACAAAGGGTAGTGTCCAGCAATAACCGAGTGGAAACCATTACCGATCATCGTGGGTGCGTGCATGTGCATCATATACCGTTGTAGTCGTTGCTGGCGTCCTTGAAGACCAACGGGAGCAGTGTATTCTTCAACGTTAGCCACGGACTCGACGGCTGTTTATCATTCGACATGAGCACATCTATAGCACGTCCGCACGCCGCGGCAAAACCCGACTTACCTCACTAACCTCACTACACACGAGAGTGCGCTCATCCGCATCAACACCGCCGGCATCTTCCTTTAAGAAGACACAGCTCCATTCCACATCCGCTTCCTCTGCTACTATATCGTCTCCCAAACGGAGTGGAGGAGGCGCCTTCTTTCTCAATCTCTCCAACTCCTCCCCCTGCCCGAAACGCAGGTCCCCTACGTCATCAATGCACGGGCAAGACCTACATTCCTCCAAAACCTTAAACGGAACACGTTGGGAAGGTGTACGAATGTCAACGGACTCGTCTGAGTGAGAGGTGTCCGATGTAGAGGAAGGGGCGAACGTGTTCGCCGAAGGCGTCGTCGGAGCTTTGTTCCCGATCTCGGTGGAGTTTTCATCATCGGATGATCCTCGATGACTAGCTTCGGCTGCGAGTGCGTCCAGCACTCCCTTCCCGTTTTCCTCGACAGTCGCGGACATGCTCGCAGAGGCGGGAGCAGTAGCACCAAGCGCGTCGGCGTAAGCAGCCGAGAGCAGTTGCCGACGCAGACACCCCGGTATCATGAGCTCTTCGAGCTCGGCGTCGTCCTGTTCAGTCTGCTCTTCAGCGGAGATGAGGGTGGAGGGCGCTGTTGTTGGCGACGAAGAAGGGCACGTAAAATCGGAAGACGTCGAAGAGAACTCGGGAGCACTGAAACCAGCAGGCGTATGGCACGGCTGCCCGAATGCAGGAGAAGGTGTACCGATACATCCCAGACGACCTGCCGCCGCCGCCGCCTTAGCAGTAGTTATCATTTCTTGCTCATCAAAAGTCAACACATGTGAACCATCCATCCACGTCGAATTCGTGAGTTTTGGCTAACCGTTCGATTGATCAGCTCAAAGTAGTAGTATACGAGAGGAATGGCGTCGCAAACACCAAGACGTACCACGCGCTTGCACAGATCCGGAAAATAGGGACCGGCCAGTGGCTTGGTGGACGTCCGTGGATGTTGAGTGGTGAGTATCATGATGTCAATGAATCGGTTATGGAATTGATGTATGTCGTTGCAAGTATTGAGGAATGAGCCGATCAGTGGAATGGATAGAAGAATGCGTCGAGCGGGGCGAGGAAGCAATGAGGATATCAGCACAGCAGAGCAGCCCGTGTGGAAGGTGTCGGTGTTCCTTCGCTGATGCAACAAGAATACAGACTCGGAACGGGACGAGTGGCACAGAGTGCAACAACTGACGAAGTCGGTGGATGATCAAGATGAAGGTTTGGGGGAGGGTACCGTTCTTTTATACCAGCGCGATAGCAAAATACTCTTTCATTTCCATTTCTTTGTGACACAAGCGTGATCGGTGGTTCCCTACTTTCCTCACGAGGCCTGGCCTTGCTTTCTTTCGACTGCCCCGAGCACTCCTTTGGAGCGTTGGCGACCGTTTCCAAGTTTTTCTATCTCTGCCATGACAGGAGGTCAGGTTGTCTGTACACCTCCCTCTCTCTCTCTCTCTCTCTCTCTCTCTCTCTCTCCCCCTCCGAATGGATGATGCTCCATTACTACTTACTTACCACCATAGCTACATCACCGTCATATCCCGCTTTTGGAAACGTTCATTTCCGAGTCGGTGTGACAAGGAAGAGGTGCAATTTGTAAGAACCAGGGACGATGAGAAGTGTGATTTTGGCTCCCTCCCGCTTTGGAAACGTTCACATCCGAGTCGGTGTGACAACGCAGAGGTGGAATTTGTGGAAACCATGTGACGATGAGAAGTGCTTCATTCGCTTGATTTTGGCTCCCATTGTCCCCTTGCTGCCGGCAGAACATGGGCGGTGCTCAGTAACCCTGCGAAGGGGGTGGCCATTGTGCTCTGACACTTGATTAGATTGGCAATAACCTTCATTCAACTCACCTACGGTTACGTACGTCCATCATCGTGTATGGCGTCCAGTGCGATATCAAGCGTGGAGACAGAGGTGCGCCACAACACGCCGGCGGCAGTGGGTCCACTACGCCAATCACAACGTGATAGGGACGAAAAACATTCTCATTACTACGCGGTGGGGTATTGTCCTCCTCAACGGGCCGGATCTCCGAAATATTCGTGAGAAGTGGCAAAAAAAGCGTCATCCATAAAAAGAAATGCCCACTGGCTGGATTGAACAACCGACCTCACCATTACGAGTGGCGCGCTCTACCACTGAGCTAAGCGGGCACTGCTCGCCAAGCGAATTAATCCTGTCTAGATGGAACCCGTGGGTTGGATGATGTTTTTCTGGAAAGAAATGCCAAGTACTGGGACTCGGCTTAGGATCTTCATACGGTCATTAGAGCGTTTAGCAGCTGGGACAACTCTGGGACGTATGATCATAATACACATGCTACGATGTACTTTATGCAATATGGTGGTGAGTTCATTCAGGAACACGTCAGCTCTCGTCAAGAAAGCTACTCGTGATCACAGGAACTATTAGGTCGTGAAATCAATAAATCATCACCAGATCGTATAAATGGGAATGTCTGGAGAGAGCCTGCTCAAAACCGGATCTATCACAGATAGAATAGCAGACATCACGACATACAAGGGCCGCATCGTGTGATACTCGTCATCCTCTGATCGACGTACCCCTGTCAGTCGAGAACGACTTTACCCTTCCCAGCGCAGCAGGCGTAGTCCCCGCATTCGCATTCATACTCATATACAATGCGTCGACACCCGGACTCCTCATATACGAATACGGCGTTCCCGCGACAGAACTTGGAGGAAGAGTTATTCCAGCGGCCGTGTACCCAGATGGCGGTAACGGAACTCCCGCAGCACCCCCACCGTATGAAGTAGTAGAGGGTGTGTATCTCGCATTCGATGGCACACGGTACCGCGTGGGCGTAGTGGAAAGCGACTCAGCGTCACTCGACGAATCGTCTGAATCTTCTCTCCGCGCGAACTTATCCAGTGGAGGTGGTATGACAGCAGGTGTATCCCCACCACTTTTAACACTGCCGCCATTGGGAAGGCCTGCGGCAACAGTGCTTCCAGAATAACTACCGTACGAGGGGAGACGATGATGGTACGTTTCGACCGTCGACTGCGGGAGCGGGACACCCGCGGCCGTATACCGTGTGTCACGACTCGAATGTGTCAGTGGCGTAGGCGGGCCTGTAGGGACAAAACCTGGGGGAAGAACACCATCGGGGAGAGTAATAGGGATCGTATCGTCGGTCGAAGATATAGGGTCCGTAGTCGATGTTTCTTCCAGATGGGTGGGAAGTGGCATTGGCCGATCCGCATCCGCTGGGCTGAGAAGATGAGTACGAGTTGCTGAAATCGTACTTTGAGAATTATTCGAAGCTGGGCGAGACTGCGTATGAAATGAGTAATCCCACAGGAGATCTACCGAATATATACAAGCATGAACGTACCGGTGGTTGAATAACGATATTGAAGGTCCCAGACGATGACGTACTCGCTGGACGAGAGCCGCCTTTCAGATCGACAGAGAGACACTGAGAAGGGGACCTCAATGTATTTGAATGTGCGACTTCGACATGTGTACGAGGCTTAGGCATCGACACGTGCACGAAGCCACTCTATGAATAGGACATGAGGCCTGAGACCAAAGGTATTGAGAACACGCTTTCTCGGCGACCTACTCACCTCGTCCACGAGATCTTCGCTACTCCGCTTGCCACTGCCGCTGGACGGTGTGAGAGACTCCTGGAAGCTCGCCTCAAGGATGGGACTGAGACCACCTGCAGGATTACTACGAGTGACATGCTCCGGTGCGTGGAGCAAGTCAAGCTCGGATGTACGAGTTGAAGAGCCTAAGCTATCACCAGAGGACCGTCGCCGAGCCCTTGGTGGCCGCCGGTCAGCGTGGGTTTCAGTTGGTGGTTGAGTTGGCGGTCGCGGTTCGGGAACCATATGAAGAAACTGTTCGACAGGAACTGGGACGGGGATGCGAGGTGATACTGGGGAACGCGATCTATTAGATAATGCAGGTGAACCTGTAGTCGGGGTTGGAGGCGGTCTAGCCAATTCGTAGGGAGCGGGAAGTCGAATGAGGAGAGACGAATCAGCTTCAGGAATCCATCCGTCGGAGAGAATTTCCGAGTGCATTCCTGCTGGCGAGTACATGGTCGTTCGCGCGGAGGACGACGCTGCTGCCGCACGGCTGCGAGAACGAGAGCGAGTTCCATGGTTCGCGTTCGGGTGAGTGGGTGCAGAACTACTGCCGTTGCTGGGAGGGAAGTGAGTGGTAGTTGCTGTGTAAGGGGGCTCAGTCTCTTCTGCGAGGTCGCCGCGCGACTTGCGAGCCTCGCTGTCGTCGGGAGCGACAAAATATTTCTCCGCCACACGATCAGCAGTCGCACGTCCGGTGACGTATCCCTTGTTTCTTCCATTGAGGTAACCTATGTCCTTGCCCATCTCGATGCCTTCTCGCAACCCCTGCTTTCTCCCTTGTTCTCTAGCCAGCTCAATCACCTTCTCTTCGTTCATCTTCCTAACTTTCCTCCGCAACTTGGTCGCCTCTTCTTCCGCCTCTCTCCTCTGATCCTCTACCTGTTGCAAGACATTTTGAGCCTTGAATATTTCCTTCTGCGCCTCCTCAAACGTCACTTTGTATAACCGCAGTTCCTCTGTCAACCTCGCGACGTCACTTTGGGCAACCAACCGAACATCGTTGGCATCTTTGAGGCGCGTGACGACGTCTTTGAGTTTACGCTCGGCAGTATCCGCACGGTCCTGTTCAAAGGCGAGCTGAGAGGTGACAAGGGAGAGCTCCTGCTGTAAATCACGGGTTGTGTCCTGCTCAACAGCAAGGAGACGCATGAGCTCCTTAACTGTTGGAAGCTGACGTTTAGCATCCCTGACCGCAGACCTTGAAGAAGACCCGCTGGAAGAATGGCTAGGTGAACGGGTAGCTGAGGAAGGTGGAGGAGAAGGGGGGAGCGACTTGTCAGGGTGGCATTGGGTATTGGGTGCAGCCTTCATGAGAGGTGGGGGGCTCTTTGAGGCGTCCATCTCTGACTGGTTCAGGACTAATACTACTATAGTTTTGGTAACAATAAGAACGGAACAGCCGCCTGTGATCCGAGAAATGATTACATGATCGAGAATCCAAACAATTGCCAAACAGAGGACCACTTCACCTCGGAAATCGGCGGCGACTCTCAGAGGACCTGAACGTCATCAAGTTCCAGAGCAATGAACGTACCTCTAGACTCTACTTATCTCAAGAATCACAGTTTTTGGGATACGGCAGCGCGACATTCTTAGGGCTGCAATAGAGTATCACCCGTAACACCGATTTAGGCAAGGACTCAGGTGCTTTTCATACCGTCCAGGATCTGATATTGCCCCAATTCTGATGACTCGCCGGACATTTGGAGGATGAGGATGTACGTCTTCTTACTCCATTTTGAATGCCTCTCCTCTCTAGTAGGGAATGTGTGTGTTACAATGTACGCGCTATACATTGCTGCAGAACCAACACGAGGATAGCGCGTTGGCTTTACGAGACTTCTACCACAGCGAGGTCCACTCTTTCCGCTATCCTTTGAAAAAACTGACCGACACGTGTTCTGCTAGCCTATTATGAATTGCGGCGTGCTCGACGCGTATGATTTGGTAGGTGATGTTAAGTTAACCTGACAGTTTGAGCACTGAATCCCATAAATGCTTTCTCCCCCGCCCGGATTAGCCCCTCAGTGCGTGACGTCCAGCTCAAGAACGCGTACAAATCATTGCGGTTATCATATCTGAATCGGTGCGAAGTTGAACTTGCCGTCCTAGCTTTCTGTTTTTCGTGAGAAACATAGGCGATTAAGTTCGATTACGCGGTCAGTATTTCTCCCGAAAGCGAAGTGGTTCTCCCTCCGATTGGAGGGGAAGGAAACGTCGACGTTCACCAGGCGTGTTGCCAGACAAACACAACATGTTGATTATCGGATCGTTTTGACTGTCGTTTCGAGGCATGCACTAGGTGCTATGGCGATACGGGTACTTCGGTGAGAATCCCTCTGTCCTTCCACCTCGCTTTGGGAACGCTCACGTGCTTCGACACCGTTGGGAGAAGAATCGCTCCCGCTATTGCTCTACGAGGGCGGCAATTTTGTGTAATGTCTTAAAGGAGTGTGTAGCAAAGGATTCATTGTCGGAACCAAAATTTTCTAGACCTGCCCTGGACGGTTTCCAGGATAAACCAAGACTTTTTTCGGTGTTGCCTGTACCCCTACCGAAGGTACGTGGCCCAGGTGATAATTTGGTGATTCTCCAGCTATAGGTAACTGCGCAGTTGATGCTGGTAGTGGCACCGACGGCGAACTCGTCGGCTGAAGAGTACTTGTCTTCCCAACCTCTTCTTCGCGCACCTGTATGCGTGTAGTTGGTGACGTTGAACGTGCCGTTGTCGCGTGCGGTGTTCTTGTTGTATGAACTATCACACCAGATTGGTGTGCATTAAGCTCGAAGCGTCGACAGAGAATGTAGTTGTACCGAGATCCACAGCTGCGTCAGGTAAGGAGCCTTATCAATCGCCCAAACCTGAGGGGGGAGGCCTTGCTCAAAACCTAAGTCGCAAAATGTCGACTTTGCTGAAGAATCATGTACACGACTCAGGGGTCTCAGAGCGACGACTGGAGGTTGAAATGGGTAAAATCAAACATGGAGCGTGCATGGATTACCGGGAAACTAACTTATGGTTACAGCACGATACACGATTTGAGCAAGATGTATGTATGGGAGCGGCATATCATTAGGACCGTCATAGAGTAGCACATCTAACCTGCTCCTTGTTCATTCTTCAAGGCTTCATCGATTATTCCCTTAAGCCTTCTCTGCCGCCCTCGCCAGCTGGATTCTCAACACCTGCATTTCCAGCAAAAGTTGCTGCTCCCGATTTTCCGAGGCTAGTAAAGCTTGCTGTCGCTCACGGTTCTTTGCCTCCAATTCACGGTTCTTTGCCTCTAGCTTTGCTTCCAATTCGCTGACCTTTGCCTCCAAAACCTGAAGATGGTTCTCTGCTTCTTCCTCACACCTATCTGCGTCCTCCCTTGATCCTTGTAGATCCACCTGCATCGTGGTATCTGCGTGACCCTTTCTGAGCTGTTTGAACCTGTATTCAACACGTGATCAACAGGGGGAAACACGGTCGACTTACCCGGTCAGAGTGAGGGGGCAACGCTTCTCGTCGCTCCTTATATATACGACAAATGTGATGAACATCCCCAGGCAACGGCAACTTGGAACCATGTATCTTGCCTCCGCCATGGTCCTCGTCTGCCGGATTCTCGCTGCCGTTGAAGAGTTCTACAAGAGCTTTGAATGCAGTTTTCGCATACCAGAAACACTGGGAATCAATGAGATGGTATGTTTCGCGGTATTCCGAGATGAGTGCAAGTAGAGTGGACAGTTCATCTGCAGAGGGTGCACATGTAGAAAATGTGAGAGTAGAAACAAGACTGCAATTGTGGTTGTCCATAAGTTTGTCCCCCCATGGAGTGCCCATAGTTGCGGCAGTCACTTGATCAACAGCGGCCTGAGTGAATGCCCTTGACGATGTACAACACCCAGAAGAAGTTAGGGCCACAGCTGACATCTTGGCAATAGATGATATATCGACCGTTCTGTCAACGACAACGATTGCTCGGTGGGGGCCATCGGGCGCTTTAATTTCAAAGCGCAAAAATTCGTGTTGATCCATTGAATAAGACTTGTGCCAGGTGACTTTGTCAACAAAACACAGAGAGGAATCCGGAAACTCGCGGTCTGTCATATAGGCCTCCCAACGATAAGTGTTTTGTGTTTCTGGCAAGCAGTCGTTGAGTGCTGTAAACAGACCATAGATAGTTGGGGGGTTGAGTGGCGGTGGATTCATCCCGAAGATGCGGCGAAAGAGTCTGGAGAAGAAATTCTCCTTGCAGATAGACATGATTGACCTGCAAGTTTGTCCGCTTTATACCGTTCGCTGGTGAGTTGGCCAGTTTCTCCCCTAGCCCTAGCAGTCAAAGGTGCACCACCATGCGTTGGTTGCGTGCCTTCGATCGAGGTTCCATGGTTGTAAACATGCGTACACACATACATGGGACTCCCTCTAGGAATTGTATACATGCTGAGCGTTGAGCACAGGAAATGTGAACGATTAAAAATTGAAGCCGCCAGCTGCTTCATTCCAGGAAGGCTCTCTGCTTGTTGGTACAAAAAATATTTTGAACTCAACCTAACTTTAAATCCCAGCGGTCACATAGCGCGACCGACACGGAACTAAACTATACTCAGCGCATTTGGGATCACTCCGATCCCTTCATGTGGGAATTTGGGAACACATGAGAACAAAACATGCATGGGTACCTTCCCAAATTCACTCCTTAACAAGTCTGAGCCATGTCAAGTTCCACCCCCGTTCCATGCCTCAAGCCTCCAAAGCCGACGAATAAAGAACGTAGATATTTGGTTCAAAGCAATACATGCCCACTGGTAGGACACATTTGGTCTGCATGTATGGCCATGTCGATCTCGAGTACATAGGTAGAAAGTTGAATGGCTATAATTCCACATGTTGCTGGTCTCGTTCGCCTTCCAGCGGAAAGGGAACAGACAAACCCTGAGGCCTCAGGCCCTGCTTCGCCGTTGTGATGGTCCGCACTACAGGAAATTGAATCGGACAACTGGATCTGGTGGTTCACGTTCGGCATCCACTCACAAGAAATCGTTATTTCAAGTGGAAGAGGACACAGGTACGTCTACTTGTCATTGATAGCTGTTGCACCAGCAAGAGATTGTAGCGATGGGCTGACAGCACAGGAATTGATCCATGATGCGTGATGTGCGGAGGAGAAATTGGTTCGGTACTGGAGGATGGAAGCCCCGTGTTTTTGACACACGCTGGCTGACACAGCGCAGATAGGTGAACCACGGCCAATCAAAATTCAAGGAAACAGGATCTTGGCCATCAAACCTATACGGCTTTCCTCACGGCGAGATATAACGGGCAATCACTGGCAGAGCTCCCCTCGCAATACTGTGTAAGGGTAGACCTTCATCGCTGAGACGCTGATCAGATGCACTGCACACAAGAGCGGTATGCTACACTCTTGCATGAATGGCAGTCTAATGCACAGTCGTGTACCTGGGTCACGCCCGAGAACGGAAACCTCATCCAGTGCAATAAATGACAGGCCGCGATCATTGGTCGTTCGATATTTTCCTACCCTTTCCCCATTATGTAGCTATGCGTTGACACCCATATCTTTGTTCATTACCCGATCTCGACTTGTGGTCAGACCGTAGGTGTTACAGTGGTTTTCAAAATAATGCTCGTGACTTTTCAGGTGGCTATGTGAGACCCCAAGTGCACCTGAGTGGCTGCACAACTCACAGGGTCCGGGAGAGATACTTCTCTGTCACCGTACATACAAATTGAATAAAATAAAGTAAAATGTAGAGGAATTAATACAGAACATCCCTCAGTAGAGAAAATATAAAAAAAGGTCGAAATTGCAACTAGAGAGGGTGTGTGTTGTAGCTTGCCACATGTTCCAACTTCGCTCGAATTTGTCATCAGTCACACTAAGAACACCTGTGCTCGGAGTTTAAAGTATGTCAACTCGGACTCAAACTTGTATCTATATCATACAATTTAATTAGCTTTAATTAGCATACTACAGGCTTTGTTAGGCGGTTAGGTTTGGTTACTGTCCATTTCAGGCAAGTTGGCCACGTGACTTTTTATGTAAGAGAAAAAAGCACCCACATCAGTAAAGCTAAGTGTTCAAAAACCTGGGTTTTCAAGCACTTAATGTTTGCCAGTGTTTGCCGAGCATTCAAACACTGTCTAATGTGCATGCTGTAATTTGGCTGAATTTACTGATGCAACTTCCGTCGACCATATCTCCTCAACGCACCATCGGAATTCAATGAAAGAAATACCATTTGACTTGGAAAAAATGATGGAACTTGATTTCAGATGACCGAAGTCTTAAAAATGTGGTTGGAAATTTTCGGTATTTAGTGACCCCAGGATATGAGTCTCAAGCTATGTATGACATGTAGACAACCATTTGGCACTAATATCAGTTCAGAAGAAGGACAAGTTTTGCATCACAATTAGACTTGCCTGCAATGCAGATGGAAGTGAAAAGCTTCCCCTACTCTTTATTGGGAAGTCTGCAAGTCTGCAAAACCCCAGTGCTTCAAGGGATGCACACCAAAGGCTCTTGGTTTCAACTACCACAACAATAAAAAAGCATGGATGACAATGGCCATACAGTATATTTGTGATCTAAATGCAGTATTTCAATGTGCTGTGGTCACTGGACAGTGGGGAACCTTCCTGTGGCACTGTTGCATCTGTAGATGGCTGTACTGCACTGCACAACAACTTTGGGTTTTGCTGATGAAAACCTAAGATTTTGTGCCACTGGAACAGATTATGGATTCTTCAGGGGAAACTATGGATACTATGATAGTACTATGGAAGCACTGTCTAGGTAGACCCTCACTATGAACACTATGACACTGTTCAGTACTGGCTGGCACCAGACACTTGTCCCAGGTTTTGCTGATGCATACCAAGTTGACAGTGGATACATATGGCCAGGATGATCAGTCAGAAGTTCCCGGGCCCACATGTCTCCTGAGAGCCTGGATGTGTGATATGGGATCAGGTCTCTGTGAATGCTCAAGCCAATCAGCTCAGCCAACAAGGCCAGGTGTGCCTGGAGAACAGTCAGGATTTGCTGCAGTAGAGCTAGGTGAAAGATTTCTAACACACTGCCAGACCTAATGCCAAACCTGTGCACCACTTGTCAAACAAGAACAAACCAAGAGTCTTCTTAGGTTTAAACAAGTTTACCCAGACTAATTGGCCAAGTGCAACTGTACTATGGGACTTGGGCTGCCACTGGTTGTCACACAGCCACCTGTAGCTTGTGCCTGCATGTCATCATGCATATCATTCCTGCACTGCACCCTTTTGAGATGGCAGTTTCAGGGGCTACCCTCACCCCTCTGGACTAGTTCCCACCACCTCACTAGATAGGCTAGCCTAGGCTTCTAGTAGTTTTCCCCATGTTTCCTGACTGATTAGTGCCATTTCCTTAGCATAGTAGATGCTTTTTTCATGTACTGGTGTGTTTCCTCTCCTGAGTCTGTTGCAGTTGACCTCACTGCTCTATGCATATTGTGTCAGCTACAAACTCACTTGGGCTCTGGCCATGTAGCCTGTTTTTGGCTATCTGACATCAGGAAAGTTACATCTAGTCTGCTGCAGACAATTCGGACAATCCAGACAATCCAGATGTCTGACACTAGATAGCTGAATGGTGTGCCAAGGATCCAAATGAATTGAATTAAAGTTTGTCAGACTAAATCAGATGGATCAGACAAGCAGGCTACTTGTAACTTTGCCAATGTCCCATCCTTTCCTCATATGCCTGTCACCAATTAGTGAACTGCAACTGAACTGTGCTGACTATACAAGCTCTAAACTATTTGATTCCATGCTCAGTTTGTAATCAAGGCTTCTGCCGAAGAAATTCGGCACTTAAATCTAGTTCAAAACTGGGAAATGCACACCTGCAAAGATGACTGGTATACTATACAATGGTTTGGAGATACATACTACAGAAAAAATCGCCAAACATCGGAAGTCAAAAGGATAAAGCACCCACAGAGCAGCACATTCAAGAGGATATCGAAATAGAAAATAGTGCCGCTCACACTTCCTCAAACACATACAGTCCATCTAACTCGCCCCCCATAACTAATCCTGTCTTCACAACGCCCGCGCCACCGCTTCGTTGCATACTCACATCTACACATCCCCCTCTTCCTCTGGTCTTCTTCCTGTCATCACTACCACGGTCCTCTTCGGGGGATGGAAGGCTGCTGCTCACAGCGGTGACAGACGAGGGCGGAGTCGTCGATAACGAGCGGGGAGTCGATGTCTTTCTGTCACGTCCACCTGCATCAACAATAGCAGCGCTTGCAGGTTCAACACGTAACCGTTTCTGCAACGAGCCCATCTGCATTGGGTCAGCATGGTTGTCTGCTGACGAAGCGGAATCCGTCTGGCCGCCGCCGTCACCGCTCACCTCCAACTCCTCAGACGACCGTTTCCGTTGCCGAGGGGTCGCAGTATCAGCAGTTGTGGCGGGGTCCGAACCCACTGCTTCTGGTTTATGGGTGGGCAAGGGGGTAACAGAGGACACGTCCAGAACGCCAGAAACCACCACGGCATCCATACGCGCCCGTTTCGGGGGGGTACCTACTCTTGGCACGCCGACTCCTTCCTCTGTCTGATTCTCAGCATCCAAATCACCACAGGACCGTTTCTTAGGTGTGACTGCATGCTCACGACCATGATCATGACGACTAGCAAGCGGTGGAGGATCAGCATCAGCATCCCCTTGCTCGTCCTCCTCTTCACTCTCTTCCTCTTCCTCCTCTCCCTCCTCCTCCTCCTCCTCTTCTTCTTCCTCGTAGTATTCCTCCTCTTCCTCCTCTTCTTCATGCGCGACAACCTCAGGATGAGAACGCAGTTGCACCTCTTCTAACACAACTTGTGGCGGACATTGTTGTTGCTGATGATGATGCTGGTCTTGGTACACCTCGTGACGCACATTCTGCGCGGGGGCTTGTTGTTGCTGCTGTGTCGAAACGGCATTGGTATTGGTATTTCCAGTGCCCACGTTCGCATTCGCATTCGCGTTCAGGATGGCCCGCTCACATATCGAGCATCGACAATGGAAAAGTGGAGCACACGCTTCCCGCCAAGCCTATAAATAAATAAAATCTTGATCAATGACCTACCCGACAACAAAAAACAGAGCGCACTACGTACCATTCTGAAGGCCTCCAAGCTAAATTGTGGCATAAACGCAAGGGTGACAGGGATATAAGGGATGGGGTGTAAAAGTCTCGGACGCGCCAACGTCGGGGATATTTGTATCGGTGGCGAATAGGTAGGCTTCGGAGTCTTGGTCCCGGTCGCGGTAGCAGTATTAGGGCTGGCATCAGTCCCCGTGGCAGACGTCACGGAGCCCGAAACAGAAGGGCTCGTCGTCCGAGTCGATATTGCAGGCCGTGGAACACGTGGTGGTGGAATAACTTTCCCTCCTCGTTTCTCCAGCTGCCCACGGGCAGGAGGAGGCGACGGCGTCGTCTGTAACGTCGTCGTCGATAATACAGGACTCGTCGTATGCGACGAGGTATCGCTTCTGTCTGACGTGCTGCTATTCGTGTCCTCCTCTCGTTCCTCAGTTTTTGTAGTTTCCCCTCCAAATTTCGTATTCCCGCCGGGCTCGGAGGGAGATGAGGACGGTGATGATGATGATGTCGAGGATGGTAAGGCCAAAGCCACCCAATCATATCCCTCAAACCACACACCGGGTTGTCTTAACCCCTCAAGAACCTCTTCCATGCCCATCCTTGCGACTTTTACAGCGGGGTCGACGACTCCTCTCTGCCCACGTCCCACTCCCTCAGGCGAGCTTCGTTCACAACCACCATCGCGGTCGAACCGCGACCAACCCCTTACACCATACATAGCCTCGACGACGATCTTCCGCACTAGGTTCACCATCGCAGGCAAAAGGATGTCCCTCAATTGTTTTTGATACGCGCGGTATGCCTGTTCGCAGAGCGAGAACGAGGGTGGAGCGTGTGATCGAACAGTGGTCATTCGAGGATGGATGTCCTCCTCTTCCTGTTGTTCTTTTTCATCACGGGTGTCTTCGTGGTTCGAATTTGGGTCTGGATCACCGTCTGCATTTGGGTTCGCGCTCAGGGAACCCTCAGAGAAGGACGAGGGGTTGGAAGTCGAAGGTGCAACTGTCCACGGGCACGGATGCACAGCTCTCACTCTTCTTACCTTCCTCCCTCCAATCCTTGCCCCGACATCAACAGTAACCGCACTATTCACCTCCAAATCCGGTTCGCTCTCTGTTTCCTCCCCCGCGTCTCTGACACCTCCACCGGCAGGCCACGCGTGTCCATACCACTGATCCGCAGGGTTCACCCAATGTCCGTCTAGGATCCTCGTGCGTGCCCAATCGGAAATGGAGAGATCGCGAATACCGCCGGCATCCTCAGTCAGGGAAAGGAGTTCCGGGTCTTCCTCCTCTTCCTCTTCCTCGAGGTCCTCGAGGTCAGGATCGACATCGACATCAGAGGATGGGTCTTGGTTGTGGTCATATTCGATGGCGCGGGGGGCTTGGGAGATATGGGAGTTTGGGGACGTGGTTTGAGATGCGATTTCTTCATATGGAGAGGATGCGTGCGATCGGAGAGAAGGCGAGCAGCCTTTCTGTCCGCGTTGCTGGTGCGCTGCCACTTCCCCGGTCCCAGTCTCGCCACCCACTACGACATCAGCACCAATCTCCCCTCCTGCCCACCTCGTCGCGGCGACAGCCTGCTCCATTAATGCGACCATCTTTGTCTCCTTCCTCAGCCAAAACTTTTCCCTTGCGACACCTATCACCTCAGAGATGGAGCCTTCGCCAAGATCAATGAATGCGTCGACGGTCTGACGCGTCTCCCAATCGGGAGAGGCGTATTTAAAGGGAGGGGAACGAGTAAGTAACATCGAGATGCCTTTGTCCGCGTTATTATCGTTACTACTATCGAGGGTATGATGTGACGAACGAGAAGAATCAGAACGACGTCGTCCCGCTTTCGCGACATGCGAATGAGACCTAGCGGAAGGAGACCGAAACACAGCGGCGCCAAACCTGGGACCGCCAACAGCCTCTCTATCTCTAGCGCTCGAGGATATCCTCTGCCACAGCCACTCGTTGCGACAAGACCGACAAGTTGTTTCGATACCAGGCCAGGTTTCGTCGTCTTCGTTTTCGGCGCAGCAGACCATGAGGGCAGGGTTGAATGGGAGAGATGGGACTGTTGTAGGTTGGAAATGTGGGGGTAGTTGGTGATGTTGTTGCTGCTGTACGAATCTCATCGCACCAGCCTGTACATCAGATGCAGTCTGGAAGGGTTGTATCGGTACCGATACCTGCAAGGCAGACAAAAGTGGCTGCTGCTGCTGCAGGGGATGAGGAGGATCGCATTCGTTGGGGGGTGCTTCCCTCAAACACAATCCACAAAATGTGGATTTCCGATGTTCCCTACACAGAGTGATTGTGCCCAAATTCAATGACTGGAAGGTGCGTTTGACGTTGGCGAGACCTGCGGAAGTGTAGGGAGCATTGATGCGACAGACGTAGCAGCTTCGTGTAGTTATCTGGCGAAAATGGCGGTATGGTGATTGGTGGTGCAGAGGGGGCGGCGAACCAGGTGGTGGTGGTTTGGGACGAAGGATAGAGAATTGAGCGAGGACGCTGTGCGGGTCGATGACGGTGCATGCTTTGGTCCAGAAGAAGTGAGTCTCGACTGGACAAGGGGAGTGTGGTGCATGAGCGGGTTAAAGATTGGGATAAGATAGCAAAGAGAAGAGAAGGACGCACGCGCAGCAGCCCAAGCGGGAGTGACCTGCATGATACGTTCCAAGTCAAGGGCATCGCAGAGAGTGGTGTAGACGATTCGGGGATGCCAGAGTTCCTTTGCGTCCCAAGTAAGGGGCGTGTAGTGTGAAGACTGGAGGTCGATGAGGAGGTGGGTGGCGATCGACCTGTCACGCTAGTGGTCAGTGCCAAGTAAGTACTAAGTGGCAAGGAGGCGCATGCACCTGACAAGTTCGGGAGGGAGGTGTTGCCATGATCTGTTTGTGTGTTTACCCTTGTAGTAGCAGATGCGATCTTCGCCACCCGTCGTCGTCGTCGTCGTCGCCGTCGCTGCCGCTGCGGCTGTCGCCGATGGGGACGAGCGAGTCGGAGTCATCCTGATTATTACTCTGTTCTTTTGATTGTCTGCACGCTATTTTAGAGGCTGATTAGCGGTGCGCGACGAAAGACAGCCCGCGGGAGGCGCAGCGGGTGGCGATTGGATGACAACCTGTACACATACACATACACACACAAACAATCACACAAACACTTAGTCCTTGCATTTCCCACGCACAGGCCAGGATCGCGCGGTCTACGATCAAAATATCGGGTATGTGCACCATGGGAGTAACAATACTCGCGGCTCAGCTCCTTGTACTATTCAATCAACGCATTTCATCGAACCTGTGTCTTTTCGAGATAGAACCACCACCACCTGTGCACACAGGAGATGGCTTTGGTCCACCTGTTAACCCAACGCCCGCCCGTGGGCAAGCCCTCGTGTTCAAACGCTGTGTCTATATCCGCGGAGCGTGTGTGCTTTTTCCTTCACCCAAGGTAGACGTGTTACGGAGCAGCATCGGATCCGCGTGCACCAATTGATCTTGGAACTAGAGGAAAATCAGGCTGGATCGGTTCCACCCGCAGTATCAGATCATTTATTTGTTCCTTTGTCGAATTCACATCAGTTTACACTCATTTTACCTGGTTACTGTATTAACAGTAAACTCTGTTCCGGCAACGTTCGATGCTGTAGTTGCTTGGACCACAAATTTAGCGTCTTTCAGAGCGGTATCTGCTGTGGAACTTGCCTACCACCACACCGATGTAGCGGCGCAACGTGAAAGCTGCGATGACGGCTTCCTCGGGATCCTGAACGGCGTGCAAAACGTTGTACATCACAGATAACCAACCACACGATGTCAGTGCTGTGTATTGCTGATCGTCGAGTCGCAAACGCCGCGAGATGTCGAACGAAATCGGGTTCATTGACGCATTTCGTGGGAAGCGTTCAGGGAGTCCGGCAGAACCGCGATGAACTGTAATTCGCCACTACACATAGAAAAGCGACTGAACACGGCAGCAAGCACAGAACGGGAGACGTCGAAACGGAATGTGAGAAACAGACGAGAGAGCACTTTGTATACTTTGGCAAAACTTTCGAAGAGGGGCCTGCCAGCTTGGCGCAAGGGAAACCAGAGACCCCAAGATGCACAATATGTCTACTTCAGCGCGCTCCCGTTCGTAACAGCGGAGTTAGCAACCGGAGCAGTGACTCTACCTGAGCTTCATCTACGATGTGATGCCTAAGCTGAGCAAGAGGCGCAGAAATGACGCCCTGATCCCCCTTGGTACGTTCGATGAACGACATCAGGTGGCGCAGCAACAACGAAAGATGAGTGCAGCGAGCGCATTCGAAACTTTCGGCACCAAGTACGGGAAAGTGTAGTTCGATGCTTGGCTAGACCTGTCGATGTATAAGAAGCACTGGTGCGACACACATAACAACTTTGTGTACTGATCTGGAGAATGTGGCGGTATGGTGTTAGGTGGTGCAAAGGGATGGGAGCGCCACGAGGAAGTGGTTTGGGACGAAAGATGGAGGATCGAGCTTGGGTACGCTCTCCCGCGACGGGCCGATGGACCGGGCCGGAGTCGCCTGACGATGCTCCAGGGAGGATAGGGGTTGCAACACTCCGCCCCATGTAATAGCTCTGAGACCGTGTGGTCACTCTCTGGAGTCATGTCTCACAGCACCTGCCTAGCGTCCGGGACTTTTGCCGATGTTACTTGGAGCTATGGGATTAAGACTAGTCTTCGTTATCTCGCTACATCCTTTCGTCGGTTCGTACCACCTCTGGGTCCAATCGACGCATATTATCTTTTCGTATCGATTCACTTGTAGATGGATGCCAGTACATGGCATGACATAGTCTTCTTCGACTGGGAGAAGACCGCCTCATGCAAGCTGGAGCTCATAGAGTACTGCAAGGAACAGCAAGAAAAGCTGCGCGAGTTTCTTGTTCTCCATATCTCCCACTCCCTATCCAGCAGGCCATCCATGCGGCAACCATCATAGACGTTAAAGTGGAAGAGGACCCCTCAATATCTCCGAGTAGTCTCGGCCAGCCAACGGGAGAATCTGAAAATTTGGCTTACTAACGCCTACGGCAAATACGAAGTGCTCTGTGCCCTCGAAGACACACCATCAGTCAGTCCCAGCCTCCTTTGGTTGTTCAACTCTCAGCCCTTCTTTTCTTCTTCCACTGACATTGCTTGGATAACTATCTCTACGTGCACAGCTGCTACTGTTGTGTGCACCTGATGTTTTGAGGCCTGCAAAGAACTCTTTCTTGGGAACCACGAACATTGTTACTGCTACGTTGCAGCTAGTCAATGTAGCTTGAAAATCAAAACATTTGACTCGAGTGATCTCCGTTTGACCAGTGCCGGATATATGAGAGGCATTGGGAAGAGCTCGTGCGGCAACGCACAGAACAGGAGGCCCATACCTCGACGCGCCATCAATTGACTATCAACAGGAGTTGGCACAAAATCGCCAAGAATTGAAACGAAAGACGGAGGAAAGGCGCAGGGCCCGTCAAAAAATCGACAAAAACCTCGAGGAAGCAAGCAGAAGGTTTGAAGAAGTGTATAGACCCGACATAGTCTGCTTGCTGGAGGAGCTCGAGCAATCAAAGAGAAAACGCGAGGTGCTGACTTTCTAATTCCACTGGCAAAAACTGATGGTTTACTTATGCTCGCCTCCAATGGGCTTCACAACTGACTTGTAGTTGCTTGGAGCACAAAGTGAGAAGGACCACTCGGAGCAGTGCGCAATGACAATGCATCCGCCGTGGAATTGTCGACCACCACACAGATGAAGCGGCGCAACACGAAAGCTGCGGATGGCGAGTTGGCGAACACTACACACGATCGCAATATTCCCCATCAAGGTCTGGTCCCCACCTTCCTGAGGGTGTCTGTATTGCTCCTGGTACGCGTTCTTGAAGTTTGGGTCCGCTCACTTGCGACTGGGCCAACGCATTCTCGGCGTACACCTGCGATAGGCGAGAACTGTTCTGGACAATCACAATCACGTACGAGAGCTGTGAGTGTTCATCTGAGAGTGCAGAGCGGTTCTTCGGGAGCGAATACCTCTACGGAAATGGAATTATAATGTAGTGGAGTGTTCTTGTTTGGAGGTGTGATTGGGTGAGTGGATGGGCACTTCAACGTCGCACCATATGACTGACACTTCAAACACTCATTCAAAGTGATTGCAAGCGTACGCTTACCACCAACACGCTACTCACGCTAACACGTGACACTATCACACCTCCTATCGCGCTTTCGTTCGAGCATGCGGATCCCTCCTGCTGTGTTGCGCTGTTTGGACTCTGGGGGTATATAAACTGGTGCTGTCTGTGTTCACGGGTCATATCTTCTTTCTCCCGTTTTTTTCTCTCTCTCTCTTTGTCGATTGTTTGTATCAGCGTATACGCTTGATCGCTTAATACCACACGCCTGTCCACGTTCCGTCGTTGTTGTGGCCTGTTTGAATGTGCTCACCCGTGACAGTGAGTTTCAGCGATCTGGACACCGATATCAAGTGTCCTAGCTTTTTGTTGTGCATGGGGTGCATAGGAATAATTGAACAAGCTGGCCTCCCTACCTAAAAACAAACCAAAAGTTATATATTAACTTCCACCACTCCTTTTCCCATCCAACGCTGCCTGAATCATCGAAATCGTACTCTGCACACTCCTGGACATCGGTGACGGACTCTTTGATCGACGCTCATTCACAGCTGCGAAAGATGGCGGAGGAGGTGTCGGAGGAGAGCTCATACTAGATGCACTTCCTGCGGGCGATGATGCACGATCGAGGAGGGGCGTTCCTGAGCGTTCCTCGTCAGAGGGTGTGGGGGAGCGGTTAAGACGCGAGTGTAGCTGCGAATGTGGTTGCGAGTGTGGGTGGGTGTTTGAGTTCGTAATTGAGGAGATACCAGAGGATGAGGGCAGAGGCGGTGAACGAGTCAGGAAAGTCCGTTCCGGAACTTTGTCGAATAGCACCGGTGGAAGTCGTTCGTTCTCGATATCAGATCGGCGTCTACGAGGGGAGGAAGGACCGAAGTATGTAAGCAGCGTGTACAAAACGAGGACAGAGGATAAATTGATACGAACGCGTCTTCGAAGCTCATGATCGCTTTCTTGATGCCTTCCGCACCGAGCGCAAGTGTGCCGCAGGGTAACTTCCCTGTTGCAGATATACTTTTAAGCTCAGAAACGTTCTCTGACTCTTCGCTGCACAATCCGACCGTTACCGTGAGCACGACGACTGCTACCGGTTCGTCCATACGGAGAAAGAATGGACACACCGAAGAAGGGAAAACACGCGAGCCATATGACCCACAGCAAGAATCTTGTTCTTGATGACGCGCCTTCTGTCTTCAGAATGGGAAGGTGAAGATGCTGTCGATGTCATAGTCTCTTCTTCGAGCTCCTCCTTTGTGCAAGTGTTGAGGACCGCGACAAGCATGTCCGTTACTGCAAAGGATGGTCATCAGTAATGTTACTGAAGTGGAAGCAGAAATAGGACTGACTTTTCTCCCCGACGAATGGTAAACTCCATTCGAAAACGTCTTTAAAATTCGGGAGCCAATATGGGTGGGGTGTGCAATTGAATTGAGTAATATTCATCGTATTATTCTCATATTTCAGCACGGCAGCCTTGTTATTGTATACGTCAAGATAATTCGGTGCTGAGAATATCGTAATAAGAGCTGGGAAGCCCGTGTTCTGGGCTTTCCTGTACATCCGGAAGCTAGAGACATCATTCGGTGGTGTTAGTAGGCGCCGGAAACTGTTCAGTGAAATGGGAGAAAAAGGAATGAACTCACCCAGCGTCCTGAGCCTCATGCGCACGTACGATCGACAACAAATTGTTTCGTTCAAGGAACTTACAGGTCGCAGCATACCTATACAGAGGCAAGAAAAGAACAACTCAACGAGATAAGCTGGCTAGCCACGGAGGATCCTCACGTAAAGAAGTACGAACAACCTCGGACATGGTTATGCAAGAAACCTTCTGTCGTTTTTTCGGACCCAAAATCTTCGGTTGGGTCCGACCAGAGGATGTCGCACATTAACCCGTGCGTGGGTGGTTCACGGAAGCGGTCTATCTGTATCGGAAGAGGGGTCAGCGGAGTGTGGCGAAGGCCAAATTCCCATATATGTGGAGGGAGAACACAAGAGTTGTACGGGACTTACGTTTCGGAGGTCATCGACAGTAAAAAGTTCGGGGGAGAGTCCGCCGTGTATACAGAGAAATTGTTTGTTCATGATTGCTGCGAGAGGGAGGGCGCAGAACGACTCCATGCAAGCGTCATACACGCGCTCAGAGTACTTGTGTTTGCCTGCAACGCGAGTAAACACTCATCAGTTCAAAGCGATGGCGGGGACGTACATTCGGTTTTGAAGGTGAAGTATTCCGTCAGACGACGGCATTCGTGGTTTCCTCGGAGAAGGAATATTGCGCCTGGGTTGTGTATCTTGAGCGCCCATAGATAGAGCACGCACTGAAGAGAAGATGAGCTGGATGGACGGTGCAAGAGAGGGATAGTACCTCGATGCTAAAGTACCCTCGATCTACATAGTCTCCCAGAAACAGATATCGTGTCGTCTCTGGGCTGCCGCCTTTCTCGAAGAGTTTCATGAGGTCGTACTGTATATATGACGTCAGCTACACAGCACGGTACGCGGATAAGATGGGCGAACATATTGACCGTGGATGTCCCCACAGACTATATCCCGGGGTGTTAGCATGTGAATTACAGCGGTGATGGATCGTAAACAAGGCCGGCGGTGAATGCTGACCTGTGATGGGAGCATCGACGTCGAGGACGTTCGGTTCCGCCCGGAGCAGCGCTGTTGCCTTTTCGATGATCCAAAGTGCATGGTCCTCCTTAACCCGACCCTCTCTGAAGAAGTGGTTCTTCAGAAAGGGGAGATTGGGTTTGGTACGGTCTGGTGAAGCGAAGAGCTGAGAATCGGTGGGTACGTCCGTGGCGGGTGCAACGACCTTATCGAGGTAATTAGCCACGGGGTAGAGCGATGTCATTGAATGCAATATTAGACGTACGTCCTTTACGATTCGTTCCTGTGTGCTAACAACGCTGCCATTCTCGAGCCGTTGTTTGGAGTAGTCGATGGAGGGACGGTTATTTCTGAATTGGATCTCCTGAATAGCTCTATACATCTGGCCCTGAGATGCGACCATCGTGCAGCACACTTAGATGGGGATATGTCGTTGGATCTTTATACCAAGTCCAGCTGTCACAGCACCTGTACAGGCAGTGGAACGGTAATCCTGTGCTGGGGGGGTACAAGTACGACCAAATGGGTCCCAGACCGGACTCCCGCATGCAGTTAAAGCTAACGTATGTAGTCATCATACCACAGCTTGTTCGCCCCAACAACAAAAAGAATCGCGGAAACTATTACAATAAGATCCTCCGCACACGGACAATCAGCCGTTATCTGGATTTCGTTGCACCAGTACTAGTAAATTCGTTATAGTCACTAGTGTGGTCACGTGGCCAGCCACTTTGCTGCGATCACGCAGACCATCATCGAATATCGATCTCTCCGTGCCATCTTAGTATTTAGCAACGAGGCATGTCTCTGCCCGTGCTTCCATACGATCTCTTATTCCACATCGCCCAATATCTCGACATCGACGATATCCACAGCCTACAAGCCGTATGTCTTATGCCCATTTTCATGTACATAGATCCACTTGACCTGAAACGCCCCAGACATGCAAGTCCCTGAGATCATTCACCCTTACGCGTCCTGTCTACCGCTCTTTGGCTCATGCTTTGCTCTGCCGCTCTAGACCATTACCATTACCTGCGTTCCGGCGACTCGCAGATGTCTCTACCCAGAACCTCATCAGAGCCGTGGATAGAGCCCATACATTCGAAAAAGCCTGGAGGGTGCGCGCACCGAGACCCGCGAGATCGTCTCCCTTTCTGGAATACTTCGGCCACGGGAAACCCCAAAGTCGCTGGTACATCAAGATATCGGCACCTCCCAACGAGGAGATCGATTGGTTGTCGCCGATAACAGCTTCGTATACGCTTTGTGCGACAAAGAGCGGGCGTGTCGTGTGTTGGGATGTCGCTCGTGATGTTTGCCTCGCAGAGTGGGACCCAAGGTCGCTCATGTCGCAGCTACGCAGGATGCCTGGGTCTCCCAACAATACCAACGATCATAGCGGCATTGGAGGGAACGCAGACGCTGCAAATGAAAGAAAGTGGGAATTATGGAAGTGTCGTGTCGAGTTTGAAGAACGAGCCGTGTACTTCACGATGGCAAGGGTGCTCAAGGGATCGTAAGTGAACCATTCCGTCGCTCGTCGACACATACTCAACGAACCGGTAGCTATGATGACAATCGCGTCATGGAATTTGTTTTGATGAAGTTGGCGTTCCCTCCTGAAGTTCCGGAACGTACCAGTCCATCGTCGTCACCTTCCTCGAACGCATCAGTTCTGATTGATACTCCACATTTATCACATCCAAAATCACCTGTCATGTCCCCAACCTCATCGATAACGTCCTCGCCGAATAACTCAAAGTATCACACTATGACGACAACTACCAGCCCCCGCAGTTCGCCGATGTCATCATCGACGGTGCTACCGGTCAATTTGCCAAGTGCAGAGTGCGAAGAACAACTAACGGTTTCACAGTCACACGGAACGTCTTCAGACGCATCTTCGCGTTCGCTTCCCCGAGACGGGACGTACATAGCCACCACGGCACACATGCCGGAGCCGCCAACTCATTCGAAAGAATGTTCAGGAGAAGCTACCATCATCGCGAAACCCACGTTCCTCCCTTTGACATCATTCTATACGACTGGCGTCGTGATGAACGTGTTTTTGTTGGATCCTCCCAGGCGTTTATTAAGCGCGTTCGTGTGGCTTGCAAGCAGCAACACTATTGGTGGGTGTTCGTGGTCCCCCGTGTCAAGAGCTGTCTCAGTCCTTCGTGTAGGCTTATACGTTTTGCTTGATTGGGACAAGGATGAGTATATCTATGTGGATACGGGTGTGGGTTGTGTAAGTTTTCTCCTGACTTCTTCGACGTCAGTTTCTTGTCGATCGGCGTGCGTACTGACATCTCGCTCAGCTCATATCTTCTAACTGGTCCTGCATCCTCCACGACAATCAAATCGTCATCCACTCGGAAGAAGCCGACGCTGCCTACCAACATTTCTACCCTCTCAGTGCCCTGCGCAGCTACTCCCGCCCACGCAACGGAGCTCTCAAGCTGAGTAGTAACCATAGTCCCGTGGCCGCAAACGGAACTGTCGGTGACAGTGATGGTAGTGTTGGAGAGGAAACCCAGTCACAAGCTCAGCGACAAGAATCAGGTTTCATCCGGCGTCATCATCTACCTTCGATTTCGGCACGGTCGCCTCCCGTCAAATCGGTTTCGAAAAAGTTTGTGTTTCCAAGGGTAGGCGTTACGTCTGGCGCGGGGAGGGATGTCCAGTCATCAACATCGGTGGCTTTGGAGGCGCTTTCGGTATTAGACATGCAATCGGTTGCTGGACCTTCGTCTTCGGCGGGATCGCCGAGTGGTGGCGGTAACGTCGAGTCCAGTGGGAATCCCGCAGGTGAGGATGCAGGTGCGGGAATCACGAAAATATCAGGAGAGAGTAGTTCGAAAGGAAAAGGCAAAGAAAGAGCCACCGAAGATGTTGTCGTTGATGGTTCGCCTTCTCAACCCCTTGTGGAGCTACCACGTTCAAAAGGAAAGGGGAAGATGAGGGAGATTATAGATCACAACGCGGAGGAACAGGATGATGTACAACATGAGGAGATCGAAACTCAGAATGTGTTGTCGTCGTCGAGCTCATCGTCCGCGTCAGCATCGGCGATGCAACTTCTGGCCATAGCCGTGGCTCAACATTCGACGTCTCCCGTTCCTGCCGTTCAGCCACCCGAACCCGCTCCAAATCCATACTCATTTCCACCATGGTACCCCGAATCCGCGCATTTTGTGAGACAATGGTGGCCAACGCTACCTGGTGTCCCCCGCTTAAGCTGCACCGTTGTCCTACTGGCGAGACATTATCCAGAAACACACCACACCCAATTCGTGCTTGCCCAGCATTATTTCAAGGTTCCAATTACTGGGTCCACCGATACCGACAGGCCCAGTTCGGATTCAAGTACGGAAGATGACGAGGACGACGGCGACGAGATGTTGCATTTGTGGTACGTCTCGACGCCGTTCGAGGTCGTTTGCGTTCTGGATAGTCCAGCGGACAACGAGGACGAGGATGCTGGGGATCGACCGAGACCCTTAGTCGCCGTCGACTTTGGGCACGCTGTGTGGGTGGAATATGCTGCTGAACCTGGAGGTGTGTATGGTGTTGATGCTTCTCGACTTGTCGGGGAAGCCGCACCATGTACCGATAGTGAAGAAGAGGACGGCGTGGAGGGTAGCGGGGAGGAAGGCTCGAGTGATTTATTTGAGGGGATGGAGGACGGTCCAGTTTCTCAAGGTGTGCAGACAACGACGGACCGGCGCGCGGAGGGGGGAACGATATTTGATCCGCGACGTCATCGTGTGCCCAAGTGTTTACGATTCGTGACGTTCCCACCTGTATATACGGCGTACGATCGCCGACGTGGAAAGGGGCGCACCTCCGATAGTGGTGGCAGAGCCAGGGAGGAAGCGGTCGTCCGGACGCTGGAAATCCCGGAGGAGCTGGATTTGGATGGGGTGGAAACGATTAATATCGACCAGAGCCAGGGGGCTGTGATTTTGTCTGTGAAGGAGGGGAAGATTTTTATTTTGAGGTACGAGTGAGGTTGAATCGGAACGGTTTTTGTATTAGTTAAAAGTAGTAAAATACCTCCATCATCATACACCCACACGCTCGTCAAACAGTACAGTCCATACAATGCGCTCTAGATTCGTTCACGAAACTACCGAATCACCACCTCGCCACGCTGAAACCAAAGCTCTATTAGCGGACGAGGTACTAACATACGCAGCAGAGCTCGGCATTGTGCCGGCCGTACTAGCATCAACGGCAACCCACCTCGCCCACGGACAACTTATCACAAAGCTTTTTGGATGTTCGCTTCTGTTCGTTTCGCGCTGGAGAACTCATTCTGACTCAATCTCCTTAGAATTCCGCGTCCCATCTCAGTGTGCTACTGCATGTCATATGTGAATGGGTGAGGTTAAGTGTTTCATCTTGGGTCACGGGAACAGGTTCCATCATGACCTCGGCCGTGTTACATATCAGCACGAGTTCAGCACGAGTTCAGCACGAGCGAAGTGGCTGGCACAGTAGCACCCCGCAAGTTGGGTCGCCGCCAGCACCAGGTCCTCTCCCACCACTACCATAACAAACGAGTATGCCATCTTTTCCGAGTTTCAGCGCCTTTGGTTGGCCTGCAACCCCAGTGACGAAAGCGCAGCCGCTTCCACCCAAACTCAGCTATGACGAGCCTATGTTGCCGTCACATGCGGACGGCTGGGAAAACGTAGACGGTGTTTCGCCTACTGCTGCGTCAACGTCTGCATCCACCGATGACCACGATGGCGGCTTTGTTGACATCCGTGATGGCGGCACCGGTGGTGAAGATGATCATCCTACCCTTCTTCATAATCCCCAGGGAAACCCTCTGCCTCACCGACAGCACAGCGCCAATCCAACACGTGTAGCGCAGCAGCCCAAGGCTGAATCCCACAAGAAGGCTCATCAAGGGAAATCCCAAGTGCCACGGGAACAAAGCAGATCTTCCATCACCACCGTCAGGAGAGGGTTACATGACGCCGAGATTGATGCTGTCTTCAAGGAGGAGAATGGCCGGCTGAAGGCAACCTTACGGAGACAGGCCGAAGAGACCGAACAGCTACGGGCACAACACCGAGCTGAATGTGAGCGACTCAAGGCGGAGAAGATCACCAGTGACGGTATGTTCGCGGACGAAATCGAAAACTTGCGGTCGAAACTGCAGCAAAATGTGCGTCAGGTAGAAGCCGTGACGGTGGAGCGCGATCGGTTGCGGAGAGACAAGGATGGAATCGTTGGCACCCTCAGAATGGAAAACGACCGGCATAAGGCGACGTTAGAAAAGCAGGCAGAGGAGTTTAAACGCGTATTGGAGGAGATGAATCGTGACCGAGCGCAGGCCCACTCCGACTTGCATAAGCTGCGAAAAACATTGGAGGGTTACTCGGCACAGTTGGACGGAAGTTACACGCACAATGAGGCGCTTCAAAAGGAGAATAAGGAATTACGCGCGAAGGCCAACCTGATTCCTGATTTAAACAGGCATCTCGACGCGTTGACTAGGGATATCGAGGCTGCGAGGGAAGAGTCTTCGACACTGAGGAAGGAGTATGGCCAAATAATGGCCTTGTTGGATGACCGTACGTCGGAACTCAAGGGAGCACAAAGCTTCCTTACGACTGCCGATACATTTTCTGGAACGGAGGTCCTCAATACGTTGCAGAGACTCAACTCAGAGATCCTCCAGCACACGGCGTTCATAGCCGAGTCCATGATAGAGTCTTACATGCCTGACAAGGTATTTATGAAGACGGAGGAGCAGATGGCGGGGGCGAATCGCGTCACCGGTGTGATCGGAGGCGCCATTGTGCACTTCCTCGGGACGAAGAAACACAGGGACGACCCGATCCTCGTACAGATTGCTTTCCAGGCGTATTTCGCTCACGTACTTCAATGGATTACTCGTGCTTGGAACATCGGTGGAGATGAGACTCAGAACCGGCTCATCGAGGAGATATATGAGAAGGTGCGCGACACAGGTGAGTAGTCCCACAGGGGTCTTAGAGGGTGTTAATGTCCTGTAACCCGCAGAGGCACAAGCTATATCCGGTCGTTGGCGTGCACTCACGCGCGCCAACATTCCTCGGCGGCAATGTGACGAGCTTCAACTCACCTCTCTGCTTACCACGAAAATTCTTTCTGGCCTTGCTGATATCCTCTTAGCTGCAGGGTGCAATGCAAGTCAAGCAGAGCTTGTTACAGCACTGTCCTCCAAGTTCAGAGAGAAAGTCTTGTTCCTCGTCACCTTGGCTGTGCGCGTGAACAAGATTGTCGGCGAGGACGTTACCTCAGGTGACTTGGAAGTCTTGACGGTTCCCCCTGCATCCCTGTTTGACCCCGCCAACATGGAGGACGTTTACAACGAAGCAGCCTCTGGAACTGGTGCCAGAGTATTATGCACGACCGACCTTGGTTTGCGGAAGCGAGTCAGGATATCCATGACTGGCGAGAAGGAAAAGCAGTGGGCGGTGACCACACTGCTTAAGCCAAAGGTGGCTTTGGAAACTGTTGTTGAGATCATGGATGATTGACGTGGTAACTTGTAATGCACATGGAATTGGATATAAGTATGGGCTACATCCTTTATGACTCCTCCACCTTGATTCGTTTCTTACCTGGTTGTGGTATCATGTTAGTCAAGTCTCCACAGAGCCAATGATAACATCTATGCTTGCCTATGACAATGCTCTCCTGGGATATTTCCCTCTTAAGTGCTGTATGGCCCATTGCTTTGGCAGACTTGTCAACACTGTGAGGTATTGTTTTAACTTCAACATTTTGATCATGGGATGTATCTGTTGTTGGAAAATCTGATGCAGTTGGTTGCACACTCTGATTCAGGGTGCTGAATGCTGCAAGCAGCTCTGCAGATGGCCGATAATCCTTGTCAGCAAATGCATGACCTAATTACATGTTAGTGGTATATCTGACACCTGCACTTTCCTTGCCTTACCCAAGGTTGTTTCTGTTTTGGGAAATATTCCACTTTGATCATTCTCAATTTTGATAATGCCAGATTTACAATCATCTGGTTCAGGCTTAAAAGATGACAGAAGGTCCCTTGGCATCCTCTTCTGATAACAAACAGTTGGAAGTTGTTAAGACAACTCAGGCAGGCTGAACAACTCACCCAGTTTATATGAATCACATTTTCCTGACAACTTTATAGGTTCATATTCATGCTCATGTTCCATAGCCACTGCAAAGTGTCCTTGGGGGATAGGCAAGGCAAAAGATGAGAGAATAGAAGGCAGCTTGGCCCATGATGGGTATGGATATGGTGACTTGATTGGCACTGAATGAAGTGGTAAAATATTTGGGAAAAATTCCTCCCAGTTGCCTGAAAGTGCCAATGTGAACCAAAATCAAGGGCCGAGACTTCACAGTTAAAAAAGCACTTACGGTTGGCTGGATCACCATTATTTTGCCAGTTATAGAGAAACACTAGGGTAGACTGCCCACCTGCACCACTGTGATTTTTCCATCCTTTAACAAAGGATGGCCAATGGTGTTCACCTAGTAGTGGTGAAATGTCAGTCCCAAGTGGGAGTTGCACAATCATCTCATCACGCTAAATTCATTTGCCTTCAGCTTGTGCTGGCAGATTATATACACTCACAGTTTTCATTCGATATATTGACTCTATGCTGGGTACACTGGCGCCCCTACCTGTTGCATCCCAAAGTATGTAGGCAACCCATGTCCCTACTCGATCATAGTCTTGTTGTGTTCTCTTTGGTGGAGATGCTACAGACCATGGTCGGACTACAACAATGTATGTAGCAGATGGTGGGTCTGCGTATGGTGGGCCCCTCGACTTAGGCATGCAGTGACTACCCGTGGGTTGTCGGATAAGCACTAATACTACATAATTGACGACTGAGACTTACAATGTCCAGTAATTTTGTGACAAGCACACAAGGTAATAGTGTCGAGGCTCGACGGACCTAGAAGAACGCAAGCAATTTCAGGTTTGTCGCGTCGAATGATGCGTTCCCGGTTCGTCGGCTGTGGTGGTCGCTATAGTAAACAAACAAGCACGGGTGTCTTCGAGTCGCCGGGCCGTGCCAATATGATAATCTCTATCGCCAGTCCTGACTTGTGTATGGTCCCCTCGGCCAACTAGTTAGAACCAGTGCAACACTCAAACCGGACGCCTCTTCCCTCTGCCTCGTTGCAAACTCAATAGGCTCGAAGAGTAACACCCACTAGTACCATGGAAGCCGTCGTGTCCCAGGAGATAACCAACGAGCTCACACAGATCCTGGCAAATCTCGTGCTCGGCGACAACAAAATCCGCTCAAAGTACGAGATACTAGTAGTTTGCTCGCTCCTTCGTCCGACACTGACCATCCGTTATCGTAGTGCTGAGAAGGCAGTTAATGACCGTCTCGCCCAAACGCCAGACCTTTATCTGCTCGCGTTGGCCCAGTTCGCCATTGTAGCAGATACAGAAGTGGTAAGTATTGACAGTCCATCCAAATCCTTGTGGATGATCAAAATCGGCGTATAGATGAGATCCTTTTCGCTTGTTCTTCTCCGGCGACTCCTCTTTCGCTCCCCTCCCCAACAGCATCAAAAAGACCCACGAATGACACTCTACGACCACATGTCAACCCAAGCCCTCGCAACACTTGAACGCCTGCTACTCCATTCTTTGTCGCAAGAGCCATCAGATTCAGTACGGAGAAAAACAGTCGACACCGTCTGTGATCTCGCTAACAATGCAATGAGCCGCGGGCGCCCTTGGCACGCCCTTCAGGCCCAAGCGTTCACCATGACGCAATCTGCAGAGACCGGCAGTCGTGAGTGCGCTTTCAGAGTGTTCTCGGGAAGCCCGAACCTTGTCATGGATCTACAAACGGAGGCCGTCCTCTCCGTCTTCCAGAAAGGCCTGCAGGACTCTCACAGTGTAGACGTACGCTCACTTCTGACAACTGCAATTCATTCATCATTCCTCACATCCCGTCCTATAGGTTCGACTGGCTGCCCTCAGAGCATCCGTCTCCTACCTGACCGCTTCGGATATGCACCAATTGTCACAATCTCTATCGCTACTCTATCCAATGTTAGACACCCTTCCCTCACTACCCAACGTACATCTCAAGACGTTTTTGAGTTCCTTGACGTCGCTGTGCTCTTCACGCCCACAACTGTTTGCTCCTCACCTTCCCGCCTTGCTGTCGTTCCTGCGCGCATTGATAATGCCCTCTGCTGACCCGGGGCCCACGCCCACCGTCGCAAAGCCGTTCCCCACCGCCGGCCGTTCATTTTCCTTCCCGCCAGAGCAGACACTGGGTGATGAAGCAGACTCTGAAGCCGCGGAAGATGAAGATAAAGAACAGGTTAGGAGGGCAGCATTGGAGCTCATGGTTAGTTTGAGCGAGGCGAGGCCGGCGATGGTTAAACAAGTCGAGGGATGGACACCCGCTATAGTCCGCGCCTGCCTCGAGGGTATGGCAGAACTTCCTGAAGATGGTTTGGATATCTGGCTGGACACGGATGTAAGTTTCCAGCCCTCATTACCCCTTCGTGATAACCTCCGCATATAGCCTTCCGATGATGCCATCGACGAGAGCTACCCATATGCGTACGATCAAGCGTTGGATAGGCTCGCCTCTGCTTTAGGAGGCAAGGAAATTCTTCCGCCCGCGTTCCAACACATTCCATCCATGTTAGCAAATTATGACTGGCGACAACGACATGCAGGTCTGATGGCGATTGCAGCGATTGCTGAAGGCACGAGCAAGGTGTGTCCATCGCTAGCTCGGACTTTTTAACCCTAGCAAGCCGTTTCCTTCCGCACAGATAATGCAAATCGAACTAGGAAAAGTTGTAGAGTAAGCAATCACGTTTAGGGAACCTCCATTGTATCTGATCATCGTGGGCGCCAGTCTTGTGACACCCATGTTTAAGGATGGTCATCCCCGCGTCCGCTACGCTGCGTGCCAGTGCTTGTACGTTCGTGTTTATAAGAATGCGGCCTTGCGCTGATTCCAGCGCCCAGAGGTCAGCTGTGCACAGACTTGGAGGTATCGATGTTCAGTTTCCACTTGCGCCACAGCAATACCATTTATTTCTACATTCTAGGAGATCATCCAAGAGAAGCACCATCAACAGCTATTTGCAGCTTTGATTCCGACGTTGGAAGCTCCAGAGCATCGGTAAATTTCCCGATTTGGCCACGAGGCACTGTGTGATACCGTAATCGTCTCTGCTAGAGTTCATGCACATGCTGCCGCCGCCCTCATCAATTTCTGCGAGGGTGTCGAGCATGACACTCTGGTCCCTTACCTCGACCTCATCGTAGAGCGACTGTTGAAAATGTTAAATGCGAATTCTGAGGAAGGCAAGCAAGAGAAACGCTACTGCCAGGAACAAGCGATTACGAGTTTAGCTATGGTTGCAGATGCTAGTGAGACTACATTTGCAAAGGTAATCGTTCCAGCGAACTCGTAGATTTTTCCTCTTACACGCCATCAGCACTATGCATCCATCATGCCCCTCCTCCTCAATGTGCTTCGGAATGCGAATAGCGCCCACCACCAGAAACTTCGCGTGAAAGCTATGGAGTGCGCTGGTCTGATAGGTTGGTCCCTACCAAACCTTGTGCCTGCATTTTCTCATACGGGGCGAAAGCCGTTGCTGTGGGTCGCGATATTTTCCGACCCGACTCGCGTACCCTCATAGATGCCTTGATTAATATTCAAAGTTTGTCGACCGCCTCCTCCTCGTATTCGTGTATTGAAACGAATCATAGATTCTCCCGTGGACCCTGCGGACACAATGCTTGCTACGTATCTAATCGCCACGTGGGCAAAAATATGCCAAGCGCTTGGTCCAGAATTTGAGCCTTATCTTCCTGTGGTCATGCCTCCACTACTAAACGCAGCGAGTGCCAAAGCGGACGTTTCAGTTTATGGTAAAGATGCTTTTTATGGCCGCAAATAGTCAAAGCTAATTGCATCTCGCGCCCGCTTGCAGACGACGATGGTGGTTGCGAGCGTGAGGGATGGGAAACCATATCGATGGATGGCCAGATCGTCGGGATTCGCACATCGACCATCGACGAAAAATGTCAAGCATTTGATACACTTGTGATATATTGCAGCATGCTGGGAGGGCGCTTCGGGCCATACCTTTCGCAGGGTCTCGAGCTCTCGTTACCCGCCTTACAATTTTATTTCCACGAGGGTGTCAGGGAGGCTGCGTGCCGGTACGTCATATTGGTTTTCCACGTCGCCGTAATTCTCGTCTCTTGCCCTTAGGTGTGTGCTACAGTCGTACTGACGCTTACACCACAGGTTGATACCTCTCTTACTGTCGTGCGGCAAGAATAGCGGGACACTCACGCCCCAGATAGTCCAAGCGTCTCTTCATCAACTCATCCAATGCTTGCGCACCGAGACGGACCCATCCTTTGTCGCCTCGCTGTACCGATCGATCATCGACTCATTACTGGTGGTCGGAATGGATACTCTCATGCCTGAGCTCGGTGACGGGCTTATTGATGCTACGAAAGCCCAGCTGACCACATTCGCGGATAAACGAAAGGTCCGGAATGGTCGTCCCGCCTCCGAGATTGCGGAAGACCGGGAAGATTTGGCATTGTTGGAGGAGATGGAAGACTTCGCACTGGAGGATATGGAGAGGCTATTGAGGTTGTTGGATCCGCAGCATCCATTGTTGATCGCTGTTGCAAGCGTGCGGGACCTTGGGTTGAATCAGTGGGAGACTGAGGATGATGATTGTGAGAGTTAGAGGGGAGCGGGTATCCTCAGTACTCAATTACTCATGGTGTTTCTTGTTCGGGTTTAAATTTGTTTATACGAGACTAATCGACTGGGTGCGACTGCCACTGCGACGGAGGTCCCTACCTCGGGCCGCCTGCGGCCGAAGCTCTCAGCCGGCGGCGGCTTTGCCTACGCGTCATCAATGTCGTCATATCGCCTGTCCTGGCTGCTCTGCCCTACGGCCTTGGTGAGATAGCGGTCGCAGGGGCTCGCTTCGTCCCTCCTGACCTGTTCCTGCCATCTTGATCTGTTGGCCGCCATCAGTCCGCCCAGCTTTGCTACTATTGTGGATGTGTGGATGTGGATACAAGGAGGGGGGCATCCGAGAGTGTCATATACGCATATGCCTCCGCCGTAACTCTCATTCGTCTTTGTCCTTGTTCAATTGAAGCTGTACTGGAGGACACATTACTGCATTTGTCAGGGCAAGCGTGACAGCGACCAGGAGTACTACCAACTTGAATCCACCAGGGGTGCTATCGCTAAGCTACGTCCAAACGGCTAACATTGATCAAGGCCCGCCCCTCAAATATATGAAGGGGAACGAGGTTCAAAGCATAGTAAGTTAGATGATGACAGCCACGTACACAAGTTCTCACCGAGCTTCGAAATAACTCGGCTGTCTGATGACGTAAGAGTAACAGAACGATCAATCCACAACGACCAGGGCGCCCGACAGACACAGCAGTAGGTAGAGAAGTAAACTGTACCCGAAACATTAACATTGCCTGAAAAACCAGCAGACAGAGAACGCCACAGGTCGAAGGTTCGAATTACTGGCGATATGCGATTGCGAACATATTGCAGACGAGATCAAATACGTTATGAATATGCTAAACAAAATGAGATGCTAGAGAAATTCCACACGTGATGCACAGCGAGAAGAGTTGATACATGCCCGAGCCGCGCCATGCTCAGAGCTGCAATGAGGAAGTTACTGACGGAGCGTGTGCCGCCGGGTGTGTGATGACAGCGGACAGAAGTTGGGTTGATGGATAGAGAAGGGAGGATGAAGGGAGGGAAAGATCAGAGTATTCCCGAGTCTTTCAGTGCGTTGCGTAAAATAGTCTCCTTGACGGCAGCGAATACGAGCCGAATATTCGACGTGTCCGTTGCTTGGGTTAAACTACGTGAATTTTGGTCAGTTGTGCGCAGATAAGATGGGAGGGTGTGAAGGACTGACTGTGGATATACACTCAGTCTTGCCCGGTTTGCTTGCATGAACCGCCACAGTATGTATTTGGCGGCTTTGTTGATATCTGAACCACCAGTGTATTCTGGGAAATAGTGCTCCAATGGTACCTGCTCAAACATAATTGAGCATTGACTAAGGACCAGAAAATGGAAATCACCCTTGGTAGTTTCACTTTGAAAACATCGATCTTGTTCAGGAACAATATGATCGATGTTCGGAGGAACCACCGCGAGTTGATAACAGACTCAAATAATATCAAGGATTCGACCATTCGATTCTGGCGCCGACACGTCAGCAGTAGACCAAGTGCAAACGAAATCAACATACCTGCTCCTTTGCTTCGAGTAGCACCTGATCGTACTCGCTCAGTGCGGTACAAAAGATGATGCTGGTTACGCTCTCGAAACAATGTATCCACTTCTTTCGTTCTGATCGTTGGCCGCCGACATCAAACATGTGTATCCTAAAGGCTATGTTCAAACAAACTGGTCGCAAAACATGACGGGTTGCGTACGATAATTGACCCATAGTAAAGTGGGTTTCTGTGATGCCAGTAGACTTTGCACGGGCACGCAAGACATCGTCTACAGTTGGAAGATAGTTGGAGGTCCCTATTCGGAGCACTTCACCAAAGAAACTAGAAAGTAACAGTTCAAGATCCGACTCCAAAGTGAATTTTGATTCGGGAGAGACTAACTAGGCTGCGCTGTCCATGAGATAGAATTGACTGCTGTGATCGAGAACGGTGGGTATAATCGGGTCTTGCCATAGATCGTGTATGGCCTTTGCAATGTCCGGAGAGAAGACGAAGCTTGGTGTAGCGTCTACTCTGTAATCCAGAATCTTGTCTGCATTCTCCTTTAATAACACAGATGCGTCACATATTGGGCCGAGACAATGAGGCTCAAAGACAAACTCTATTTAAGGGGTTAGCACAGTCCACGTTGATCTTGCGCATTGCAAGTACAATTGCTTGGGCGCTGTCGAGTGTATTACGGTATATCGTGGGTCGAAAGGTCATTAGTTCTTCGTTAGTGAAACCGTTTTGGTGGATAATTTTCATCTGCTTGACGATCGTTGACTTTCCGGACTCCCCGGCGCCTAGAACAAGACGAAGACAATGAGAACGCCGAGGGAAAGGAGCGCATAAAGGAAGCTTGGAACGGGAAGGGGCCGACGCAGCATTCCGTCGAATAAGGCACAATGGAGGCGCTGGACAAGATATTTGGACAATGGACATGTGGGAGTAAGCTCACCGAGAAGTAATATTTTACATTCCTTCCTGAATTTCTTTGCATCCTCCTCGATTTGACGGTCGATAGCGGCTGATTTGGCCCTGCCTGCCTTTTCTTGGGCGGAAGAGGCGCAGTTGCCCATGATTCAGTGGCGCGCGCGCAGCAACGGGATGGCTTTGTGGTCCTGTCCGAGTTAAGCCTATGTGGTTGGTAGAGGAGGTATGAGGGAGTGAATATACAAACTCGAGCTTGCGCGCTGGCGGAGCAGTGGCGGGGAGGGGTATATTGTAATATAGCGAACTCTCGGTGGAGTTGTGTCTCAGGCCGAGCACAAGGCCGACCTTTGTCCCTTCTTGGAAGGCGTGACGGGTGACCAGTCACACTTGTCACCTGTCACTAGGCTGTCACGCCACTTCTGCCAGCAAGCACCGGCAGCGTTGTCATGTTGATGAGTTTTTTCCGGTCGAATGGTTCACCACCGCGATCGATGCTCACCGGCACTCGTTGTGAGTGCATTATTATGACAGGCATATACGACCCAATTGACTAGCGGCCATGGACTCTTCACCCATCACCCGGCCATCAGACCATCGCCCAATGTAGGTTGCTGCGGGAGTGGCTATTGCTGCTGTGTCAACAGATAGACACAGGTTGGTAACGTCGTGTCGGCACGACATCCTGAGGTCCCATTAGTTGCAACGTGCAGTTTGTGGACGTCCAAGGAACCCACGTTCCGCCAGACCTGTCGAACCGGTTTCCATATCCTGCATTCGTCATTCGCCTTACATGCATACATGGAGGTACCAAATGGGGTACTATTCCGAATAGCTATCATTTCTATTCCGAGCAATTTGGCGCCTGTTCCCATCTCCAGTTATATTGCTGTGCAGACGTCATCTGCGCCACCAAATTCGGACACTTGCATGTTCCTCATTGGTCGATGGTCAGCCTCCCGTTACATAGCTAGACTCCTTTTTTGCTCTGCCTGGGTAAGGGCCCATCTACCGAGGATCTACGCGTCACAAGACTCATTGCTTTACACACCTCACAACCCGACCAAGTCGTCAATTATTACGTTCGGGTACCTCGTGCGGAGCACTGTCCCACAACAGGACAACACCGAGGAGATTGCTGGCGTACTTTGGCAGCCCAAGTTCACACAATCCGGCAAAATTTCACGATCCGATTTCCCTTGCATGCAAGGTGCGCCACCTTTGTGACTTGCAATGTGCTGCGATTACACTCTAATATGTAAGTCCAACAGCTGCCTGGGGCAGTTAAACAGGTTGAAGAACGCCTTGTAAGTGGTACGCACCGTATGTGAATCCGTATGGCTAGCTTCAATCGACTACACTTACTAGTACGCACCTGTTACTCGATAGGTATTTCGTTTTCAGTTCGCTTTAACCGCATTACTGTAACCTAATACATCGATCTCGCGATACTAGCTATCATAACCTGACCACGTGTTCTCTACTTGACTTGATGCCGTCCGTGTTGACTTGGACTTGGTTTGGGCAGACGGACAACCGGAATGTTCCGATACGTGTCGTGATACACGAGCTGGTTCATAATGAATTTACGAGCGCACTGGCATCGCAGCGCAAATGTATGAAGTCATTTCGGCCTCGGTGACAGAGAACGGAGTGGGACTCGTGGCTCGTAGTCTGCACATAGCATCTTTGACCTAGATTGCCCAGGTAGGAAAATCGAGGCATCCTCCATCCAAGCATGTCCTGTAGGCATTTGTAACCGGCAGCGCGATCAATAGATGGCAGTGAATAGCGGCGGATGACCATCACTCATTGATACATGTCTGACTCACTTGAAAATCGGGGGCCGCTGGTAGAATAGGTTCTGATATGGAGGAATCTAGAAGTAAGGCTGACTTCTGAATCAACATCATTCTGATAAGGACTGGCTTATATATGTAGGGTTTTCTTCGAGTCTGCGATCCTTGCTGTCCACATTATTCTCCCCCAGGCAGATCAAAGACCCGACGTTCCCCCTTGACTATGTGATCATAGGCAGATGCAGTTCAGCTGGCAGCTCTGTTTTACCAAAGGACCAATCGACCGATGTGGAAACAGGAGTTGTCAAAAAATCCTCGACATTCTTCGTATCCCGCCTTGATGAGTGCTCCGTGTATCCAGCACCCTCGATACTCTGCCAGCCCGGCCCGGTCTCTCCGCACAACAATACATACCGTACTTGCTGCGATGATTCAAACCCAGCCCCGGTACTTTAATCTATCATAATAGCATCATTAGTACTTGTGGGTGCAGGCGAGTTTCCACGCTCAGCATCGACACTCAAGCAGTGAGCACCAGTCTCCCATGTCTGGCGTCCCTTCCTCAACGTCAACTTCGCTGTCGGCGTCCAGTCCAACGGCAATTGGTCCAACCAGCAGCACCTCAACCGCAGCCCTCTACCGTGAGCACCTTCCCACTCTAAATATTCGCGTAGCATGCATGGCGTTCGATCTCACTGACATCACATTGCTTCATTGTATCGCAAAATTGACATCCTCTGCACTACCTTAACCCGACGCTCTCCCTTCAATTACCGTGAACACCTGCACCGTTCGACTGCATCATCGATCGCCTTTCCCACGTCCGTATCCACAATGTCTACCACCATATCCGCCTGGTCCCCTGTAACACACACAGTCTACACCTTTATCGGTACGTCCCTCCACGCTGGTCTTCATTCAACCTACAAGTACACGTCGGCCTAACTAACTAGCCAACCAACCGTTTGCTACCCCTTCCTCCATCTTTCTTGTCTCCGCTTCATCGTCGTCATGTCCGATCCCCAACCCATCGGCTCACTCACTGGAACACCCCTAACCCCCCTGAACACTTCCTACGCCGCACTTGCAGCAACACTCATTATCCTCCTCGCCGTCGCATCGGCCATCGTCGTTCGTAGCGTCATCCTTCGGCGACGACACCAGCGATTACTTGACCACCCAACGCGTCAGGGGGCCAACACTGCGGCCGGTGGCCGAACACGGAGGTCTAGGAACGACATCGGTCCGCCAGTACGGAAGGGGGCCGTGGGTGAGAAACCGGGCGTGTGGGAGACGTGGATACAGAGATCTGAGGTTGTAGATGGCCATAGTGGACGGCTGGCATGGACCGATATTAAGGTGGGGTTTCCCTTCCATATATATGGGAAGAGATATTCTAAACGTGTCGCACAACTCGTCGATACACAGCCTATCAGCATGGCATACATCGACTCGGGAAAGGAGGAGCCCCCACCCCAGCATGTAGAGGGACCACTACCAGCATGGGGAATCCTCGGTCCATTTCGCAGGCGTTCCCGATCCGTGGTCTCACCCACTTCACCACCTATCATCAAATCACCACCCACCTTCCGGAGCCGTCCATCCAAATTACGTGCCGCCGTACTCGTGGCCATGCCCACACCTGATTCTTCCAGTGTCGGATCACTGTGCAAGGTGGGAGGACTTCCACCGATAGAGATGGGTACCGTTGAAATAGCTATTCGTGATGATTGACATGACGGAACTGTCAACGAGATGACCTTCTCCTTCCCAAGAGCGGGACTTGTACACTACTCAGTACTCAGACAAGTACTATTTACTTATGATTTCTTCTATTGCGTAATCATCATCTCATTGGTGCATAACTTTGGTGGGGTTCGGAGGTGTGTCCATGCCCCAAAATTGCATATCTTTAACTTCAGCAGGAATCATCCAAAGTGTACGAGATCTGTGATCTTGAACTTACCAATGACATTTACATCACTACTGACCTTTATACCTTGATTTTCCTTGATATTCCATTGGCCATACTTGGGTTCACCATTGTAATGGCTATATAGCATTGTAAAGCTATATCCATGTATACCGCTGGACCTGATGTAAAACACGAGGAGACTGCGCATTCCTTGATCACGCTTCTGTGGCCGTCTTTGAACGTTTGGATTCAGCTCAAGCGGTTACGGTCGGGGCATACAAAGCATGTTAATTTGCATTCCCAATACCTTCCACTACTTGCCTTTATTTAGCTGCTCAATCCTGTCGTCGATTGGCATCGCCAGCCGCTCCGCGACATTGGGAGCGAGCTCGGAACGATGGACATCGAGTTTTTCAAATACAAGATTTCCTCCTTACCCGCCAGTCTTGAATCGTTGCTCCACGTACCTCCGGGCTGAAGGATTGTTACGTGTCATATAGTTGACAATGTCAACATGTGAACATCGCTAGCGCGAGGACATGTGTGTATACTCGACTGCAGCAGTGTAAAAAGGTAGGCAGGTTTGGTCGTCTCAGAAGCGGATCAATCAGGTACACACCTGCGGAGTCATTCCAAGGATAACTTGGGAAACCACAACCAAGCACAGACGGAGAGGGCCACCCTGTTCAGATGTAACATCAGTTTCGTTCGTCGTTTGTAGCTTGTGGGCTCTGGATACGAAAGTGGGAACTGCTTCCGTTGGTAGAAGCTAACATGAGATCGGAATGAATCAAAGCTAAGTATGTATAATTCCATGCGAAATACATGGGAGACGAAGGGTAGCGCAGCTGCGATTGCGGATGGCGACTCGACGTTGGGACCCACTTACCAGAAACTCTACGTGCGGCGCCGGGTTACCGGGGCATGTACTTGCTTGCGCTCAGCTCATAAAGACCAAAGTTCTGTAAGTCAAGAAGCGACTCATGTATAGGGTCCGATAGACACTTCGACAACTTTAGACAATTGATTGGTGTCTGCTTCAATGTGTCTGCCGTGTCTGTCCTTGAGATCAGAATTCAGGCCCGGACGCGTGGCGTTTACCAGAAAAATAATTTGTCTTCGAGCATTTGTGCCCTGACTGAGAGTCTGCATGCCACTTGCGATTAGACATGACACTCTGGGGCCTTGGGATCCGTGGAACTATGCGCGTACAGATACGGGTAAATAGCAGGGCTCTGTGCAGCTTGGATACACCATACGTCGACGGGCCCAGGCCCCGCGTATGAGGTGACAACAGAACTGAATATTGAATCCGCGATAACAGTGACGCACGATCATATGTTGCGCACCGGGCCTTATCCGCCAAATACTTACCACGGTTGTATGGTTTGTGGACAAGTACATCGACCAAGATTGTGGTACACATGCAATTATCCGAGGGCACCCTTCGGTGGTAACGCTGCCACGTCAGATGGCACTGAATAGTGGCACTTCTTTCAGGCAGATTGAGCCTAAGGAACAGAAATACTGTAATGTCACCTGAGACCTTATTAGGTTTGATCAACATGACAAAAGTTCGGGAAGAACATTTTTATGTACGGACCATCAAATCACGCGCACCTTCGTAGCGACAGCAAGTGGATCATAAGCCAAAATAGTATTGTTCCCTTCGGAACAGCACGAATAGACATTCATTGGTCGTAATATGTAAAACGTTATTTTACGAAAGCACTCAATGTTCAACAATTATCCCAGAGTAAAAGGAACAAGCAGCACCGTGTCATATGACAGCCGCAAGGAACAGGGTCAAAGCAACGCCAGCGTGTCATGGAAGTGTGCTGCCAAGAAGGTACGGGCGTTTATTTATCCTCAAAGAACCAAGACAGCACCAAGGAGGGCGCCAGCAGAAGCGACAATCGCGCCGAAGAAGCCTTCGGAAGCGAAGGGCGCGAGGCCGGCTGCAGCGTTGGTATGGGTAGCTGTGCTGGTGCTCGAAGTGCTGGTCGACGTCTTGGAGGGAGACGTGGTAGATGCGCTTGAAGCTGTCGCAGTGCCAGTCGCAGTTGCAGTCGCACTTCCACTCCCGGTGACTAATATAATATGCGTGAACAAAAGATACAAAGGGAGAAACACGGAGACATACTGGACGCGCACTCCTCTTGCTCAAGAGCCTGTGCGGCCTGGATATCGGCAGTGGTACAGTTCGCAGTCAAGCATGTGGCGGCGTCGGACTGGAAAGTACTGGACGTGCAGACGCAATTCAAGTCGGTACTGTCAGACGCGTTAGCGAGCTCGCCAATCGCAGGAACGCGGAATATTAGAGGGACACTTACAAGCTAGAGCAGCCTGCGCTGGAAGCAGCGGTGGTAACGCAGTTGAGGAGACACGCACTCAACGAAGGCGTCGAGGCAGCAGCAGAGGCAGTGGTGGTCTGGGCCTGGACAGCCAGTACAGAGGCGGCGACGACGACGGCGAGAGACTTTGCAAACATGACTACAGGTATTTTTTTTTCTGCACACCGAAGCGTTGTGGGGTAGTCACGACCCAGGCTTTTATATGTCAGGGCCCACGAGGAAGGGGGACACGGGATAAACAGGGTCAAATAAAAGAGTGATGGCATAACGTCATGAAGCAAAAAGTGTGGGTTCGGCGGATTCCGGATGCCGACACGTGATATTAAACTCTCAGAGTGACGTTGAATTACCAAATACGGAAGTCCAGCAGTTAATGGGGTGTATACTATCGAGGAGGACGAGCGCTCTGGAGGGAACGACTTCCTGGGGCTTGCTGTGCGCAGGGCAAGTAGAAATAGCCCACAGGAATTGTTCGAGTCAAACGACGTGGAGTCACTGGAGCGACGCTCAATCCGGGTCAACCAATATTGGGAGTCATCGTCATCTAAGCTGGAGTCATGAGCCAGCATGTATAAGTATTTGGGACGGACGACCTTGTGGTCAGTCTCCAAGTGCATCATGTCCACCGTCATCGATCCTCCCACTGCCGTACGTTCTTCCCAGAATGTCACCCTTCCTCCTATTCCGGAGCTGTTTGATCCCAACTTCCTGGATGCATTGCTCCCGCCTCCAAAGTCAACTCCCCCTCAGGAGATCATCGTGGAGGGCTCCGTGGAAAGCAGGGTCGAGAACAAAATGATGGATGCCCTTCGTTCAACGGTACATCATAAATACACGGAGAACGATGCACCGGCATTCAGCTCAACGCTCTCCCCGACTCTCGATGCGTACATGGGTCTCCGTAAGGGGATCAGTGGAACAAGTGTGGATTGGTACCTGGAGGAGGCTTGGGCACAGGATCCTACTTTGACCCTTCGCCTCATCTGGCGCTGTAGGAGTATTCATGACGGACAGGGCGATAGGGAACTCTTCTACCGGTACGTCTGTCGCCTTTATTATCCCGGATTATGTTATTGATCTCTTTCATCTCGTCAGGCGCGTTTGATTGGTTATACGAGCGCCACCCCCGCACGGCTATCACCAACCTTCGATATTTGGTAGAGCCCCTATGGCTTTCGTTCTGGGAAAAACAAAACACAGCGGAGTGGCCTGTCTCATGGGTACTGGAAGGACCTCCTCAACATTCTTGCGTTAGCTACAGTCGACGAGCTTTCGGTGACACCCTCGATCCTCGTTCGACCTTTCTTCACAATTATGTACAAGCAGGGTCCCGACCTTCCTTTAAGGACAATGAAGAACAAAATAGGTGGTCCCGAACCAGGCATCATGGTGCCTGTCACTGCAGAGAGGGAGGGCATAGCAATGTTAAGTGGCTATTCACCTTCATTGCTTCAGACATTCATGGATGTAGACAAGGACTGGGAAGTTGTGGACAGGGAAGGGGAGAAGGTTAAACAGGCCTTTACCCCAGAGGGGATGATGAACAAGGATTTGCAAAAGAAGAGTTTTGAGCATTTGGTAGTCGTTGATTGAAATGACAATGCACTGTATCTGTTCTGTAACCTCACATCGCATTGATCATCATCATAATAGCTTTTACTGTATTTCTTTTTGAAAATTTGTAGCAACATTGGCTCCTCACGCGTGAGGGAAAGATCTGGGGTGGCCAGATGTGGCTCCGGAACGAGCGTGTGAAGCAGTAACACTTGCAATGGGACACAACAAAACTTTCTTTAGCACACTACAGGTTTATCCAGATTTGAGAGTCTGTATTCTTGTAGGGAAAGAAGTACCCTCTCCAATTGTACGCGCTGTGGCGTAACTCTCTACACGGTAGGTCCCTTTGCAGTCTCGTGACTAGCCGCGTGCTCCTCGTAACCTTCAGCTCCAATCGTATGCTGGTCGTCAGCGACGGTACTGGGCCCAGCGGTGGGGCGTGCGGGTGCGTAGGGTTCGCGGGTGTCAGGATCAGTGGTAATCGCTGGGTTTCCCAACCTCCTGCTAGCTCTCGAGAAGTCGAGAGCCACGAGAACGATGTCTGTCGTAAGAAGAGCCGTCGCCATAGGGGTCTGACCCACGACGTCGATCGTCTCTTCGTTTGCAAGCGATCGAGGTAACCCTGGTGAGATCTCTGTTGTTGCTCGTTCAATTGCCTAGCGGCATCCCATAGGAGGGAGTTGACAATATCCGCCTGCGAGCTAATTGAGTACCATTCCACCAGTTACTTCCTCTCGATTGTACAGGTCCGCACCGTCAGACAATACCTCCTGCTCGATGGGTGGAGGTCCTGGAGTCACGATTTTTATATTCCTGCTTTCATCAACCTCGCAGAATGCAAACCTCGCCGTCGACTTCGCCTCACGACTGTACGACTCTCGGAACAGGTGATAACCCACAGGGGTATCTAAGGCAACGTTGTCCTTGAAACGGAGTGCGCGATCGTGGTCGAAGTATGCCTTGACCTGCTCCCTGTGAATGACGACACGCTCACCTCCCCTTCCACACTCGTCGAATGTGCGGACCAGGAAAAAGTCAGTGCGATGCCGCTCGATGTTTTTGGTATGGTGCGCGGCTAACATGGGCATTGATTTTAGCGTAAGCAGGTGGGGGGTGAGAGTTGAGTAAGTAAGGCAGGGAAGATATAAGAGAAACATATTGGACCTGTCATAAAAACAAACATCACTTGAGAACATACTGTCAACGTCGGGCCGAAACCCTACACCGGAACAACCGAGAAGGTGACGAAAGTTGAATCAGCTATTGCGTATGATTAGTACTAGTGTGTCAGTGGATATTAGACAAGATGAGGGATATCCCAGTTCATCACCATCCACTTTAGCCCAACGCCCTCAGTTATGGGTCATTCTTATCAGACGCACGGATGAAGTAAAGTTGGTGATGATGCGTCAGGTACGAGAACAAAGATATCAGTAAACGTGCACAAATTCTACAAGTATCTCGAAGCATTTGTCAAAATATGCCCGCCAAACTTGCTTCACCATTTGCAGCCATTTCCTTTAAAGATTCCCGAGCTTCCCGGGCAGGTCGCGAAATGATAGGCCGTTCATTGGCAGCGCTCTCCTTCACTTTTAACGCGACAGAACGTAGAAGACCCAGCTTCGCAAAGACGGTCTCGCTGGGGTCGAGTCGATTTGAATCATCCGAAGCCAAAACAGCGAGAATACTTTGGGAAGATAGAGCGGAGGGAGCAGTGCCCGAGGTGAGGTATGTACTAGTTTCGACAGCGTGAGCTCTTGATCGCAGAAGGGTAAATGCATCTGTACCTTACAATGGGCTTCACAGACTCCGGACTCGCCGACAGTGAAACGAAAAGGCCTGCCATCGCCAGTGTATGATGATCTAAAATGGATATAATAAATACTTCTGCGAATAAACAGTGTATACCTCAGCTCACCATCGTGAGTCTCTCGGAATGCTCGGTGGAGGAGTTCCGTGCATGATTCTCTAGCCTTTTCACCAATTCCGCCGTGGGCTTGTGCATTTTGGGCGACATGAGATAATGCCAACACGTAGCTGGCCGCGATCTCTTCTTCGCTCCCGTGTACGCCGTTAATCAGCTCGGTGACTACTGGATCCACCCTTGGTTGACTACGCATAAGAATCCCCAGGGCTTCTGCAGCTTTCGTGCGCACAACGATACTCGCAGGGTCACCGACAGACTTGACGAATGTCCGTTGTAGTTGAGGGAAAAATGGCTTGACATGGTTAGGAATCCTCTCCAGCAGACTGGCTAGTGCAGATAGGATGGCAGTCTTCACGCCAGGAGGATACGTCGTTGCTTGAGTGGCGACACGGATCAGAGGTCCTGTGAAGGGAACAACGAAGGATTTCATGACCAGTTCGTCCGTCCTTTCGACTAGATCTCCGATAGCATACGCTGCATGCTCGCGCTGCTCGTTGCTTCCGGTCGTTAGTCCAGCAATGATAATGGGAACAGTGGGTGCGACACCCTTGGGCAGGCTGAAACCAGGAACGATTCTCCCTGGAGCCCCAGTACCCTCGATCGTACGACGTAGGGCGACGACAAGCGGCTCATATTCGTCTTTAGGAACGGATTTCACGAACGTATCGAATGCTTTCCAGGCTGCGGTGTGCACCACAACTTCAGGATCGTCGAAAAGCGATATCAGCTGTCGGATCCAATCAACGCGATATAGTGAAGAGTCTATCTGTGATTCTTCACAGAACAAGGCAAAGAACGAGCAGGCGCTTGCCCGTCGCCTGGGAGCATCACTCTTCGTCCTAGACGAGAGTCAGCTTAACATGTCGTACCGGGTCCGTACTACTCACCATCCAAGGAGAAGCATCATCAACGTGTTGAGCCCTTCCGGATCTTCGATTGACCCAAGCAGGGCTCGAAGGGCCTCATCAGTAGCACCGAGAAGCTCTTCATCTTCGTCCTCTTCGAAAACCTTGACGAGAGCATTCAGGATAACGGACAGCCGTTTGCTTAGAGCGTTTCCGGCGACTGTGACTAGTGATGCCAATGCACGCGCGTTGAAGATGGTCATCGGGGTAGAGATCAAGGTAGGTATCAGAACGGGGAATACAGTAGACGCCCGAATCTGTTATCCCGTGAAAACGGACGAAAGAGCTGCAGAAATACATATACGTACAGACATAACCTCCCGAAGGGCTTGTAAGGCGGTGCCGGAACTTTCTCCAGGTTGCCTTAGGGCTTCCAGCAACGTCGGGATGATCTGATCGATTGCTTTTCCTCCGATATGCTCCTGAAGGGTGTCAAACGCCTTGGCTGCCGCCGAACGAACGGTGATGTCATCATCAACGAGCGAGGTTCGAACCACGCTGACAATCTCGCTTTCGTGACCTTCTCTTTGGGTGTCTGTGGTGCTTTGCCTTGTGACATGCTTAGTACGCAATCATAAACACTGAGAGAGGCCTCACATGATATCGGAAAGCATGAGGCACACTCCCTCCCGAGTACGCGTGTCTGGTGATGCCGACATGTTCTTCAAAATTGCCACGATTTCACCTACTAGTTTCTCGCCAAATTTACGACACAACTCGAGGGTTGTACGAGCAGCAGTCTGTTTGTACATGTTAAATTTAGTGTCGTTGCCTTCTGTTGGTACGCACCTCTTGCTGTTCTTCCTCTCCACCGGCGTACAATTTGATGAGTTGGCTGACCAGCTCGGGAAGGATTCCGCGAACTGCAGAAGGTGATTAGGACCAGGTATCTTAAAACGTTTTGATCTATACTCACCTGTCCGAGGTGTGTTGTGTACTAGCGCCTTCCATACTGTGTATTGATGACTGGCGAACCACATTCACAGCATCTTGTCTTGCAACATAAAGTGCCGAGAGTATACGATCGCGACGTTCTTCTCCAAGAACTTCAACAAGTGCACGGCGTGAAGATTCTGCGACAACCGGTTCCGCATCCTCTTCTTCAGTCCCCAATTTCCGTTTTGCCACTGATACCCGAAACCTTGAAGAGGAGCTCTCCTACCAAAGCAATCGACGATTGCTGCGGTGCAAACGTTACACAAATGTAACAGGAACAGGGTAACTGAAAACTTACACGAATACGCCATCCGGGGTCAAACATCCCTTGTTCCAATTCCGGTAGCAGTAGGTCAATTGCCTTGGCCGAGTAATTCATTACAATCATCCTGCCAGCACGCATGGCTGCGTCACGGACATATTCTTCGCTATCAGCAAGTCCACTGAGAATCGGGGATATAATTCTTGGTAAATGGGGTTGGAATCCTCGCCCCAAACGTTGCTGGCAGATACACCAATAGCGACATGAAGCCTTCACGGATGGTACTGCGAGGTGACTGAGCATTTGCGATGATGTCCGGTAAAAGACCTTCCAGTCTTTCCATTCCGAGCCCAGATAAGACTTCACTCAACCCCTGAGCAGCACCTTGACGATCGACGCCAGATGTTTCCGCTTTCAGCGTCCTCAGGAGCCCTGGGACGAGATCAGGGAAATGAACCTCTCCGAGCCGCTCGACAAGAACTCCCAAAGTCTTTGCTGCAGTAGCTCGCGCCTCTGGAACGGGATCGACAAGAACAACGTGTACCATGGGGAAGAAGAGTCGACAGGTAAGGGACGAAGTCCTTGGAATCCGTGAGGGATGCCAAGTTGCCAACAATCTGAGCAGCCTTTTTCTTCCCTTCCGCACCTCGTTCACGGAGGCCTCGCTCGATGACAGGAATGACCTACTACGCTTTAATGCCGCACACAACTACAAATCGCCAACTTACCAGAGCGAGAGACGAGTGATCGATGTAATGCACGAACGACGTTTTCAAGCAGCGAGGACAAAGCGTTCGTCGTCTTGGCGGGGTCTACCAAGGCCTTCAGCAGTGTTGGAACCAGTGCTTGGATCTCAGGATTGTTGATGACTTCACCAAACTGCTTCAGACTCTTATTTGCTGAAGCTTTGACTTGTGCATGGGTGTCCGTTAGAACACCCGTAAGTCGAGGAATGACGATGGGTAGGGATAATGACAACTGTCTCGGAGAGCAATAAGCCATCATCCCGAGCAGCTCAATAGAACCTTTTTTCGATCGCCATTGCTTCTCATCCAGACCAGAAAGGAGAGACGGCAAGATAAGTTTTACACCATACCCAGACATGTTACCCATGATAACACGCGCGGCATCTTGAGCTGCGTCACGCACATCAGCAGTCCCATCCCCAAATGCAGACAGGAGAAGAGGAAGCATGAAGGTAATGTAAGGTTCAAACAGTCGGCCAAGGGTGGTGGAAAGAGTTTCGAAGGCGAACATCGCTCCCTGGCGAAACTCAAATCGTTTTTTGTCCTCAGCAGCGGTCCGTAAACGGTTGATGACATCGAAGCGTTTCATAGATCCAATACCGAGCCCCTTGATCGTACCTGCCAAACCATACGCTGCGCCCCGGCGTGCTGCATACTTGGGTGCATGGAAAAGTTCGTCAAACAAGTGACCGACGAAAGTGTCCAAGCGGTCTCCCATCAGTCGAACCAAGGGCACAAGACAATCTGAAACGGCTACTTGGACTTGTTCGGCTGGCGTCTTGAGGGCTTCCACTAAGCGGCCCACAATTCCCTGAATACGGGGGTCGGAGGCTTCCAGGTGACGAGCTGCTCGGCCGAACAGTATCACTACGGCTTCCTTGGTCTGGTCACTTGTTTCTGACGCAGTGCTTGGAGCAGCCAGGTGATCCTCAAAGATCGTCAACAACCCAGTGAGTTGTGCCGAACCATGATGATCCACGACAGCGGTACCTGCTTGCAACATACCCCGACGTACCTCAGATGAACGATCACCCAACGCTTCATCCTTGATTAGAAAGCGGATGAAAGCTTCTACCTGGGTATCCGGGAAAACTGGTGCCAATTGTTCAAAGACAGACGCGATGGCCACACGGGTTGGCCAAGGGTCAGGACGATTCAGAGTTTCCGGAATAACCATTCCCTAGGAAAAGAAAACGCTCAGACGAAGCCAATCTCGAAAGGTTCACGTAACTTACGTATTCATCATACTCAGGTGCGAGGATTTTGGCCTGCATGATGCGATCAGTGCTCATCATCACAGACTTCATGAAACGACCAAACCTTGTCGCAGTAGAGATCTTGCAAGGCAACGATTATCTTCTCGCTTGTTTGAGGAAGATGGCCAGCGGCATCGGCTATGGCAAACGCTGAGCTTGCTCTTGCATATGCATTCACATGCCCTGTGACTTCTTCAGAAAAGAACATTGACTCGTCCCAAACTAATAACACACCCAAGAACGGAAGGAGCTGTCCAAGGAAATCTTCTGGAACGTCCAAGCCATTATCTTCCCATACATGATTCGCCAGACGAGCGTTTTGCTCATCCTCGTCATGACAAGCGATCCATAACTCTGGTGACCAATCGAAATCAGTCAGATCAAGCGGCTACCGTCGAACACGTGAGCGGTTCTTTAATGACCGTTGACCATATGCGCTTTACCTGAATGGCCTGTAGACACGAGTTTCGCACGTGGATCTCTTGATTGAGCGTCCCTTGAATCAATACTGATATCTCGGCGTAGGTGGCGGTCGCTAGGATAGCTTCGCCAATGTCAACCAGAGCCGATGACGCCTCTTTGCTTAGCCTTGGCTGGAGCTTGATAACATGGACGAGACTCTCCATCGCATCTTTGCGTGGGAAATTCGTATCCGAGACTGCTCCGCAACACATCCATGAGTACGAGATGTCAAGTGAGTGAGGGTGTCATACATTCGTTGCTGTGGAACCGGATGATATCCAAGACTAGCGCGACTTGTTCTAGCGCTTCTTCATCTTCTGAGACATCGATCCCACCTTGGTGAAGCACCCGCGCTAGGAGAGGGAATGCGTACGAGAAGGTGGCAGCGTCAAACGGGGATTGCTCCGAAATTGACCTCAGGCGATACAAGACCCGCAACACAAGCGCTGAACAAAACGGGTCATTAGGGGAGCACAGGTTAAACAAAGAACAATGTACCATGCAGCGGCTCGGCCAGAAATTCCTCCGGAATGCACGGAAACTGAAGGGCTCTAAGTATAGCAACGCCCACCCACTTTCGAGTCGTATCGAGCCGTTCCGAGCAGCAGCGAGCCAGGTCCTAAAGGTAAACCGTAAGGAAGTAAGCAAAATCATCAAAGAGAACCACCAACAATGAAGGTCTCGAATAGGGCGTTGCCAACCAACTTTGATCCTTGTCCGAGTGCCCCTTCCAGTAACATCGCCGAAATTGGGGAGACGTACGCGCGGGCTTCTGGAGCGTTCGTCGATACCACGCTCCTGATGAATGCCAGAGCGCGCTGCAAGTGAATCTTGAGCGATATCACACGCTGCCGCACCACGGCCTCTTTATCCAATTGTGCTTGCAAGAGTGCCGCAGCTTGTTTCGATAGTGTAACGGTGCTGCTTGCCCTTTGGCTAGAACCCTTTTTGCTCGCTAAGGATTGGCGCAGCTCTGCCTCCCACTTGGCGATGTCGGCATCCTTCCCTTTTTTCGGGCCTTCCTCTTTCTTATTAGAAGACAACACTGTCCATCGGGTCATTCGGATGCTGGGGGAACGATACCGATGCCAAAGTAAAGTGTTACCCACCATCAGTATACGCAGTCCCTTCTGGCGTCTCATAGATCCCGAAATCTGTCTCCGTCAAAGCGTTGATACTCTGTACATCGATATCTGCACGCAACTGGTCCATGACGCGCGGCAAAACAACCTCAGGGCATACGAAGGCCAGAGTGCCGATAGTACGATAGCTGGCATCTGCGAATCCCAACTGCGAATGACGTTTCTGCGTCAGACACGAAGGTACTGGGAAGGAGGACAAAACACATGCCTTAGGGTCAACCATCGACGCTTCAAGAACGGTCATCATTATCGAGTCGATGTGTCTCTGCACTAGATCATGGGGATCACGTCCCGCCTTCTGACACATCTCAATCCACAACGAATGTGAGGGCGGCGCTGCATAGCGTTGCAAAGTAGCGGCATCAGTCAGCTTGAAGAATAATCAAGCCATGAGTTTTTGGAGCACGTACATATTATAGTATGGTGGGCAAGTACGACAAAGTCAGCTAGGATGGGGTCGGTGAAAGCTGCACTATCCGCCACTCCCAAACCTTGGTCATGAAACGGAGATGTCTGGCTTCCCGAACCTAAACCTGCTGCACATGCAAGGAGAAGAGAGGCATATCGCCTTTGTTTATCCACTGCTGCCGGTTTTTCGCGGTCGTCAGACGCCGGTTGCGATGGCGATGGTACCGCAACTACCGATTTCGAGGTCGTTGTTGAAGACTTATCCTTCGTCAACGCTGCCAGAAGTGATTCTCTTATGAAGAGGGGAACGAGATTAGGATGTCTAGATACCGCCAGTTCGAGAGTACGTATGGCGCTGCGGCGCGTTTCGAAAGAAGAGGAATGCACCGCTAAGTGGAGGAATATAGAGCCGACTTGTGTCCTACAAAGAGCAGGAAATAAGTATGAGTTAGGTACCAATACACGAATGACAGCTGGACCGGCTGTTCAAAGGATGAATAGACCCACCTCAAATGCTCATTCTTCAATAGTTCGGTCTCAAGATGCCCAACAACAAGATCTACGCAACGTAATAACCACGTTTCTTCTTCAACATCTCCTAGACGCTGATAGATCTTTTCCCAGACAAGGAAAGAAGGTTTGGTGGGTGTTCCAGCGATAATCTCTACGGATGTATTGCGTGCGACAAGATCGGCTGTTCAATATCCAATCCCGTACGTCGCACCCGCGAACAAGACCAAATAAGAGTCAGACACGACATGAAGATGGATCCGACAAATGACAGAAAAATGTACATACCAAATTGACCCGACCTAGACAATGGTCCTAAAAGAACGGCCAGAGCGACGTACCCCTCGAGCAATCCAGCAGCCGCACCTAGAGGATTCGCAGATACACTCTTTAAATTCGTCTCAAGTGAGCCCTTGATAGCATTCACAAAGCTAATAGCGGGCTCGGTATCGAGCGAGGCCAAATTCCAAAGCGTGTTTCCGGCGATCGAGACAAAAGATTTGCGTAGGGCGGGTTTGGGGTTTGTCATTTCTTTAGCTATGGAGGTCCGCGTTTCCATGAGTATGTCAGTTTTGGATTGGAGGAGATATGTGAGGTGGGGTGGGAGGGTGGACGTGAGGATGGTGATGGAGGTATCGTTCGTTTCTTTCAGTATCAGCGGGGGGAGTGCTTTGACGATGAAGGGAGACACGCTTGCGCTGGGCTGAACCATTGATAGCATCGTATAAAGGGTTGCACGGTGATCAGGTCCAGTGGTTTTGCCCGCTTGTGGCAGGGCTAAGATTTCAGGGACTGCCGAACCCAAGGCATCGGCGGGGACTTTGTTCACAAGGACCTTGAAGAGTGCACTAGTATTGGCGCGAGCTGTGGCATTGCTGGACTTGGCAGAACTGAGACAGGACGTGAGGAGCTTCTTGAAGATGGCAATGTCAAGAGGGTGCGAATATGCTAGAAAGAAGTCGCGTGTGACTAAAATGAGTGAGTGAGTGCATAGTCAACATGACGAAGGTTTGTTATACCACTGAGGGAGTATTCGGGTGAACGTAGTAATGCTTTCTCCATTGTTGGAAGAACTGAGCTGGACAGTATGATAGGATCGACGGACGACTCGATGAAGTCGTGAAATGCATTCTGAGGGACACTCAATTTCAGACCCAGGGACGATGGAAAGAGACATACGGATGTATGGGGAGAAACGGAGCCTTTGGACATAAGAACAGCACTGGTGTACAACGCCATAATATCTTCCTGAAGGAGATCAGGGAGATGGCAAGGTAAGTCCCCATGAACTGTACCTTGATGGCAGGTGTTATCTGCTTCAAAGAATCATCCTTCACATTTTTCAGGCGGAGGGTCACGTCCACGGCTGTCCCGAGGAGAGGGATGTATACAAGAGGTGTTTGGCTGGATTTGGCCTGCGCAATGAGTGCAGACATGAGCATCGAAAGTCGGTCAGGTGCGGAGCGAAGTGCCCTGCGTGTTCGCACGAGCGCACTGTTTTGCATGGTCGGTTTGGAATGTGTGGATGGGTTAAGTTGGAAGTCCACCAGTACGGCGATGACGCCGACCAGCTTGCGCCAAGAATCAGAAGGGGGTGATTTTGAGCAGGCAATGTATAGTCCACATGCCCAACTTAGCAAGACAAACGCGTCTGCGGGCGCATAGAAGCTCAGGGGCCATGAGTGATGGATTCCAGTGGGTGGTATGGTAAGCTAGCTAACCTGATGATGCCTGGTTTTGCAAGTGACGAGACTTCGTGGACTAGCCAGTCCACTGTTTGTTCTGCGATGCCCAACCTGCAATCGGCATCTCTCGATTCATCTTTGTTGATCAGTAGCATTCCCAGTTCTTCGACAGCCTCTCTGGACTGCGTGTCGATGTATCGGGGATACGTTTGCATGAGCAACTTGAACACGTCCATCGTCTGACTTAGACTCAATTCTAGTATGATAGGTGAAAATGGCCATGCGAAGATACGGAACACGCGGACCTTGATCATTGGCAAGCCACTTCAATTCATCTTGAATGAATCGTAAACGTAATTTTGTACTGCTGGAGAGGAGGATGGTTTGGGCGATTTGCATCGAGGACTGCCAGTCGTCCCAGAGACGGTCTCGCTGCCATGTGTGAGAAGGATGATCGTCGTCGTCAGCCATTTCGACGACAGAGGAAAGCCAGGCCTGGATGACTGGTTTTCGAGCCGCCTGCATGGTACATCGACGACACCTTATCCTGGCCACGTGACAGTCCTTATGTAATTGTGTCGTTGGATGGACTAACCAAAATGGAGTAAAGAAGATGGAGCGAGAAAGTATTTGACTGGCGATGAGAAGCCCGCTTGTCCCGGGTTGCCTGTTGTCGACTGGCAGCACTGCGAACTCGAAAGACCCATTCAGCGTGCCCGTGCGTCGTCTGTCTCTTTTCTGTCTCAGCTGCTTGCTAATAGATGTGAATCTCCTATCAGGTTCAGTCCGTGTGTCTCAGCATCCCCACCAGCCACCCTGGACTGCCAGGGACCCAGACACCATGTCTTTCTCCAACCATGCTGATCCCACACCCACGACAGCACCCACAACACCCCCTGACTTTCCTCCCCCTACCAATGGCCGTGCAGTCGCCGTCGCTTTGACAGTAGGCATCGTCGGCGTACTCATGTTCGCTCTCATCACCTGGCTTGTTCTTCGCCTCAGGCGACAACCTCAACAACAGCAAGCCTTCCTGGACCCATCCCCCCATCGAATGTCGGCGGTGACCGACAGATTCCGGCCCTCATTCGCATCCGAGGCATCGTCTAAGTTTGGCTTCAGTGAGTCGTCTTCTGTCTTCTAGCGCTATCGCACGTCTCTCCATATATAAACATACCTCTAACACCGACTCATCAGAACACAAATCATTGCATCTCGTCGACCAGCATCGCGATGACGAAGACTGGGACTTTACATGCACGGAGCCTGATCCCATCCCAAAGGCGGAACCTGCCGCCCACAAACGCGTTCCACCCCCATTACTCTCTCCAACCTCGCCGTCCTATCGTTCCAGTACGAGCAAGGACGATTCAAACCCGTGTTCGCCTTCCACACCACGCTCTTTCGATATAGAACCACCACCACCTGTGTACACACGAGATGGCTCCGGTCCAGGATGGACCGCCTATGAACCCAAGGGTCGCCCCTGACCATGCTCTTGCCGTTCAAACGCCGTGTATATATACGCGCGCGCGCGCGCTTCTTCCACTTCAGATGGCCGGCACCTACTCGACATATACGCACCACACAGGCATTGTTGGGTAGTATCAGATGCACATATATCAGCTGTTCTTGGAGTTGGAGTCACAGCCACACAGTCAGGCTGGATCGGTTTTATGCACAGCATCAGATCATTTATATATTTCGTTGTTCAATTCACTTCAACTTTCGTTCATTTCACTCGACTGGAATTCACAACTGGGTTGTAACTACCTTATTAACAGTGGACACTGTTGGAGTAATGTTCATTGCAGGAGCTTGCAGTAGTAAGGGAAAGTTCTTGCTTCAGATGGCGTCAAAGTGAACCCTGTGCATGTGTTGACCCTGCCAAGCCGTCAAATTCGTCAAACGTCACTCACTGATCACTCCAGGCAATCTGGGGTGCAAACTCAAAAGACGCGGCTCCGTGATATCATCGCTTCACCAATCATTGTACGTAGTCATATTGGCAGTCTCACACACTACACGCCAAAGTAGTCTGCCGTATCGGGCTGTGCTTATCGCTGCGGATATGAAAAGAACGCAGTCGTCGGCTTATGTAGTGCCAGTGAGTTCCGGGATAAGCAGAATAAATTATATGCTTGTGAAGAACAAGAACAAGAACAAGAATGAGACTGGGAAAAACAAAGGAAAAGGAATGATCTGCAGGACAGGTGTAGCCGGGGATCGGGAAAGTAGGATCAAAATGATCCTATCTGTAATATTTTTTTTGGCTAGGATGACATCACTCATCTCGACGTCTTTTTAATCTCCCGCGGTTGTCCCTGTGAGATAGGATCGATACGTTATTCGAGGCAAGTCGGATGGTGATAAGCGGAGAGCGGAGAAAGTACTTACGCAAACGAACGGTTCTTCCTTTTCCTACTCTCTTTCTTCATCAAATTGCGTGCGACCTTGCGCTTGGCAGCTGCCTGGGGGTCCGTGATGGCCTATATCACAAGCACGTTGTGGAAGGTAGGTGAGGAAAGAACAATAATTGGGAATAATTGGGAATAAAAAAAGTCGCGCACCTGGGTTGCACGTGCCACACGTCGGTCTTGACGAACACTGAGTACGTTTTGCCGAATGCGGTTATATACATTCGCAAAGGCTGTCGTTCCAACTTTGGTTTGAACTAAGTCCATCAACTCCGTCGCGGTCGCTTTTAGTTCGTCTATTTCATAATTCGAGAAGTCGAGAAGAAAAGGGCAGCGGAGAAGGAGAGGTAAAATTTGGATATTCGAATGTTAGATACGGGTACGTGTAGAACAAAATGCGCAGTTGCGTACCTATGGCAGCGTCCCGTATGGTATCTTCTTCAACGATGTGGTGGACGGGCGTTAGGATATGCGGGAGGAAACGCTCGAGTTGGGGTCCATCCATGTGCGAGATCATCGCTGCGAAAAAGCGGAATACAGACAGTGGGCAGAGTGACCAATTGGCCTGCTGCTTCGAGGCGTCAGTCAGTACATTTGAATGATATAATTTCGACGCACCGCAGAGGTACCCTTGTTCTTGCGCGTGATATGAGCGGACCTAGCCTGGAAGGAAAGCTTAGAGAAAAGCCATGGCAGAGGATCTCCATTCGAATCGTCATCTCTCAAATCATGCTCGTCCTCATCCTCCGACATGTCTTCTTCTGAGGATACGTTGTCGGCTGTATGTGATGTACGTGGACATGCCAAGAACCACTTCCCTGCGAAAAACAGGTTCTTTACGACCTGAAGAGCCACCGCCGGTTCCAGATTCTGGCTTCTGAGCATCGTGCAAAGTTTAGTGTGCGATGTCCCGCATGCTCGTATCTGTGAGTGGACTACCCTCCGTACTAACCGTGCTCTGCGCAGACGGAGTTGGTTGGGCTGCGAATAGTAGACCGAGTAATCGACATGCTACGTTGCGAACCCAGGGGTGGGGGAAGACGAGCAGTGCAAGTACGTGTGTCCACTCGACCTTGGAGTAGTCCACCGTCAGTTCAGGGTATGTGTGCAACAGTTTGCTTAGTGTCTGTAGAGCATGGTACGCCATTTGCCACTCTGAAGTATAGTCTGCAGTATCATCATCTTCCTCTGTCAACATCGCACAAGCGTTCTCCGTGATGGCCAGAATGTCAGCTAGAATAGTATCGAGGGGCAGAGTAGCGTCACGTTGCAGCGCGTCGACTAGTAGACCGTACACCTGAGCAGAGACACCCCGCAATCTCGCCTTTTCTGATTGTGTGGCCCATGCATGTAGATGTCCCACGACGGCTCTTTTCTGTTCATCGGCTAGGCGCTTCAGGAGTGCTTGTATGACGTTTGCTGCGGATTCCCGACATGACTTCTCGTCATCGTTGGCGATGCAAAGCACGAGGGCAACAAAAAGCATTTCTGCATGCTTGGCCAGCAAATTTGCATCGAATTTTGTTATGACGGCGTGCAGCAGCTCCAGTACACTCAAACGCCCCGACACATGTTCGAACGATAGATTGCGAGCGAAGAATGCAAGAGTGGTTTGCAGCCTACCCGAACCTTGAGGATAATCGAGCAGGAATTGGAGTAGAAGCGAACGCGCTGATTCACGTGTATGCGGCGACTGGGAAGTGATCAAGATCGACGACACCGTTGTCATGAGGTCGTACAGTTCAGGCACGACGAGTTTGCGCGACACGATGGCGCGAAGGAGAGCGAAAGCACTAGCTTGACGACTTGGTTCCTCAAGGTCTGGTATCAAAATTTCGAGTAGGAACAATAGGTCGGTTTCCTTGACATTCGAGGACGGACAATCTCGAAGGATCGTCGCTAGGGATTTGAATGCGGTCTGCGTTACCTCGGATTCCGTACTGCCCATGGAACGAATGATAACAAGAATTTGCTTCGAGATGAGAGCCGCTGAAGATGACGCAGCTCCCACCGGACACTGGAGGATAGCGGGGGCTGCCTTCAACGCAGCGATGAGCACAGCCTCAGATTTCGTGTACAGCGTATTTCCTATCAACACTACAAACGGTTCCAGCCGAGCCAAAATGTGGGGGTCATGCAGGTTGAACTTAGAACGTCGGAAAGCAGTATTGAATAGTTCCAGACCGAAAACCACAAACCTAGTATTGGGTGAGCTAGCACAACACACATCAAACTGGATGTAGCACGTACCGGTAGGAGTTGTGCGTATAGCAGTCCTCTTGAATGACAGCCTTACGCTTCAACTGTACGATGGCATCGTCTTTCTTGCCTGTACCTCTTGGCTTAGGCTTTGGAGGTGCCTCCTGCAGGAACTTGGCATTTTGACTGATCAACGTATGACATAACACCAAAAGCTCTGGGGGACCCAGGCGTGCATTGGAGTTCAAACCACTCGCGACCCGGCGGAGGACCTCGTCGACCTCCTGCATTGGTTTCGACGAAGTAGTCACCTCCATGACAGAACGGAGGGGGCGCAGTAGTGCGTTAATACGATCGGGAGACACATATTTTGCAGTAAGCGCGAAGGTGTCCAGGCCTTTCGAAGCACTACCTCGAACTTCACGTATCTTGGTCTTGAAATCCTCATGTTGAACGTCTTTTCCAGATTCACCAAAGACGACTTCGGAGGCGACGTGAGCAATGTCATCTACGCAGCTGTCCAAATCCGTGAACGCTTCCTCTTTCCGCTCAGGAGCCGTCACATAATTCAGCATTGCATGCGTCACGAAGGCGAGTACGTGGAGGTGCGGTCCACGTACAAGTGCTGCCCGCAACTCGCGCATAGCATATGCAAGGTAAGAAGGTTCCAACATGGCCACCATTCGGCACACCGTCTCGCGCACCAAATCTCGCGTGTCTTGGGAGCGACTTCGCAGAGCCTGGCACAGCACTGTGAGTAGTCTTGTAATCTGAGTTTCTCTGGATTCAGCAGGCAAATGCATCGCGATCTTGACCACTCCAATGGCGATGGGTATACGAAGGCTGTCTTCATTTTCATCGCGATTCGAAAGGTACTCTAAGAGTGCCGGGAGGAGATACGCGTTGACCGCATCCGAGACTTTCTTGACATCGTGCTCATGCTCGATCGGAGCAGCTTGTGATGGTTCCTGTTCCGGAGTCTCTGCAACATCCATTTCACCTTCTGGCTCGACCTCTCGCACAGCGTCCTCCATGGAAAAGTGGAAATTCTCCAGAATAGAGACCAAGGCACGAACATGCACTTTGACGATGTCGCCCTTGTCTTTTGAGCCCCGCAAGTACTTCTGCACGAGAGAATAATATGCAGGCCATCGTAGTCTTCTCGCGATGCGACCGAGCGTGTTGATTGCTTCCGCCACGAGCAAGTGATCAAACGTCGTCGTAGACGCGACATAATACTCGACCACCGGTACGAACACGTCTACCAATATGCGACTGCTCAGAGCGCCAGCATCGCACTGTTCGCCGAGTCGACGAAGTGCACGCGTACGACGATGTGTTTGAATATGGTATATGTTGGTGAAAAAGCTTGCTTCTTCGTCTCCACCTGCCAAAAGCGGTCGCATCTCCTGTAGCGAAGAGATGCTGATGCATTGCGAGACCGCATACGCAAGGACGCCCAGCACCTCTGCGCGAACGAGCTCATGCTTGGAGCGCAAAGAGCCTTTCAAAATGGGAAGGACGACTCGGGGCAACAGCGACGATGCATCTGCTGTAGAATTATCCACCACGACACCGATGAAGCGGCGCAACGTGAAAGCCGCGTTACTGCGGATGGCGAGTTCCTCGGGATCTTGAATGGAGTGCAAAGCGTTGTATAACACAGGTAGCCAATTACGCCCCGTCAAATTTTTGTATTGTTGGTCATTGAAAGCCGCAAACGCTGCGAGACGACGGTCGAAATCAGGTTCATTGACGCGTTTCGTAGAACAAGCGTTCAGAGAGTCCAGTAGAGCTGCGACGAACTGTAATTCGCCAGTACATGCAGACAAGCGACTGAAAGTGGCAGCAAGCACAGAGCGGGAGGTGTTGGATCGGAATGTAAGAAACAGGCGGGAGAGCACTTCGTGTACTTTGGCAAAACTTATCGAAGAGGGGCTTTCCAGGCTTGGCGCGAGGGGAACCAGAGACTCCAAGATGCGCAACATGTCTACCTTGGTGCGCTCCGGTACCACTCGTGCGGGCTTTTGTAACAGCGGGGTCAGCAACCCGAGCAGGGATTCCACATGAGCGCCATCTATGTGATGAGCGAGTTGAGCGAGCAGGCCAATCTGTCTTTGAGCGAGAGGTGTCGAAATGTCTTGATCTCCTTTGGTACGCTCGACGAACGTCGTTAGGTGGCTCAACAACAACGAAAGGTGAGGTGCAACGAGCGCATTCGAAACCGCGTCGTCCTCGGCACCAAGTGCGAGCAGGCGTTCTGCAAAATCAAGCACGAAGTTTACCACGGTGGGTTTGACGCCGGGGGATACAAGGCAGTCTAGTACCTTGGGCACCACTCGACCATCAAACTGTACCAGATAATGCACATACTCGCGCCGCGCGGACCAAGACGCAAAAATCTCCAAAAGAGCAGAAGGAGCTTGTATATTCTCTTGATCCAAGGCAGCAAGGCGAGGCGAGATGATCGTATCGAACGTGGCCCGTAAGAACGGCGAAAAGTCGTACGTAGCTGGGGCACGGAAGAAATCTGCCAATCTCTTTAGGCCGAGCTGTCGAATAGTGCGTGCGTCTCTTGCCGACATCTCCGTCACATCGTTCACGTTGTTCGCTGGCCCTTCTACATCGCTTTCTTCCTCCCACTCATTGTCCTCAGTCGGATGTTCGCCTCCCTGGCGTTCCTGGGTATGGACTTCCGAGGAGAGTTCGACCTTGGATGACAACCGTGTTTGTGCTGCAGCAACCATCGACACCGTTGTCCCAAACAACGCGGGCCACCAGTCCACCATCCTTACCCCCAAACTTCTTAACGCATCGCCCAGCATATTCAAGTACCCGATCTGCTGTCTCGCGCCTATAACGCCTCCACTCATCTCGATGTTAAACTCTTCGTTGCCAGCCCATGCCGGACAATCTTTCTCCATCGGTGCAAGCATCAAATCCACGAGCAAAGCCAACACCTCATTTTTACATCCTCCCAATGCACTCAAAACAGCAGCGCGCCTCTCGCCGGCACCAATTCCCCGCCCCTTCCTCTCTCTTACGATTCCGAACAACACTCTCACCACTACACCAACTACTTCGCTTTCCATTCTCCCCAAATCTTCGGCTACAGCTGTCAACTCTTCCCGCCAAAGCTCATTATCGAGTAACCGCCACAGACTATCTTCGCGACGCGTGAGCGAGGGAGATTTATATGTCAGAATGCATCGCATCGACGCAGATCGGAGGGATCGGTCGGGGTGCGCCAGAAGTCCAAGATAAAGGGAGTGTAGCGTGGAGGATGCGTATGAGGACCGTGGATTTGAGAATTTAGAGAAGAGAGCGAGCCAAGCTATGAGTTTTGGGCGGGGGAGAGCGATAGTGTAGGGCATGCCACGAGAGAGCAGAGATCCTGGCGAAGACGACCACGAATCGACGTCGCTGACCAAACTCAAGAAGAGAGAGACTAACTCGCGATTGTGTTTTTCTGCTACAGTGGGGCATTGTGCAATCGCACCCAGAAGTTGAATCTCGTATGACGAGCGATCCAATCTGTCGGAAGGGCGCTGCTCCTGTTCGACCCAGGTCATATCATCAACGATGCAGGTAACAATCAAAAGGAAAAACGAAGGAATATAAACCAACAGGACTGAGGGCTCACCTGAACGATAGCCTTCCTCTCTAGTCCTTCATCTAACCACTCCGCAACCGTCTCTCTCACGTTATGCGCCGCGCCATCTCTCCAACTCCGTTCCTCCTCCCACGTATCACCGTCGCGATGGTCTTGTATTTGATTGTCTTTTGCAGTCAGCCATGACGGGACGAACGTAGTAACAACCTCTTCCGACATGTTCGACGACGACTTGGAAAAGGTCTCGACAAACTCCTCCCATATAACGTTCCATATGGGATCGCCAAGGCGATTGGCGAGGCCAGACAGTGCTTCTGCAGCAGGCGACCACAACGGACGAAGATTCACCTTGAGCTGTGCTAATCATCATGTCAGTATACATAAAATTCCCTACACGTAGGAGTGGTGAACGAAACTCACCCATCAACCACCTCGCACACTCTTCCCCTCCTCCTCGCTCTACTCTGCGCAACTCCTTACCGTCCTCTTCTGTATTATCCGCTTCACCATGCTTAACGGCCACCCCAACCCTCCCGATCCGCAACACTCTTTCCCTCGCCCCTCCCACATCTAGCGATACTTCCTCGCCCTGCAAGCACCGTCGCAAAACGTCCCCTTCCGCACTCGATAACCCCACCACGATACGCGAGGTCAGGATTTGGAGCGCCGAGAGACGGATAGCACGGGAGTGGGAGTGGAGGGATCTGTGAAGGGGTGTGAGAGCGCGGTAGGGAACCTGCGTGCTGGTTGGTAGCGAGGTGCTGCACGATACAGTTAGTTAATTAGACAGCAGAAATGTCAAATGGTGGGTTGTGTATGTACCTTGCACGCAGTAACGTTGCAAGCCCACTCAGCGCACTCTCCGACCAGACGTATCGGTCTACGATCATGCGCGTCCACCGCCCCAGACGGGCGTATATCCGATCCTTGAGTGTCCCCTCTGTCTTCTCCGTCCCTCTCAGATTCCTTGTTTGTTGTCTTTTCCGCATTCTCTCGTTTCCTTCATGCTCCTCTTCATCGCCATCGATGGCATCCCTGCTCCCGTTCTTCTCACCGTGAGAGGATCGAGAGAAATGCTCTCCCAAAACCCGTAAACACGCACCTAAAACGTACGCGCTATTGGCGTATGTCCCACACCATTCTTGCCATTCTTTTCCAGGCCCTCTTTTCCCCTCTCCTTGCGCACCATCTGCATAGTCGTCATCTCCAAGGACACGATCTACGATGCCAATCACCAACATCGGCATTTCCTCCACGTACGGCGCCAGCGCCAATATGTCGTACAGCTCCTCGACCATTCTTTCTCTTCTCCCATCCTCGCCTTCACCTTTCAAAGTCCAATCCCCAAGCTTCCCAACGACCCACGCACCCAAGGAACGTTTCCACACGACATCCATTCCGCCAGCACCTCCTTTCCCACTAGGGCGCCTATTGCCCCTCACATACCTCGCTAGCAGCCTCATGACGCCTCTCTCGTCGTACGGCAGCACACCTAGGGTGTCGCGTATCATCAGCCAATTACCCCCTCCTGCTCCTCCCTGCCACCCGAGAGAGGAGAGAACACCGACAAGGGAAACGAAAAACCGAGGCGAAGAGTGTTGGATGCGTTGGAGGAATGGGCGTATCGATGAGTCGACTGCCGTGTTTGACGAGGTGGATGTGGTAGCGGCAACAAACAACGAGCATATGAATTCGAGAGAAACAGAATCTGATGCCTTTGTATCAGGATGAGCGTGCATAGGCGCGTGGGCCGAGGTGGGAGTGGTTGTGGGGACGGGGAAGTGAGATAACGTTGCGAGTAAACGGGAAATATGGGATGCTGAATGTCATGAGTTTGACCGCAGAGGAATTTCGTCAACAGATGATAAAACAATGAGAAAAAAGTGGGGCGCAGCATCGGAATAAAGAAGTGCTTACCAGATAACCTTGACCCCTGACGAACACTACACACAATCGCAGCAAGACGGAGTACTCTCCGAACGCGTTCACGATGTTCCACATCCTGATCGGCGCCTTCGTTCAGCCTGTCTGTCGGTGCTCCTGTAGTTCTCCTGGTACGCATTCTTCTGGTGCGTCTTTACTCGGATGCGATTGAGCCAATGCGTCCTCGACATGTTTTACCAGGACAATCTGCGATCGGCGAGAACTGTTCCGGACCGGCACAGTGATGTATGAGAGCAGTAAGCGTTCGTCTGAGGAGGTTGTAGAGCAGGTCCTTCAGGGTTTGAAGACGTAGATGGGGGAGTAGCGGAGGAGAGATAATGGTCGAAGATGGGCACGATAATAGAGGGAGATGTCGTATGTAGTGTCTGCGAGACAGACTGAAGGAGAAGAGAGTGGTTATAACTGCGGTGGAGCGAGTTATATACAAGACCAAAGGAACGTACCTTGCAGGCAAAAATCAATATCCATGCACTAGCATCCTCAACCCCGTCTAACTCCGCCGCCATCAACGCCAGGACTCTGTCCCTCGCCTTCGTTCTCAACCGTCGTAACACTGATGCCCATACTTCCGCAGCTGCACGCTGGACTTCATGGTTACATTTGGGAAGGGCAGCGTGAAAAGAGAACCATGTCTGGTGCAGAAGGTCGAGGTGGATGGATGGAATCAGGAGGTAGCGGAAGAGAGAGGCCAGTGTTGCGAGGAGGGAAGTGAGCACGGATGCGGGGAGTGGGCGGGGGAGGTACGAGAGGAGGGTGTGGAGGAGGGACGGGTAGAGAGGCGAAAGGGTTGTGCGGAGGTCATGTGCGAGTTTTTGGAGGAGGCTGGTTTTGTAGGTGAGAAGAAGGGTGAAAGGAAGAGAAGGGAAACACACGCACTCAAGAAGACTCGGAAGTGCTTCGGAATCTGCAAAATCGAGAGCGGCCTGCCAGTGCTGCATGATGTCTCTCCAGTTATGGAGGAGCAAGGGCATGGAAGCGGAGAGAGGACTCTGCCTTGTTGGCAAATTGGACAAACGCGGGGGACAGATTGAGTTGTCGCCATTGCTGGAGGGAATTGTAAAAGTGGGATTCGTTGTTCTGAGATGGAATAGGACGGTTTGGGCCATTCGTCCGACGATGTACTACTGCATGCAAGTGGACTCACGGCTATGTCATGATCGAATTTGCTAGTGAGCTGAAGTGCAGAGGGAAGGTGGACGTGTTTTAGGGACTCCGTGTGGGATTGGTACTGGCAATATTGGTCTACGGTGGCAACGACGAGGGGGAGACTCTCTCACCTTGAAGCGCTTCACTCTCTGGACAACGTCGAGATCATCCATCGCATCCGTTCGACTTGGACGCACTCAGCTGTAGTAAGTCAGTTTATCTCGAAAAAATTGGCAGGTGGCGGTGCGTGGGACCTGCAAATTTTGGGTCGGCCTCCCAGCCACAGCGGCGGGGACGGCCGTTCGGAGTGTCTGATGCCTCGTGACGGCGCTGGCGTCGTCGATCGTGGCAGGCTGCATCTGCAAATTGCTTAGTGCTCTAAGAGCACCGTTAGAGCGCTTAGCATCAGTAATAGTGCGTGCCGAGCTCTCAAACAATTCAAAAACTGTCTGAAGCGCATGCTGTAATTCGACCGTCTTGCAGATGTAGATAGTTTTCGGCTGAACTGCTTCTTTGCTAGTATACTGAGCTCAGAGCTGTCTAATACATTGTATAGTACAGTGCATTTGTGTTCGTCAAGTCAGTTCAAATTGGACTGTTGGCTCTGTGCTCGTCGTACAATACATATGTCACCTTCGGGTGCTGAAGTTGAAGTGACTTGAAGTGCTGAGTACTGCATACTGAGTGTCCGTGTATTAGTCGTGCCCTGCTACCGTAATACCGTAAAGGCTACGCGTCGCAGCGCCTGGCACACAGGACCTCGACAGCGACCTCAAGGGTCTTTCCCATTCGGTGCGTCTGCATTTTCTACCGGCTCATCTGTGAATCTGGCCAGCCCAGTTGCAAATGTGTGTGCCAATTTCCCCTTGTAAAGTGACTTTACACCACTTTACAATTACTTCCAGTACTTTACTGCTCGAACTGGCTTGTCACCTCGAGGCATCAACATCACACTGACATAAGCAGTAAGGGCAGGTTTGGGTTACTGCATCTCCCCGCTCTGTGTAGCCTTCCCCTTCCCTCCAAAGCCCATTCGAGTCATCCCCTGACATCTCCCAACCTTTGTTGCCTGCATCAGTGGCCTGTTTGTGGTGAGTATCTGCCAGCAAGCATTTCAGTGTTTTACATCCAACAGTTCCAAGCATGCTCACTAGCTGGAGCACACCCCCAAGATCTGACTTGATTCATCCCTCAGTGAGCTCTTTCATCAGTCACCAGTGCCTCCACTGATGGTTTTGAAACATAGATTGCCTGTATTGAAGTACATCCATTCTCACACCATGGTCCTAGGCACTCAACTGGCCAGTAGGCTGATCTTGTATTTGTCAGCTGGGTGTTGGCCTATGCCTATGTCAACTGGCTTTGTCTTGTGACCCTGTCTGGTGATGATGGAGGTGTTTAATTGCTTACTAGTAGGATTCAATGCTAGGTCACTACTCTATCATCCATGGTCCATATTGTCCATTGCAGATGACACATCACCCTAGTGCATGGATGCATTCACTAATTAACATGTTTTCATGGCATCAAGCTGGTACAGGACAATTGCATGAAATGGACACTATCTTTTGTCATCTTTCTGCTATCTCTTGCATGTTGCTTCACCCTTACTTCATCTTTGATGGACCAGACTGTCCCCAACTCAAGAGGGGAAAAGACATTGTGGGTTCAACCTTCCCATGTCTCCTTGTGCAGCACTTTCAAGAATTACTGATGGCATTTGGCTTCAACTGGCACATGGTAAGTTGTTTGCTATGTATGCTGTGTCACATCTCAACAGGTGCTAACATGACTCATCAGGCCCCAGGAGAGGCAGATGTGGAGCTCACAAATCTTCAATCCTATGGACTAATTGAGGCTGTTGTGACACCATACAATGACATGCTACTGTTTGGCATGACCTGCATTATATGCAGGTGAGTTGTTCATTCAAATATTGGTGCAACCAACCAACTCTAGAAATAGCAGTACCCCTTACTCTACCAGGTACAAAGACATTCTAGTTTACTCCTCCAAAGACATAGAAAATGGCATTGGTCTTGAATTGGGGGACCTCTATCTGATTTTGTTGATGAGCAGTGTGGACACTGAGGTATGTGCCATCCCCTGCACACTGAAGGTGCCATCCAGTCTCATTTAATTTGTAGACAGGCAATTGGTGGTGCAGCATGGATGTTGCCTGTTGGCTGGCAAAATATGGCTTTGGAAGGAGTCTCTTGTGAGCTGCTGCTGCACTCCAGTTTGCTGAGTTCATGAGCTTCATTTCCAAGTGGTGTGACAGCATCTGTGAGGTGCTAAGAACAGATCCTCAACAGTTCCTTGGATGTAGACACTATGAACTTGCCTGCATCATCACGGAGGAGTGCATTGAGTTCCCTGACCCCACTGTCCTGGCAATGTATCTTTTACCTCTTACCTCATGGTTGGACAATGGACACCCTTCTGTTACCATTGTGATGTCTCACAAACCTGATCTCACATCCCTGGTGGAATTTTGTTTGCAGCACCTTGACTGGCCACTGGATGTCATTCAGTCCAGATTGGCAGATGCTTGTGCTGGTGCCACCATACACACACTTCTACAGGTAAGTTCTACAATTATAAACATGTCCACCCTGCCTCATCATCCACCATACCCAGCTGCCAGGCAATGTCAATGGTGAGAGACTGTGACATGATCTTCAAGTCACAGGCTACTTCAACAAGTTGCTGTCCTCACCCACATACAAGCTCTCTGTTCCAATCCAACCCCTTGCAACATCAGGTGAGAAGAGTGATGGTGATCCATTCTATGACATGGAGATTGCAGCAGTCATGTTGGAATATTTGAGGCCTGACTTAGTGTTGGGCTCTGTCTGTCCAACTTCCCCATTGCCTAGTGTGGAGCTTGCAGATGAGAATGTGGATGCCTAAGGATACATTGTGTCTCAAAGCTGGAATTGATGATCCCATGAACAAGGGCTAGTCAGGCTTACTACACACTCTTTGTAGCATCATATCAGCTTGTGAGTAGCATGCTACATGCACTTTTTAATCCATCCCTTACAACCCATGGGTAGAGACATGCTTCAACTTTGCTCATGACTATAGTCTGGTTGTTATGGTTAACATGTGATATACACAAAAGAGCTCAGAGGAAGACAACATCCTATGGATAACTGTTCAATTTTTCAGGCAGCAGAGTGTAGAAGGCAAGCATACACTGTGAGACCATTTGGCTTCCTCCATTGATATTAAGCCTCATGATATCTGTCCTGACTTAGCCAGTATCCCATATTGTTGAAGATGAAGATGTAGATGTTCATGTCACCTGCCATTTGGTTAACAGCTTTTGGCTCTCTGCATTGGCCAAAACTGTGTCTGCATTGTCTTAGCTCCCAATGGAGCATGTATACACCCTATCAGTCAAAGATGTCCACATTTGCAACAGTAAACAACTTTCAGCTTTCCACATCAGCCAAAACTATATCCATGTCATCTTAGCCAGGGTACTCCCTGATGGAACACATCCACCCTATCATTGAAGACAATGTCACCTGTGTTTAGTAAGTAAATTCCAGCTCTCCCTGCTAACCAAAAACCATGTCTGCATTGCCTTCATCAGGGTACTCCTTGATGGAGCACCTACATACCCTATTGTCAATGATGATGTTTCAGTCACATTTGTGTCACCCACCATTTGATCAGCAATTATCAGCTCTCTATGCCAACCAAAAATCATGTTCACATTGTCTTAGCTGGGGTATCCCTTGATGGAGCAAGTACATACCCTATTGTCAAAGATGACAATGTTCACATTTGTGTCACCCACTGTTTGGTAAAATAATTTTCAGCTTTCCACATCAGCTAAAACCATGTTTATATTGTCTTAGCTGGGGCACCTCTTGATGGAGCATGTACATTTTGCCAATATTAGAATTGTTTTAGTCCACTTCAATGATGCCCACAGTATTCATCTATGTCACCCTCCCTCTCACTGATGTCACTATGGTACAGTCCACAGTCACCCTCCTTCAGTCCCACATCTTTGCAGTACTTACCAACTAGTCCACCCCTCTAGCCCCTTGTCTGCTAACTACAACACAGCAAGGCAGCTGCATCACTGACAAATGCCACCCACCCTTGATTGAATTCACCAACCAGCCTGTGGTATTTATACAATGTATCATTGAAAATGAAGATATTTGCAGTTCATGTCACCTGCCATTTGGTAAACAAATGTTGGCTCTGGAATGGGTCATCAGCACTGCTGACAGATGAGGTGCCATGATTGACTTCAAGGGTGAAACCTAATTACACTTGCATGTATTTTCACTAGTATCATAAATCCTTGTTCATTACACTTGGTGGCATGCATGTACCTCGCATCAGATTTATCTATTGTATCCTTCTAGTGAGAATTTTGGCGAGTGGGTCATGAGGTGGCAAAACTGATTTCATGGACAACTATATCAATATTCAAGATAAGTCCAATAAAAAAAGGGTGTTGATGTGCTACATTTTCTATAAGTAATCTAGCTAGCCATGACCTCCCTAGATTGCTTTGCTTTTCACAAGTTCTGTTATTGTCAATCATCAGAGGGAATTTGTGAGGAACTTGCAACATGATTGACTTATGCTCAAGCTCTGCCATGGCATCAGACAATATCTCCTCCTGCATCTTCTCATCCCTGAGATCAGATGTAACCCTTTCAATGGTAGTTTTTGCAAGCTCAACCTGCTTGCTCTCCTTCAGCTGTTGCTCATAGTGCACCCAGCTGTCCAGGATGGTCTTGAGCTTGGATGCCAGTGCAACCTTTTGACAGTAGATAAACACTTCTGCCTCCAACCAGGCAGTTTCCTATAGTTATATCACATCAGAACTGACCATACCCCAACCTTCGAAATGGGAAAGAGCCCCTGCATCAGTGACATGATGTCCTTTGTCTGTTTGACAGAGCAGATGCAGTCTTTTACAGCCTGAGTATGTTTGGCACATGAGTTTTCCAAAGTGGTCTTGACATGCTTGATAGCAACACAATGTCCCCTGTTTAACAGAGCTGATGCAGTCTTTTACAGCCTGAGTATGTTTGGCATGCGAGTTTTCCAAAGTGGTCTTGACACATTTGATGTGGCTGTTGACCTAGTCACAATCAGGCCCACTGATAAGCTAGGCACATGATTATCAATGTATGTGACAGCATATTAACAGAACCACATACCTTGGCAATGTAAGCAAGGAGGATGGATGTCCCTGCTGTGACCACAGTTTCCTCATTCACAACATAGACTTCTTGAGAGATGGCCATAGCAGGAACACCAGTACCAAGGATTGCAGTGCCAGCCTCAATGATGAGGTTTGGGGAGGATGGGAGGGGATTTACAATTTATGAAGCATGCTCAGAAGGAGGGGGATTTGATGTGCTGTAGCAAGTAGGCCAGTACTGAGGATTGCAGTGCCAGTCTCAGTGATGATTGATGAGGTTTGGCAAGGATGGGAGGGGATTTGATGTGCTGTAGCAGGAAGGCCAGTACTGAGGAGATTTTTGGGGGACAAGAAGGAATTTATGGTTTCTGAAGCACACTCAGAAAGAAGGGAATTCAAATATGCTTGTGACACTGCTGGAGGTGAGATCAACAGCCAACATGGCTTGGTTTGATAGTTGGACTGAGGAAATGTACACATTAATCATGTGGGTGACAGTGGGCACTGTGTGTCAACACAGCTTCAAGGCAAACTGTGAGTAAAACCATTAGCAGATGTAGATGTAGATGAATCAACCAAATGCCTTGTGTATTCAGTGCAATCCTGGGTGCCAATGTGATGCTTTGTAGACAGAACCAGAAATATCTAGTTATAGCTGCACCATATTTACACTAGTCCTCAGAATTCATCACACTTCGTAGTATATGTATTGCAAATAACTAGGTGACATTGTTGCTGCTAGCCTTAGACTTGTGACATCACAACTCCCACATTGCCACATCCAATCAGTTTATGACTGGTAACTGGATATCCTGTCATGATGGTCAGACAGAAGGCATCTGGGACCAAGCATGCCATGTTGTCCCCAGACAAGCCCAAAAAGAGGGCAAGGGTATCCACTGCAAAAGAACTACCTAGCTTGCATACTGCCCACCAAATTAAAGAAGCTGGCAAAGAAACTCACCTTTGGGCAGCCAAGACAAGAGTGGCATACTCAGGACACATCCACCAAGCATGCTCATGGCTGCAGAGCCATTTTCCAGAGGAGGGGATGCCACCAACTTTGAATCACACTGGAGAGGACTCTGAAATCTACAGTGATCCAAATTTTAAGAATGCATTTGAGCATGTGTCAAATAGGTGCTCAGATAAAGCATTAGCCCTTTACCTTTCATTGAGAGGGTTCCAAGAAAATAGCAGCCAAAGCACCATTGACAGTGTTCAAGTGGGATTCAAGATGTTGTGGGACAAAGTATGCATGGTGTGATTGCTCAGTTTGTGTTGATGCTCATAGACTAATACCTTTGGCATAGTGATGGTGCAACATTCTGTGGGAAGTGGCATCACAATGATGTCCATCACTGATGGGAAGGCAACCTGGTCCTGTCAGCAGAAGTTGATGACATCATGGCATCTATCAGACACAGAGTTAGTTCTGAAGGAGCTGAATGGAAGCACTTGGGTGCCATGAAGAAGGAATACATGGATAAGATACTTGCCTGGTCAGAATCACTTTGTCCACTTGACACCCTGCTTCAATACATTCATCTCACAACATTAGGCTACAAAGCACTGCCATCAGGTGAGTCCTTGAACAGGAAAGTGAAGTTAACAGTCACACAGCACCTCGAACACCTTGCCTTTAGTGCTGTTGTGTTTATGCTTTGGATGGGGTAAGTACTGGCAGGCAGTTTGACCAACAACATTTTTGATCATGGTTTATGACAGGAACTACAAGCTGAAACTAAAGTGTGGGGATGTCAAGCTTGACAAGACTGTTGTAGATGGCATGTTCATGAAATACCTTTGAGGCGAGGAACTCTCCCTCACTGTTAGTGAGTGCAATGCTTACTTTGAGATCCACCTAACAAACCATAAGGGATGGCAGAGAAAGTTAGATAAGGGAATGAGGGAAGCTGACCTATGAAGTCTGTCTTTATATCCATCTGCACATATCCCATTTTATCTGATCTCCTTTCATTGGTACCTTACCAGGCAATCACTACAAGATTTATCCATGCCTAGATATGGGCAAGGCATGTGATGCCCTCCTGTGCCTCATGTCCTGGATGAAATGGGTCAAACTTGTCCATCTTGGCCAACTGATGGCTGAAGAGGTTTTTTTTCCCCCATGATTGGCACAAATGGCATGCTGCAACTGGGTGAGCCACTTTCCCATGACATGATCCAAAAATGGATCAACAAGGTAGTGGTGGGGTCCAGAATTCCCAGAACATTCACAATGCATTGCTACTGTTGTGGTGGAGCACAATACTGCTTCATGTTTGTGCCAGTGGGGCAGTGATGGACCCTTGCACAGGTCTGGTGGGGGATGGGCTGAAGGTGAGCAGGTGAGTACTTCATCCTCCTTCCTATCTGGGTGTGTAGTAAAGTCAACCAACTCCTTGCCTTTCACTCCACATGACTACACAGCATGACACACTGATGTGCTACCTCCTTGATGAGTTGAATTGCTATGAAAATGACCACAGCAATGCACTGCAACCAGTCCTGCATGAAGGTGATTGTTCACTTGCAGGCAAAGCTGTGCTTGTCTGGCCAGTGTCCACTGAGGCACTCAATATGGCACTGTAGGAATTGGGATTTAAGAGTGTGAAGACTGGGTGATGGATTATCTGAGGGGATGAGTAAGCCAAAGGGGCTTCTATAACCTGGGACTGGATCCTGGTAGTTGTCTGAAGGCTTCTATGGCTGTCTTGGTGCAGGGAACAACCTGCTTGAACTCATCTCTCATCTGTGGTAACTCATCTATTAATTTTAAAGGAAAAAACCATACACAAGTAGCACTACTGCTGACTAAGCAATCAAAAATGCGAAATCCAAGTGCAACTTGTAGAAAAAAGTATCTAGAATGAAAATGAAGTAAAATGAGCAAAATAAGGCAATTCCCCTGGTAGGGAAATTACATTCCCTACAGTGCATGCATCAATAACAGCTGACATGGCAGTGCTACACATGGATGTGATCAGGGAGGCTGGAGAACAGTAGATTATGCTGCAGCTGTTGCAATGTGGGAAGAATGATGGATGAGATTGGAATAAAGACAGTGCAGGGAGCAGGGAGGAATGATCCATATGCTTCATCAAGAGGGGAGACTGAAATAACCACATAAGACCTTTCTAACCAAGTGACAGACCTGAGGTGACCAAAAAACATCCTTCTGGAAGTCATACTGACAAGGAGAACACACTGACCAAGCTGCATGGGATGAGATGGGGCTGACAATGATGGGATGAACTGGGGAGCTTCAGGACAGAAGCTGGTGGGAATGCCTGGCAGATATACATAGCCACTGTCTCTGGCAAATGAGACAAGTGAGATGATTGATGAAGAGGTGGCCATGGTTGATGGACTTAGTGAAATGAGCATCTGATGGATGGAGTGCTGTAGATATGCATAGGGTGTGAGGATCCTCTCCAAATTTGGAAGGCAGAATCGCATGGCTGAGCACTTTAAGTGAGTGTGACAACAGAGTTGATATCTTTGGAAATGGTGGAGATATGACAAATACTGGACTGCTGTACACAGGCACTAAAAACTTTTAATGCACACTTAACTTGCTTCCTCTTTTCTCTTTAGCACTGATGACTCATTCTTGTGCAAAGCATGACTGTTCATGTCCAGCAGTCTTTCTATGCATGAGGCCTTTAGTCTTCATCTGCATGCATGGGCATTGTGCGCAGTGCGCAACTTGTCAACAAGTTAGGCAGAGTCAGCTGTAACCATGTCCACAACACCTTTGGTGTGTGACAATGGAACAGTAGATGATAGGGGCTTACACATTCAAGGAATGAAGATTCCTTACACCTGCAGGGGACTTAGATGCTGACTGTCCCTGGTCAGCCAAATGGCACAGAGTATGTAAATAGCTTGCCACATGGTGATAGCAAAGGTGTGGTGCCAAGGGTTTGAGAACACCAGAGGATTCCACATAGGAGTGAAGGAAGCATGGAGCCAAGGAATGCAAGAAGACCATTCAATGGTGTGTATGGGCATCTGGACCAATGACATAAGCACCTCATGGCCACTAAGTATATATTTGTTAGTGTGCAGCTCAAACCTTTGCATCAATTTGATTCTTTCCCCCCTTCCATCCATTGCTCTATCAATCCAACTCATCATGTCTGCCAGCCATGCCCCCTGACTCTCGCAACTCATATGTTCAACTACCCCTGACCCAGTTGAAGTGGAGAAGGCTGCACTCAAGGTGAGGTTTGTTGCTGCCTCCGCAGCTTTGGTTGCTGAGTGTCAAGTCCAGGCCTACTCCAACCAACTCCAATGATGGATGAGGCCTGGGGAGAGGTTCAGAAGCAAGTCTGACAGAAAGAGCAGAACTCCGACTGGTGGAGTGTTGGCAAGAACGAAGTCCACCAAAGGTAGGGGTGGAGCGAAGTGAGGGCATTGGGTTTAGCTCATGCACTACCCCCTTGCACAATCTCAGCCCTCATATTTCAGAGGGGGAGTACAGATGGACAGTTGGAGGTAACTCTGACAGGCAGAAGATGGAGACAGAGGGAGTAGGAACTAAGTTGATATTCATACTGGAGAACAGCAGAGTACGGTACATGCTTTTATACTACCATGGAGGTACAGCAATTGGAATTGGAACTGACATATGGGGACTTGTAAAACTTCAAGTAAAACTTCCTAGATGACAAATGAAGGGTAGACAGAGGACATATGAATGGGTAACACAGAACATCCCAAAGAGGAACAATCCAGGTGCTAGACCATGTGGTGTGTGTGCTGTGGAGTCCCTGACCACATGCTGTCAGGGAGAAGTCCAAAGGGTAGTCACACAACTCCTCAGAGAATGGCCTGCATGGTCCAGTAGGAGGGCAGTACAAGTCTGACAGCAGTCAGAGCAGAGATGACTCATAAATGTCAGGGGGTGGGTGGAGTTGGTGTGGAGTGAGCAAATGACCAGTGGGAAGGGGTGCAGAGTGAGTGAGGACCTAGGATGAATGCACGGTCATGACACTGAGGCTAAGTGCCTCCTGGATGACAAGGAGGAATTCTGGGAGGAGAAGGTGATGTGGATGCATAGATGGGAGCAGAGGATGGTAAGTGTCCTACATCTTTGAGACTTGCAGTACTGACTGTCCTCTGGGGAGAAGTGTTCCCCCTCATCAAATGTGGGCAAGAGCTGGGGATCGACACCAAGATAGATGCTGCAGACAGGCCCACCATGGCAGAGGCTGACAAGGCTGATGAGGGGTGGGTGGCCAAGGAGATTGCATGTGGAAGGGCCAATGAAGACATGCAGATGGAGGAAGAGGTTGTGCAGGCTGTCAGTGAGCAAGGTGTGAGTGTTGCAGTGCTGGTGGCGACAGAGAAAATGTCACATGTTGAGGTAGTAGCCTGGCCAGTTCAAAAGGTAAGTGTGCAGTTCATATGGTGTGGTAGCAACTGATACTGGAGTCCAAAGCAATTGTGGCAGACTGTTGCAGAGAGCATGGACAAAGACAAGCTGAAGATCATTGTCCCACCCAGTTTGATTCTCCACAAGGTGCCCTGCACATGCTGTATGGTCAAAAACACCATGTGCATGGGTCCAGTCAGGCACACATGCAACAGCTGCATGCAGATGAAGCAGGGGTGTGAAAAGTTGACAAAGGCCATGGGAAAGAAGGCACAGGCAGGCACATTGGTCAGTAAGTGGTGACTTTACCTCAGGAGACTTGCAGCTGATGTCAAGTAGCACAGTCCTTGAAGGCTGTGAAGGCTGGCCTGTCCAAGAGGGCCACTGACGATGACACTTTGTGCTTGACAGTGAGCAGGAGAATAAGCTTCAGGAAAACTGCTTCAAAGCCAGTATTCACTTCCCAATTTGCATCCAACATCCACATGACTGTCCCCCCAAGACCCATGCCACTGCCCTCAGGAGCCAACTCAACCAACTGTGGATGTTGTGAGAAAGTGATGAACACATCCCAGAATGGTGGTTTGGCAAGCTGCCCAATGATTAGTGACAACAACAGCACATGCCAAATTGGATCTACCAAGAATTTCTGTCTGACATGGGGTGCATAATGCACTGACCCCATTGAGCCTGATATGTTGCAGACTGTGATACAGCTATCCAAGGTGCCAGATTTGCAGAGCCTAGGAAAAAGCATTATCCACTGTGCTTCCACAATGCACAACTGTGTCACCACCAAAGCCAAGGTAAGTGACTCTGGAGCAGCTAGTTCCCTTGCATACTAGAGAGCTTGCATGACAAGCATATGTGGGAGAAATGTCACACCACTAATAGATTGGTTGCCTGATTCAACATCTGTCAGAGCATCACAATCACTGGGGTGATACTTTCATCAATACAATTTGCTGTGTCCATGTTTTTAATCTATACATGCCAAAGTATTAACCATAGAGTATGGTGCATGTGTTGCTGATCACTGTTGCAACACTGCACAAAGCTGTTTCTCCACTGCAACACAAGACATCACAATGCCAATGAGATGCACTTCAGTCACCCCCCCCCCCCCCCCCCAGGGGACCTATTAGGTTCATATATTCTTATAGATGTATCCACCTAATAAGTGTCTTGGGCACTCCCAGTATCATGGGAGGGTTGCCAGACTGTACTCTGAGCTGAACTGGGGATCACTGGGAAGGAGTTATTTGGTCATATATGAATAAAGGAAATATCCAGTGCCAGATAGAAGGCCAGGAATGTGCAACCTGGTGGATCAGTAACATATCCCTCCCATGGGACCTGGAGTGAGAGAGGGTTTAGCTTCACCCTGACCTCCATACCAGTTTCCCCTTCACAGAAATGCACTAGTTAATGGGTGATTGGTTTGTTTATGATAGGATGAATGCCAGATTGGACCTCCACATTGTTCTCAGCTCTCACAGTACTGATTAGTTCCAGGACACATGGGGCATTGGTGGGGAAACAGTGCAGGAGATGACTTCCAGCAGGTTTCTGAAGAGACCAATGGTGCTGATAGTATATTCTATTGATTATACTATAGTATACACCAGCATTTGCTGAGGTTTCCCTGACAGAATGTCCCTGATGAGCCAGAATGTTGATTTCTTGACTTGTGTTACAGCAAGGAGGCTTAGGGGTGCAAAATCACTGTTTGGCATTGTTTGTTTGTTGACAAATCATCATTCAGTAGACCATGTAATACATTATGTAAGCATTGGTGAGCTTCTCACCATGTTTTATATGTGTTCCCAAGGACTACATCTCCACAGCAAATGTTGGGGAATCTCCAACCCAATCTGGTGATTCTCCAGGCCATGCTGGGGATTCTCCAACCCACCCTGGGGATTCTCCAAGGAATGCTGGGGATTCTCCAGACAATGTTGGGGATTCTCCAGGCAATGCTGGGGATTCTCCCACCTACTCTGGGGATTCTCCAGGCCACACTGGGGACTCTCCAACTCACTCTGGGGAATCTCCAGGCAATGTTGGTGAATCTCCAACCCACTCTGGAGATTCTCCAGGCAATGCTGGGGATTCTCCCACCCACTCTGGGGATTCCCCAAGGGATACTTAGGAATCTCCAGCCAATGTTAGGGAATCTCCAACCCACTCTGGGGATTCTCCAGGCCATGCTGGGGATTCTCCAGGCAATGCTGGGTTTTCTCCCACCTACTCTGGGGATTCTCCAGTCAATGCTGGGGATTTCCCACCCACTCTGTTATGTCCTGGGGATAGACACTGATGTATCTTTGTGTTACTTGTACCACTGGTCAGATGCTGTACCTCCCTCTTTCCTCTAGATTGTTTGAGCTTGTGCTAACTTCCATTCCATCCCAAATGTGCAATATAGTGCCACCCTAGAAGATTAATACCATGACTGCATTCTGCATGTTGTCCTCCACCTACAGTGGCTCATAAAATTGTCCCAATGTTTGCATGTTTTTCATTAATCATGGTGTAGCAGGTGAACTATCATTATTGAGTCCAAGGTGTTGGTGGACAGATTGAAGCAGCTGGTCATGGCTCTCTGATGAGCCATATTACATAATATTTGGATAGAAACTGATGACAGAATACCCAAATGAAAATGAGAGCTCATTGGGACAATTATGTAACTTCATGATATACTGGAGATGTAGTCCTTGGGAACACATATAAAACATGGTGAGAAGCTCACCAATGCTTACATAATGTATTACATGGTCTACTGAATGATGATTTGTCAACAAACAAACAATGCCAAACAGTGATTTTGCACCCCTAAGCCTCCTTGCTGTAACACAAGTCAAGAAATCAACATTCTGGCTCATCAGGGACATTCTGTCAGGGAAACCTCAGCAAATGCTGGTGTATACTATAGTATAATCAATAGAATATACTATCAGCACCATTGGTCTCTTCAGAAACCTGCTGGAAGTCATCTCCTGCACTGTTTCCCCACCAATGCCCCATGTGTCCTGGAACTAATCAGTACTGTGAGAGCTGAGAACAATGTGGAGGTCCAATCTGGCATTCATCCTATCATAAACAAACCAATCACCCATTAACTAGTGCATTTCTGTGAAGGGGAAACTGGTATGGAGGTCAGGGTGAAGCTAAACCCTCTCTCACTCCAGGTCCCATGGGAGGGATATGTTACTGATCCACCAGGTTGCACATTCCTGGCCTTCTATCTGGCACTGGATATTTCCTTTATTCATATATGACCAAATAACTCCTTCCCAGTGATCCCCAGTTCAGCTCAGAGTACAGTCTGGCAACCCTCCCATGATACTGGGAGTGCCCAAGACACTTATTAGGTGGATACATCTATAAGAATATATGAACCTAATAGGTCCCCTGGGGGGGGGGGGGGGGGGGGGTGACTGAAGTGCATCTCATTGGCATTGTGATGTCTTGTGTTGCAGTGGAGAAACAGCTTTGTGCAGTGTTGCAACAGTGATCAGCAACACATGCACCATACTCTATGGTTAATACTTTGGCATGTATAGATTAAAAACATGGACACAGCAAATTGTATTGATGAAAGTATCACCCCAGTGATTGTGATGCTCTGACAGATGTTGAATCAGGCAACCAATCTATTAGTGGTGTGACATTTCTCCCACATATGCTTGTCATGCAAGCTCTCTAGTATGCAAGGGAACCAGCTGCTCCAGAGTCACTTACCTTGGCTTTGGTGGTGACACAGTTGTGCATTGTGGAAGCATCTTCCTTCTTTGATGTGATGGTCTCTTTCTTCTTTGGAGAGTCTCACTCCATCCACATCCATGGCATTTGGATCTTTTTCTTCAGCAAGGTTGTTCTTGGGGTAGAATGTCCTCTTCTCTTTCTTTCCAGAAAGTTCATTCACTTTCCTCCATTTAGCATTGAACTTTTGAGCCTGGGTGTACCACTCAGTGATCTTGGTGGGAGTGGTTTCCATCATATGGATTCAGTTCACAATGAAAGGTTTGAGTCCTTGTGAGAAGAACTCAATCAATGCAATGTCTTCCATGATGGTTGAGTTGGCAGTGGCAGTTCTGAAGTCTGTGATATATTGCTCCACAGATTCTTTTGTTTCATGGTGCACAACTTGGTGATAGCCACACCAGCAGTGTCGGAGGAGGTGAAAGAACTCTTGAAATCTTTCATAAAATTGGCAAAGGTGCCAAAACTTGGGGGATTCTTTTCCAGAGAAGTTTTCTGGAAGGTAGCTGCCCAGGAACAAGCAACACCTTTCTTCATATATGACAGGGCATAGACAACCTTTTTGGTGTCACTGTCATAGATCTCTTCATTTACCAAGAGATAGGTTTGTACTGAGTACAGCCAACTCATAGCGTTCTTCTGGTCACTGTCAAAATCAGACAGGGAACCAATCTTCAATTCAGTGGCTTTGGTGGCGATAGTGCTGACCATTGCCTTTGATGATGAACTGGACATTGTATTAAGTGGTAGAGGCAGGGGTGTAGGAAAAGTGGTGGTGGGTACTGGTGGGATGGGAGTACCGAGTGATGCAAGGGACTGACTAAAGAGGTTCGAGAGGATACCAGAGGTAAATCCTCTATCCAGTTGTTCAGGTTCATTGGAGGAGGTGTCAGTGACAGTGCTCTCCTGTTCTTCATCAGATGATGATTCTTCATGAGTGGGTCACAACAGCGCCCAATGTTGATTGTTTTGGGGGTTCATGGTGGTGCACTAAACAGTGACCAATTCAGCCAAAGGCTGGTAGACTTGAGCTTTTGTTATGTTCGACCGAAGTCAAGATGTAGGGAGAGCTCAAATGCAGACTATGGATTTCTACTGAGCAATGGCTGCAGTAACCTCTGTAAATGACAGAGGATTTAGACAACACCTGTAAGAGTGGTCCAGGTTAGGGACACTGAGGGCAAAGTTCTGAGAACACTGCATATGATTGAGCAGCTCAAGTCTGGGTTTCCAGGACTTGAGCTGACAGACTAAATACTGTACAAGAGACAGACCATGAGGCATCTGCATGTAATGAGACAGCTATGCCATTGGTTGAACAATGGCAACACATGTTCTACACATGTAACAAGAGGATAATGCTAGTGGTGGAAATAAGGAGCCATCAAGGGTGAAACATAACACCACCCCTATGGTCTACTGAAGCAACTCCCTGTCCCAGAGAGACCATGGAACTCCATCTCCATGGACTTCATCAAACACCTCCCCAACTCCAATGGCTGCTCCACCATCCTCATGGTAGTGGACCACCTCTCAAAACAAGTGGTTTTCATCCCCACCCATGACTCCATCACCTCCACTGAACTCACTAAGCTCTTCCTTACCCATGTCTTCTCCAAGCATGGAGTACTGGCTAATGTCACCTCTGACAGAGGTCCTGAGTTCATCTCACACTTCTTCTACTCTCTAGGAAAGGCCCTGGATATGCATCTTCACTTCACTTCAGGTTACCACCCAGAAGGTGATGGCCAGACCAAGCGAATGAACCAGACCCTCAAGCAGTATCTTTGTGTCTACTGTAACTACCAACAAGACAATTGGGCCAAGCTGTTACCTCTAGTGGAGTTCACTTTCAACAACACACCAAATGCAACAACTGGAGTTTCTCCCTTCTTCACTAACAAGGGATATCATCCAAATCTGTCTGTGGTCCCTGACCAGAACTTCACCTCTCCAAGGGCTCATGACTATGTCATCAAGCTCTCTGCCCTTCATGACTTCCTCCACTCTGAAATGTCCACCACTCTGCAGTGCTACCAGGGTCCAGCAGATGCCAGACACATACCTCTGCCTGAGTTCAAGGTTGGAGAACAGGCCTACATCAAAGCCAGGTACTTCTGCTCCACTCATCCTTCAGAAAAACTCTCTGAAAGTACTTAGGTCCATTCACCATCTTGGCCAGGCCAGGTACACACTCCATTACCCTTAAGCTCCCTGACTCTATGCACTCAGTACATCTGGTCTTCCATGTCTCACAACTGGAAGCTGCAGCAGCTAACCCTTTCCCAAGTCAACAACAACCTCTGCCTCTGCCAGTAGATGTCGATGGTGACCTTGAGTATGAGGTGTTGGAGATACTTGACTCTAAGGTGGACCGCTGTCACTGCCACTGTCAACTCTTGTATCTAGTCCACTGGGCTGGTTATGAAAACACTGACAAAGAAACCTCTTGGTTGCTTGCAACTGAGCTGGACCATGCTTCTGACACAGTCTCTGCTTTCCACAAACACTATCCACACAAACCTGGCCCATATCAACCTCCACCATAGTACTCTGCCCACATAACCTTCCTCCATGGGCCAACTCTGCCCCTTATCAAACTACCTTAGGTACTTTAGAATCTTCTCTGCTTATCTGTTTCACTTCTCAGAATCACAAGCAATGTCACAAGTCTAGTTCATGGTAGTACAAAATATACAAACAAAAAACAGAAGACAAAAAAAAAAAAAAAATCTACTCTACTCTTCCATCACTTGCTCTCCACCACCCTCCTGTCCTTCTCTGCCTTCCAGCTCTCCTCCGACTTCTTCCTCTTCCTCATTATCCCCCTCTGCACCTTCATCCACATCCTTGCACTGCCCCTCCACCACCTCCAACAGAGGCCTCTTCCAGCCACTGCCTGTGTGCTTGAGCTCAGCCATCCTGGCCTCTCATGCATCCTCCCTCCTCCTCATCTCCTCCCACTCTGCCCAGGCACAGTACAGCACCCACTCATTGGCTGTCCACTCTGCAGCCACTGCCATCCACTCTGCTGTGTCTGCCATCCTTTCAAAGGCCAGCACAGTGGCCTTGTGTGCTTCAGCCTGCTTCTCCATGGCCTGCAACTGCCACTGCCACTCCCACTCTGCCCACTGCATGTGGACTCCCACACCTGAGGGACCCTCGAGCAGGGTTGCTGGTTCATCTCCCTCTCCACCCACCTCCTGCTTGTCATCTACTTCCTCCATCTCTGTCACTCTCTCCTTCCCCTTCCCTCATGACCTCTTCTTCTTCTCCCCTCAGGAACTTCCTGTCCCTGCTCTCTTCCATGAGGGCCCCACCACCATTGTCACACACCAAAGGTGTTTGGTGAGGTGGACATGGATACAGCTGATGAGTGGAGGTGAAGACCATAGCCCTCATGTGAAGAAGGACAGCCAGAAATGTTGGCAGTCATCCCTTGCACAAGAATGAGTCATCAGTGCCAAAGAAAAAGAAAGGGAGCAAGTTAAGCACTGGTTAAAATTCTTAAGTGCCCGTGTACAGCATTCCAGTTTTTGACATATCTCTGCCATTTCCACAGATACTGAGACCATTCCCACACTTGCTTGTAGTGCTTGGCCATGCAATCTTACCTTCCAAAATTGGAAAGGATTTGTGCACTCCACATGTTTCTACAGCACTCCCTCCAAAAGATGCTCATTTTGCTAAATTCTTCTGATATGGCTGCCTCCACATCAGTCATTTTGCTTGTCCCCTTTGCTAGGGACCATGGCTACATATATCTGCCAGGAGTTCCTACCAGCTTCTGTCCTGAAGCATCCTGGTACATCCCACCCTTGTCTGTGCCCTCTCAGCCCATCCAGCTTGGACAGTGCATTCTTTTTGTCAGTATGACCTCTAGGAGGACATTCTTTGGTCACCTCAGGTCTGTCATTCACTTGGAAAGGTCTTATGTGGTCATTTCAGTCTCTCCAGTCCAAGAAGCATATGGATCCTTCCTCCCTGCTCCCTGCAATGTCTTCATACCAGTCTTGTCCATCATTCTTCCAAGATTGTGACAGCTACAGTATAATCTACTGTTCTCCACTCTCCCTGATCACATCCATGATGAGTATGATGCACATCTTGCCTCCTTGTTGCAAGATATGGCAGAAGACACTCCCCCTTCATCCTCTCTTCCAACAGAGCCTCATTCATGAAGTTTTTATTTGCTTCACTGAGAGGATGGTTTGGGGGGGAAAGTTGCAATCCCCTATGCTCCTGTCACCCCACAGACCCCCAAAGCTTGACCCTTGTTGACATCTGACTCACCCTGTCCACTTTTGGATGTACTATATTGGCATCAGATCAGTGCTGCCTCTCTGTCATCCCACCTTGGCCTAGAAGCAATCTCTTCAAGATGTGACATGCACAGCCTCCCCCTAATGCAATTCCAGTGCGCTTTCCCAGTTCCTGACATTACTTGACTCATACTTTGACATTCTGACTGTCTCTGACTCACCTATTGCCAATACTTACCAATCTTTTGACTTTGCTTACTGATTCTTCGCTTTTTGGCTTGCTAATCCTTACCAATCCTTACCAATGCTTTCCAAGATGATTACCCATCACTTACATTCCTTACTCATCAGTTACCAATCACTTACCAAGTGTTTGCACCTTGTTTTCCAAGGGCAACACCCCTGTACTGTATATAAATCACTGTACTTAGATAGCAAAAAAAAAAAAAGAAGATGTCAGAGGGCCCCTCTTGCTTGCATTTTATCATCACTCAGTAATTCATTCAGCAGCTTTGATAGTTGAGACTTTATTAAGGGTCTAACTATTGTCTACTTCACTTATCCTTGTCTATCATCAATATACTTTGCTCCAGGCCCTCCCTGAGCTCAGTGCAGCTTAGAACATCAAATTAAGTTGCCATTCATCCTTCTGTAGGCTGACAGCAGTCTACCCTATCACTTTCTATTGCATTCTTGCTCCCTCTTCATCAGGAGCACCCCCAACCCTCAGCACTCATCCTTGAGTGTTGTAGCTTGCAAAAACACACCCAGGTCAAAGGTTCTACCATCTAGGTACTGCATAGGCACACCACCACTCACTCTTTTTGTCTTTTGTGTTGGTTTTGGTTGGTTGTCACCACTGAACCACACTTTGACTCACACTGTGTCCTCCTTTGTCCAACTACACACCTTTTTCTTGTTTTGGCAGGGCACACAGGCCCTGGTCTTGCCTTGTCCCAGCTCGCACTGCCCTGCTGTCTGACTCACTACACAGCAAGTGCAGGGGGCTCTCCTAGTCACAGTAACCACCACAGAGGTCCCAGGGACCCTCTGGGCAGTGTTAACATCATACACTGTGCCACTCAACCTGAAACAAAATAAAATCAAAATATATATATATATATAGGTCAGCTCCATCTGACTCACAGTACTCTGCTACTCACCTCTGCATGGCCTCATCCTGCCTGGCCTGGGCCCTCTGCCTCTGTCTCTCTGCCTCTTCCTCTGCTGCCTTCTTCTTTCGAGCTTCCTCCTCCTCCATCACCCTCCTCCTCTGAGCCTCCTCTTCTGCTCTCTTCCTCCACTCTGCCTCCAACCACTCCTCTTCTGCCCTCCACCTCTTGGCCTCCTTGCACTTGGCCTTGTGCTCTGTCTCATGCTCTCTCTCTCTCCACTCGGTCTCCTCTCATTGGTGCACCTTCTCTGTGGACTTCTCCTGCTTGGTGTCAGTGGAGTCATTGGTAAGGGCGACCAGTTCATCATCCATGACTTGGGAGTAGTTGTGGACATGACCAGGGGTTGGCTGGGGGGTTTTGCTCTGGCACTGGGAGGACATGATGATGGGGAGAAAGGACAAAGGTTCAGTACCCTAACACATGTTTTTAAGTGGTTCTTCAGACTCCAATGGAGCTCCACTGCAGCTAAAGCCATTATCCTTGAGGCATCAAAATGGTTTCAAATGATCAACTCATGTTGATCATGTCTCATACATGTGGCCTTCAGGGGTTCAGGCCCTAAGGGGGGGGCACTGTCATGACCATGCATTCATCCTAAGTCCTCACTCACTCTGCACCCCTTTCCACCAATCATTTGCTCACTCTGCACCAACTCTGCCCACCCCCTGACATTTACAAGTCATCTCCACTCTGACTGCTGTTGGACTTGTGCTGCTCTCCTACTGGACCATGCAGGCTGTTCTCTGAGGAGTTGTGTGACTACCCTTCAGACTTCTCCCTGACAGTGCATGGTCAGGGACTCCACAGTGTGCACACTGCATGGTCCAGCACCTGGACTGTTTCCTCTTTGGGATATTCTGTGTTACCCATTTGTATGTCCTTTGTCTACCCTTCATTTGTCATCTAGGAAATTTTACTTGAAATTTTATGAGTCTCCATATGTCAGTTCCAATTCTGGTTACTGTACCTCTGTAGTAGTATAAAAGCATGTACCATACTCCACTGTTCTTCAGTACAAAAATTGACTTAGTTCCTACTCCCTCTGTCTCCATCTTCTGCCTATCAGAGTTACCTCCAACTGTCCACCTGTACTCCCCTCTGAAATACAAGGGCTGAGATCATGCAAGGGGGTAGCACATGAGCTAAACCCAATGCCCTTACTTCACTCTGCCCTTATCTCAGCAGACTTCATTCCTGCCAACACTTTGCTAGTTGGAGTTCAGTTCCTTCTGTTGGACTTGCTTCCAAACCTCTCCCCAGACCTTGTCCAGCATTGGAGTTGGTCAGAGTAGGCCTGGACTTGACAATCATGGTCTCTGTTCCTTTTGTGCTGGTAGTATACCCTTGGCCTCTGTTCCAGCCTGTCTTGTGTGTACACACTGTCATGCACCTTTTTCCTTACTTGTACTCTGTCTTTCTTAGGTTCTGGGTTTGCCCAGACTATAAAGCTCTGTACTTAAGTATGGAATAATACCTTTTGGCACTTGGAAGGTCAACACAAGTTCTTTTTCACTTCATCTACACTGCATGTCTTGCATACTGCTGCACACAAACTATGTATACCACTTGCACTGCTTACATTGCCAATACTACTCTGTGGACCACACCACACATGTCACAAATCACTACTGCTACAAAGTGCTGGGTCTCACCTTCTAGTCTCAGCAGTTCAGAATCCTTTGGGATGAGCAATTTGTTCCCTTCATTTTTTATTGTTGTTATCTAAGCCATCTAGCTCATATCATACAGCTACTTGGACTCTTCCTACAACTGGAGCCCACCATGAGGGATTCTGCTGTCACTTCCAGAAGGTTGCTCAGGTGCACTGCCAAATGCACCAAACTAGAAAATTTATGCCTGCACTTTCACAACCTCAACCTGCCAGAAGACTCCAACCTCTTCTGCCCTGTTTCACCTGTAACACCAGATCATGCACAATTACCCACTGACATTCCATGGGTACTACCTGCAATCACTCCTCCTGATATTTCAGCAGATCAGATATCTGTCATGCTGGATCACCTAGATCTCACTGCCCCTGATTTTCCCAGTGGCTTTATCCACTCAACTCCCTGAAGACCCAAAACCCCACCATCACCTTTAACACCTGTCACAACATCTGATTCATCATCACTGACACCTTCTTTTTCCTGTCTCTTTGATGCCTCCAAATCTATACCCAGACTCTCAGTTCCATCTGCCACACTGCTGCAACCACTCACTCAGTCACAGACCACCCATCAGCCAATTAGTAACCTGCCAACACTTCCACTAGTCCACTCATGCACCATACCAACCACTCTGCATCTGCAACCAATACCCATTCCACCCGTTACCAATCCAGCACTGCCACCACAGGTTAACCCACCAATGGCTAATCCTTAGTTTCAGATGCTGCTCTGTGGTACACAAAACTCACCTAAATTTAGCAGAGATTCCCCCACACAGCTTCCATGCTACCTCAAAGACATTGACTTCCTTGGTACTCTCACTGCTCTCAATGACCATGGCAAGATCAGAGCTGCAATCCACTACATTGACCTCAAAGAAGCCGAGGTCTGGCAAACACTTCTGGAAGCTGCACCAGCAGCTGACAACTGGGATGCCTTCATAGTCACTGTTAAGGGTTTGTACCCTGGCTGTGAAGGTGACAACCACTATTGCCATGCAGACTTGCAGTACCTTGTTGAAGAATACCAGTCCAAGCCTATGTGAAACCAGGATGACCTTGGAGAATACCAGTGGAAACTTGCTAAGATTTCTGCCCTGCTCATTAAAACTAAGAAGCTTGCAGAGACAGAACAGGACTCCATGTTCCTTAACAGCTTCCTGAGGGCCATTGCAGATTGTATTTGTCATTGACTCTCCATAGTCTGCACAGACCTCCACCCAGATGACCCATACCCACTCACAGAAGTCAAAGCTGCCAAGTTTTTTCTGACAGGATCTGCCCTAAATAGCATGGTACTGATGATGGCTACCACAGCCTCAACAGCTGTACCTCCCTTGCCAGCCTACATGCTGCAGATGCCACCTGCTGGTACTGTTGTCAAGCAAGAATACAATTTCCAGACACAGCATCCACCCCAGCAATGCAGACCTGGCTGCAGCTTCTGTGCAGACCCCAATCACTGGACAAGGATGTGCATGCTCATTGAAGTCTATATCTGCACTGGTAAGATCATGAGTGGTATGGACAACTGTCTCTATCTTGCAGACAGAAGCTGAATTCCATGCTTCCCTGAATGTGACTCACTGAAAGATGCTGTTGACTGTGTCATGGCTGACAGAGACCAGGCCAGTGCACACACTGTGACACCTGCTGCTCCATGCAACACAGCCACACAAGGCACCACTAACCTCTTTTGCATTGCTCACCCCAAAGTTGACATGCAGCTGGAGATCCAGCCATCCACCTTTCTGAACACTGTCCAGGACATAGATGAATCAGCTGCTGACTTAGACAACCCTGACTTTCAGGCATATGTTGCCCAAGCTTGGGCCACATATCAGGCAGACAAAGGAAACAAGGGCACAGTCATGTCCCATGGAAAGAAAGCCTGCTTTGACAGGGTTGAGATTACAGCTTGACCCATGGCATGTCTGGCCAACCCTCCACAAGTAGATCCTCATGCAGCCACTGTCAAAGAAGAAATCATTTCCCCTGGTGTTCAAAGTTTGCATGCCACTCACCAGGCATCTGAGCCATCTGCACCTGCACCAACATCCACTGCTGTGAAGCCATATGTTCCTCCAACTAATCCTGCTCTGACCCTCATGCATAAGGATCCCATGCCCACAGTGATTGTCCCATCACAAATGTCATACCCAGCTCCAGCCTGCAACCAGAACCAGTATCATTACCCATTCCCACTCAAAGATGAAGCCACACCCAAGCATATTGTGGAGTGCATACTCAAAACCAGCATTACCTTGCCAGTCAAAGAATTGTTCACAGTAGCCCCTGAGTTTTGCAAATAGTTCAGGGACATCACCATGGCAAAATGCATCACCACCAATGAGATTGAGGTAGTTCATAGTGATGATGATGAGGGAGTACATGTGAATGAACTGACCAGTCACAACCCTCAACAAACTGCATGCAAGTACAGAGATCGCATCATCTGCAGTGATGACAGTTCCATCATAGCTCACCACACCCTACTGCTCCACTGCATCAAAGCCAAGGTCCCCAGGACCAATGTCACAATCAACTGTGTACTAGATTCCAGCTTGGAAATCATTGCCATGCCTAGGTGCATCTGGGAAAAGATTGGGCTGCCATTGCACAGCAACCATCTCATGACTATGACCTCTGCTAACATGTCTAAAGACACTACTGTAGGCATTCTAGAGAACCTGAAACTCAACTTTGGAGCCAGACCAGTCATGCTCCAGGTTCAGGTAATTGAACATGCCAACTTTGACATGCTTCTTGGGCATCCATTCATCTGCCTTATGAGTGCAGTAACAAATGACTATCCCAATGGCAGACAGCAGATCACTCTCCATGACCTGAATGACAGCCATGAATATGCTCTGCCCATGTGCCCTTGGCATGAGGGCTGTCTGTGCTGTAAGTGTGGCAAGCACTGCCATAGTCACCAGAGTATTATCAAATGGGGTTTTTGAGTATCAATGATCCACCAAATGGTTGGGGAGAGCCTACTAAGATGTCCTGTTTCCTATTCAGCCACTGTTATCCATTCCTCAGTCCCACAGTCTCATCTCTAGCCTTCACTTCAATGAACTTCCCTTGGCCCATGGCTCTCATGCTGTGGAACATACCCACAGGAATACCCTTGCCTGCTTTCACTTTCCTCTCCTCCACTCAGACCATACTAAACCCCTCTGCTATAGCCACTTTCAGCAGTGTTTACCAGTTAGATCCCACAGTTCACACTCTCATTTACAAGCCAGTTGCCAAGAAGGTTCAGATGGTACCTGCCCCAATGGCAGAAGAATACCACATCATGTGCAGCCTGCCTGATGATCTGCTCACTGGTCTCCAACTGCTTCCTACACATCCACCAGACTTCACCCCAGGCACCTGCTTCACTGCTGAACAGGCTGTGGAGCTTGACCTCGACCCTGCAGATTGGCTTTGGCTGGAAGAACTCAAATCGTAACTTGGCTCATCTCAGTCCATGAGCCTGCATTCACTTGGGACATCACAGAGCATGGACACCTAGATGAATGCTATTTCCCACCTGTAAAGATCCCTATGATTCCACACACACCTTGGGTCCAGTGCAATATCCCTATCCTGAGCATGATACATAGCCAAGTCATTGACATGATTAAAGATCACATCAAGTCTGGCATGTATGAACCTTCTACAGCAGCTTACCACTCCCACTGGTTCTGCATAGTAAAGAAAGATGGAATGTCTCTTTGCCTTGTGCATGACTTACAGCCCCTAAATGCAGTAACCATCCATGACATGTCCATCCCACCCTTCATAGAACATCTTGCAGAATCCTTTGTTGGATATGTGGTGTATGTGATGATGGACCTCTACTCCAGGTATGACCAGCATGCACCTCATGTTGACTCCCACAACCTCACCACCTTCAGCACCCCACTTGGACCGCATTGGCTTACTACTCTGCTGCAAGGTCATGCAAACACAGTCCAGGTATACCAGGGAGACACCACATTCATGCTTCAGGATGAGATCCTGCATCATACCTTACCCTTCATAGATGATGTCCCCATAAAATCTGAAACCACCCACTATCAGCACACAGACAGGTCCTATGAGACTATCCCAGAGAATCCTGGGATTTGGAAATTTATCTGGAATCACTGTATAGTTGTGAACTGCATCCTTCAGTGTTTGCAGAATGTTGGAGCCACCATCTCAGCAAAGAAGTTTGTGCTAGCCACTCTATCCACTGTGATCATTGGCCACAAGTGCACCTTCAAAGGTCATGTTCCTGAAGAAAGCAAAGTGCAGAAGATCCGTGACTGGCCCAAGTGCCACACTGCTCACATCACCAGTACTACTCCACAGACCACACCACACATGTCACAAATTGCTACTGCTACAAAGCACTGGGTCTCACCTTCTAGTCTCAGCAGTTCAGAATCCCTTGGGATGAGCAATTTGTTCCCTTCATTTTTTATTGTTGTTATCTAAGCCATCTAGCTCATATCATACAGCTACTTGGACTTTTCCTACAGCACTACCCCCTTGCATGATCTCAGCCCTCATATTTCAAAGGGAGAGAATAGACAGATAGTTGGAGGTAACTCCAACAGACAGAAGATGGAGAAGAGGGAGTAGGAACTAAGTTGATATTCATACTGAAGAACAGCAGAGTACAGTACATGCTTTTATACCCACTACGGAGGTACAGTAATCAGAATCAGAACTGACATATGGGGACTCATAAATTTTCAAGTAAAACTTCCTAGATGATGAATGAAGGGAAGACAGAGGACATATGACAGGTAACATAGAACATCCCAAAAAGGAAACAGTCCAGGTGCTGGACCATGTGGTGCATGCACTGCAGAGTACCTGACTGCATGCTGTCAGGGAGAAGTCTGAAGGGTAGTCACATGACCCCTCAGAGAATGGTCCACATGGTCCAGTAGGAGAGAAGTACAAGTCCAACAGCAGTCAGAGTGGAGATGGTTTGTAAATGACAGAAGGTGGGCAGAGTTGGTGTGGAGTGAGTGAATGACTGGTGGAAAAGGGTGCAGAGTGAGTGAGGACTTAGAATGAATGCACAGTCATGACATTTGGAGTCACTGTAATACTTCCCCATCTGTCATCCCACCTTTGATCCAGTGTTAACTCTACTGAGGTTTGACATGCATCACCACCCCCTAATGCAGTACCAGTGTGCTTACTCAGTTTCTGATATTCTTTGACTCATCCTTTGATGTTTTGACTGTCCTTGACTTGTTCATTGTCAGTACTTACCAATCTTCTTTGCTTACTTACTTTTCATTTTTTGCTTACTCATTATCAATTACTCACTACTTACAGCCCTTACTCATCACTTACCAAGCATTTGTGCCTTGTTTGTTGCACAACAGATTTTGGAGAGTTGAGGACAGGTTTTAATGCAGTACAAGATGTAAAGACTGCACTTGAAAATTGATTTGACAATTTTTTGAAGGCAAAACTTGAGGTATTGGCAAACATTGAGGCATTTGCAAAAACTTTAAGTTTTGCCTTTGAAGAATTGTCAAACTAATTTTCAAGTGCAATCTTTACATTTTGTACTACATTAAAACCTGTCCTTAACTTGCAAAAATCCACATGTGAATGGATTTTGGAGAGTTAAGCATAGGTTTTAATGTAGTACAAAATGTAAAGACTGCACTTGAAAATTAATTCGACAATTTTTCAAAGGCAAAACTTGAAATATTGGCAAACATTGAGGCATTCACAAAAACTTCAAGTGTTGCCATTGAAGAATTATCAAATTAATTTTCAAGTGCAGTCTTTACATTTTCTACTACATATAAAGCTGTGTTTAACTCTCCAAAATCTGTTGTGTCATAGGCTGCACTCCCCCTACAGTATATAAACTCCCTGTACTTAGACACAAGCAATCCAGAAGCAATCAGTTCAGTCCAGTCTAGCAATCATCTCAGCAGTTGTGGCTCCATTAAGGGTCAATCCACTGTCATTCATCATCATTGGTAGTTGAGGCTCCACAAAGGGGTCTATCTGCCATCACTCATCATCTTTGGTAGTTGAGGCTCCATTAAGGGTCTATCTACCATCATTCATTTTCTGCAGTACTCCCCACACTTGGTCAGCAACTTTTTCTTAGTCCTCCATTGGCTCCTACACAACTCAATGTCAATATCTGCCAGGAGCACTCTCTATTGAAGACCCCCACTCCCATCAGCATCCCTCACCTTCTCCTCACTTGTTTGTCCACTCCTGCATAACTCATTGACAACTATTGCTAGGAGCACCATCTATTGAAAAATGTACACTTCAGATTTTTCTGCCATCTAGGTACCATGGAGGCACACTGCCACTTGCTCTTTATTTGTCTTTGGTGTTGGTTTACACCACCTTTCCACACATTGACTCACTGCACAAAGGTTAATTGCATGAGCAACAATAATGATAAGGTATGAAGACTTCAAATGGAAAGTTGTTCTCACCACTCAGGATGGATGTGTCTGGAACAGACTACATATGACTTGCCAAATCTAACAACAAGGCTGTCTAGGACAGCTAGGGTTGAGTTGGAACAAGGACTGGAGGGCAGAACACAGATAGGCATGAACCAGGGATCAGCAAGTCATGAGACCAGTCCAATGGAGGCCTAGGAGTGTCAGCAGAAGGAGAGTCTGGGTGTTGAGTCCAGTTTAGAGGTGTCCAGAGTTGGTCTGAGGTGGGTTGTCTCACTGCACCCAAACTATCATAGAGGATGTCTGTGTCAATCTCCTAAAATATGTTCATAAGCACTAGATGAATATTAGGAATGATGATGAACTCACATATCTTTTCAGTTGCCCAAACCACAGTAGTAGGCATACCTAGATAAACTGAAATCTGTCAGGGGAGTTGGGCGCTTGTGGCTCTGCCCTTTCTTAGATAATTGGTATACAACTTGGATTACTGAGAATATTGATTGTGTCTTATGACTACTTAATGGACTTATTTACTTCCATTACTTAATCTAGAAAGCTCTGCCAACAAAAGCTGAGACCTAAGTTGCTTATGCTGCTTGGACACTTGCAGGTTTGGAGTAAGTGTGAAAAGTGTGAGTAAGCAGCCTGAAGATTTGCTGATGCAGGGATCATTCCCATACTGTTGGTGTGCCTGCACTTCTCTGGAAGCCAGAACCAAGTCAGTTGTACAAGTTTACATCTCACCAGAAACACCTACAGGTAACCTACTTGAAAGAGCAGGAGGTTGAATAGCCTCCCACTGGCTTGACAACTTCATGGTGAAGATGAGAGGTCATGTTACACCCATACAATGATTCATACACAAAAACCAGAGTCTTGGAAAGGAGACACTTAACAGCACCTGACTGAATGACTGAGACCAGAAGCTGTGTGGATCACTGTAAGCGTCCATGATAAGACTGAGCACCAGAACCTCAATTGGGACCTGCAGTTTCAAATACTTACACCTGGTCAGCTATCTACACTGCTAGTAGAATGGACAGCTAAGTTGGAACCCTTCGAAGACGCATTGACCAATCTCCTGCTATTTGAGGGAGACGATCAGAGGGCAGCTGCCCATCATGTCAGAGCACGTACCTTCGCGATCACGATTACAGTGCTGACTGAAAATCCGAGGTGGACCAATCCCAGTCACTGTCATCACTCAGCACCGCAATCCTTTCCCTGGTGTTAGTGGTGACGATGGATTGGACCTAACCCATCTGATCGACATGGGATGGCCACATCGTATGGCATCGAAATTTTGCGTGGCTGGGTGCGACGTACAATCTGTGTTTCGGGCAGTGATTCGATGTTCATGGTAAGCCAGCTCAAAGTCAAATTCTTGGTGTCTCGTGTCTCAAAGAGAGAGTGCTAGCAGTGATCTGTGACCATGTTTCGTTGACATGGGCAATAGTCTACCTCAGCGCGCTTGGATTCTACGACGGATAATAAGGCTGTCTGACTTTTCCACGCATGAAACGAAACCACGTACACGGACAACCAAGATCCACACTCCCATCATGTCCTCCCTGCCCACGGTGGCCAAGCCCACCTCGGCCTACAGCCACACGATTACGATTCGTCAGGGTCACATGTACTCATGGAAGTCAGAGCATGAGATGGAAGGGAAACAATGCCGCGGTAATATTTCAAGTCCAGGAGGTGGATTTCATGAGTGCGTTCTTCTCTGTGCTGTGTTGATCACCTGGGGCGTCGTTGCAGGTGCCGAAATTGGCATTGGGGTTGGTACCGGTTTGATGAAAAGGCACTTCGTGTACGCAGGGGGGGTTGATGGCAGGTGTTGACTCCGGCAGGAAGCAGTACTGAAAAGGTTGAGCCAGCTTATATCCCTCCACAGATGTGTTTACCCGTATCGACGATGATGACTTCTAATGACAGCAGTCGATTGTGGCAGTAAGCCTATCCTTTGCGACGATCTCTGTCCTGTGCTTTGGCTTGGGTTACCATAACTGTTCCACGAAATGACTGAATTAAGCATCGCCTCTGGCTGTGAGATTAGAACTTCAACGATGGAGATGTTTTTCGTACCCAAGCAGGGCTATATTTGTTCAGTAGATGCGAATGTATCAGTCATTAGGGTACGGTTAGCGTTTTCAAAGTCATTGGAGCTTTAGATACCCCTCCTGATCACACGCTCGAACAGCGAGCGACAGAAGAAACTTGGACAAGATGGTACAACGACTTAGACGCAGCCACAATGCGCTCGGGAGCCTCTCCCTGGAAAGTATATTTCTCCGAAGTGCGAGTTGGCAGTGTAAGTGTCGCGTTTTTCCGGATGTGGTGGGAGCACCGCTACCGGTGCTGATCATTGCGGTTTCGTTAGGCGTGGAAGAGCACAGTGTAGGTATCGCCGTGACGTACGAACGTGATATCCAACGGTATCAGCTCAAGGCATGGCTACGGCGGTGCGGTCAGCCACCTCGGGCTGCGGTACGTCGATGATGATCACCGATACCATAAAGGTTATTGCGCTGCGACATGAGCCCGTCCCGTGGAGGCGTTAACAAGGATGTCAATGCTCAAGTTGCCGTCATGGTGTTCAGAATTATTTGACTTGCAGTAAACGATCTACTACGAGTAGATGGCTGACCGTGCTCTCTGCTTGGTAATTCAGGGAGTAGCCACAGATTTATGGCCGTGAAGTTCTGCATCATTGTTCGATGGAAGGTCGTGATGGGTGGCTGTGACAGTATTAGCACAGCCACCGCTCGCCCAGTGTGGGCGTTGGGCTTGCGGGATGTCGTTTCGACCCTTGTCGTCGAGTCGTTGCCCGTCGCAGGTTTGCTTAATACCCCTCAACTAGCACCCGATACCAGCCAGAAAGATTCCCGCCCACATCCATATCCACTACCAACAACATCACTACCACCATCCAGGATGTCGTCTGCAAGACGACAGCCATCTACGGCTTCGCTCGCTAAATATGCACGATCAGCGTCTGCGGCTCCAGACGACCACGTCTCTTTCAACGGCGCTCGCTCCCTTGACTTCTGCAACGCGTTCTGGGGGGTTGGCGATGGCGGCGTTGATGTCTTGTTCGCCAGGATGAGAGGTGCTGCCAGAACGATGGAGGAATTAAAGAATTTCTGGAAGGAAAGGTGGGTTCGCTTGTTCTTTCGCTACATACGTGGGTGGCTATGCTATCAGAAGTCGACGGATGATTTGTTCATCACCGATTTCATACGCACACGGAAACACCGTGTTTCGTTCATCTGCCACTCCTTACTTCCCATACATGAACGAAATCATTTCTCTTTATTCCCCACTATATGCCTGAACTGACGGTCACTGCCAACTACCACATGAACAGAGCTGCCATTGAAGAGGAATATGCAAAACGACTCGCCAAGCTCGCAAAGATGTCTATAGGCAAAGACGAGATAGGGTAAGTGTCTTCCTTACAATGGCACTCGAGTTAGGGTATCCTGTGAGCAGCACAGTCATGCGGACACCTGCCGGTCACGCCATCTACCCACGGACCCACCTGATCACATTTTTATATTAACAGAGAACTTCGCAACTCCATTGACACTCTCCGTCTTGAAACCGACAAACAAGCCGGAGGTCACATGCAACTTGCCCAACAACTCCGTACGGAAATCGAAGGTTCCGTTGCTGCCTTTGCAGCCAAGCAACAACAACACAAAAAGGTTTACCAAGCAGCAATCGAGAAAGAGTTCCGCACCAAACAGACGCGTGAGCAGCACGCCTCCAAAGCACGTGAGAAATATGAATCCGATTGCGTGCGCATCAATTCGTACACCGCTCAGAGTACCCTCGTACAGGGTAAAGACTTGGAAAAGATCCATCTGAAGTTGGAAAGGGCACAACAGACTGTACAGGTCAATGAGAATGATTATGCACAGTTCACACGAGTGTTACAAGAAACAGTTCAGAAGTGGGAGCAGGATTGGAGGGCGTTTTGCGATAGCTGTCAGGATTTGGAAGAGGAGAGGATGGAATTCGTGAAGGACAACTTGTGGTCATATGCCAATGCTGTTTCTACTGTCTGTGTCTCTGACGACGAGGTACGTCCGCTTTACCTTCCTGCTTTTTTGCCTGCTCAAGAAAATCTTCGTCAGTCCTGTGAAAAGATGCGTCTCGCACTCGAACAAATGGAACCAGAGAAAGAAATGGACAACTTCGTTCACGACTATGGTACCGGCAATGCCATCCCCGAACCCCCCACTTTCATTAACTACGCCAACACTGATGCGCCGCCCGTCAATCATAACAGAATCATGACCCGTCCAGCGGCATATGCGAGGGTGACACAAAGGGTGCTGAAATCTATGTCAGCCCAGGAAGAAGAATTGCCATTTGACAACGGAGCGAATCATGCGGGTGTAGGTGCTGGCGGAGGACCTCCGACGAGGGGTGCTCCGACAGAGGCCGATCTTTCGAGGAGCGCAACGCATAAGTCGCAGAGGTCCCAGGCGAATGGTATCAATGGACATGTTTCCCCCTCTCGCGAACAAACTTCGTCAGCTATCCAACAACAGGCTCAGACTCAGCAAGCACAGAGACGCAACAGTACCGCGTCTGGACTTGTTCGTGCCCCGTCTCAAGCGCGTACACATGGGCACTCCCACTCTCAGTCCTATTCGCATTTTCAGACATCCTCGGCGGCTCATGTTCACCCCCCAGATCCTGTCGATCCTACTGTATCGAGCACGCAGCTTGTGATCGGGAACAAAGCATGGGAAGTCGACCCTTCTAAAGATCCTCAGCAACAGAGGTCCGGTCCCAGCACCGCACAATCGGCATCACGCACATCCCCACCCGTTGGCATCGGTGCGGGTGATGACCCGCTGGTCAAGCAAATGGCGGAATTGAGCACGGCTGCAGCTGCAGCGAAGGGACCCGAGCGACGGCACACTATACGCAAGGATACTCCAAGTTCGAGGACATCCCCATCTTTGGGGGGGAAGCCGTCGGAGACTTTATCGACACCTGTATCAGGGCTCAGTTCAGGATCTAGCCCCAATACCAGGGACTACCGCAATAGCGGCGATGTCGTTGTGGGGTCGTATCCACTCGCACACTCGCGCCCGTCATCTCCCAATCCTGTCCCTCCCACTGCGGTACTTGCAGGGCCTCCGTCTCGTGCCGGGGCATCCTCGGCATCTACATCGTTATCTGGCACGTCAGGCCTGTCTGCGCCAATGTCTGGGGCTGGGATGCCTGCATCGTCGGCGTCGGGGGGTGTACCTGTCGAACAAGTAGTCGCGAATTATCAGAGGCCGTTCCCCGGCGAGCCGAGGAGTAGAGCGAATTCATATGTCGGTGTAGCCCCTCCGCCCATTGCTACCGGTCAGTCCCCTTCTGGTGCCGGCCAGAATCCACAACAGATGCAACATCAGGACCCAGGACCCAGGCCGACCAGTCGAGCTGGGTACCCTGGAATAGGAACGGCATCATTAATGGCAAGTGGTCCTTCTCCTGTACGTGGTGCGAGTCCTGTGGGCGGTTTCGGGCCAGGTGCTGTGCAACCCTATGGAAAGGGGATGGGGGGACCGGTCGCCGTTGGCGGGGCGCCGCAGGGCGGGAGTCAACAACTTATGAGGGGAACGAGTATTTCGTATACGCAAGGATCGCAATCCCTGCATCATCAACAACTTCAACTACAGCATCATCCACAGCACCAACCACAACAACAAAGACCTGTGACGCCTTCGAACCCCGTCGGTATTGCTCTCGGCCCGGACGGGCGTGTCGTACACGACCAGATGGCAGTTCAAACCGTGGCGCAGCCGCAGCATCGACCGACGCATTCAGTAGGGCAGACTCCGGTGTCACCCTACAGTGCAGGAGGGTATGGCGACGGCCGTATGGGTGGCGGTGGCGGCCAGGTACTGCCACCTGCCCAACCACCCTCGAGGAACGAGTATTATGGTGCTGTTGTGCCCGCGACGACACAGGCTCCTCCCGGGCCATACGGTAGTCACCCCGCACACTACGAATCGCACCATGCGTCTCATTATAGTGCTCCCCCGCCCTCTCATGCACCACAACCAGCAGTGGTGGCACCCCCATCATCATATGGCGGAGGCGGAGGCGGAGGGTATGGTCCGCCTGTACGTCATCCGAGCGTGAGCGGAGGTGGTGCATATGGTAGTACTGGACAATACCCGTCTCAGCAGGGGTATCAGCAAGGACCTGTCGTGCACGGCTCTAATAATCAGCAGGTAAGGTACTATGGGGGGTCAGGTGCAGGAAACGGTTTCAGAGCGCCGAGTCCGGCCGTCGGGAGGTCGCCGTCGCCGCAACCTCCGAGGGGACAGTATGCACCGACATGTTCATACACGGACGATGGGAGGCCAATCTTGTTTTATGGTGCGTTCAGGTTCTCCCATACACTCATGTGTGCTGACGGATCTGTTAATTACACCTTCCCCCTGCTACCGCTAATAACGCAAACAGTCAAAGCTTTGTATGACTACGCTGCTACGATCGACGAGGAGTTTGATTTCCAGGCCGGGGATATCATCGCTGTGACGGAGACGCCAGAGGATGGGTGGTGGTCTGGGGAGTTACTGGATGAGGCGAGGAAGCAGCCCGGGAGGCACGTGTTTCCGAGTAACTTTGTGTGTCTGTTCTAGGTTGTGTTTTCGTATGATGGTCTAGGATAGCGTTTGTATCAGGAGGATGGACAGTTACAGACGCGATGTAATGATGGTTCGCTTTCAGTAGTTCAGTTGCCCGAGACTCTTGACGAGTTACTTTACACGGGTAGTAGTCCGCACCGCCGTCGCACCTCCCTTTCTTGGTTGGCCCGCTGGCTGCAGTGGTGGAAGGGTACCGACGTCATCTAACGGAACCACCCTTACGTCCGAGACCTGTTGGCAGCTCCGAACGTTTGCCCTGACTTCAACTTCGGCTAGCAGATCGATCACTGAGATCAGGTTGCAGTATTGACTACTTGGAGTCCATGCAGTGAAACCAATACACTACTAGGAGCACATTCTGTCCACTTTCTCCCTCACTGGTCCCACGGAGTCTTCAAAGGCCAGGCTTGTGGTCGTCGTTCCTAACCTTTTCTGACATTGATCTATGACCTGTTTCTCAGCATCTGTTCCACGCACGTAAATGATCGCAAGTGCGCATTCACTCGAGGCTCGCAACATGAGAAGGTTAAGTATAAGTCGTTGCTAGCGAGAGCCGGTTTCAGCTATGATGTATGCATATCAACTTTGACCCCCCAGCTAGCTTACGTCGGCTTTAGGTCGCATTGATGTCACCTCTCGTCAATATACTAGTGTACAGAATATACGAGAGGAAATTCACTCGTTGCTGTCTGAGATACTTACCTACCTTAAGTGTTAAGCGTTCGCGAACAGTGTTGCCCAAATCCGGAGATAAGATTCCGCTTGGCACTTATCATCGGAGGATGAGGGACCCACATGTGCCTGGTTTTGCAAGGCGTGTATCCTAGGCGGCCTAGGAGAACCAGTCAAGATCTGACATCAAAACAAGTGGCAAATACGTACGTACTTACTTCATATACAAGTGCTTGGTTGGTGGAACGTGAGTGTTTCAAGCTGTTTTAGGGTGTTTCAGTGCTCGGAGCTAACTCTACAGCCAGGTTCATATCCGCAATCTGATGAACGAGATAACGAGAGTACTGTCATTCCGGGTTACAATCTGTCAAACGGAAAGTAACCCGCGAAACCGCAGATGACCCACAGTGCGATTCTCTAGTGCACACTTCCGGGTCTGACATTTTACATCAGTATCCGTTGGATATTTTCACCTGCTGGTCATCTGCATAGGAATGGAAAACAATAAGGTTACATACTAGAGGGCTTGAAGCGGTCCCCAAGCCATCTATGGGATAGATCTGCGTGTTTATGCGACGTTATCGGACAGTACTATACTGGATGGTTGGGTATCAGTGGCGCGGAATTGTGTGGGAGCCTTTTTCTTGTTGCTCTCACCTAGTGTGCTGACGATGGTCAACGGTAGAAGAGGACTTACCATAAAACTAAGCAGAGCCACACTTATACAAGCGAGATTGAGTTAGTTCTGTTTCATGTTTCATAGGTCGCCCGACACTGGTATGTAACGGTTCAACAGTAGAAACTGATCAAGATATCAGCACACCACACGTCAACCCTGAACATTACGAAATACAAGTCAACTTCGTTTCATCGAAACAGGAGACTTCCACAGTCTCAGAAAGACCACGCCGTGCAGCTCTTTCATTGTGCCGCCATGGAGCACTGTACTACTCGTCCCAGTCCACATTACGTCCCGAATTGGTTAGGGCCGTGTACCTCTCCGTTTACGCACCTGGAAGCGCACTAGTGCGAACATTCGAGACGGCATTCCAATAATGAGCCGTATTCTTATATCCGCGAGTTATCCGACCGATGGCAGTAGTGTCCATCACTGACATGGATCAACTAGAACCGTCCGTGAGATTCAAACTTTGTAAACATGGGGAGATTTGAGGAAACTTTACCTAGTTTGAAATCAGTACTGCCTTACTGTGGACGCCAGTTCGACCTCAGAACCTTTGAGGGGTGCAGACTCGAGGCCAAGGGCCACCTTGCAACAACCGCTGTAATCGACGCAAGCTGGGAGCCTGAAAAATTTAGGCCTATAAGGTTGTTTCGCCCGTACTCACCGCAAATATGAATGATCGGCCGTAATTGTCAGGACCGCATCTCTAATAAACCTGCATGTGCTATGTCGACAGTGGCGTTATCTGATCATTCGGTGGCGTTGGCATGCTATACTGTAAGCAGAGACCTACCATCGGATACCCAGTTTGACGAGGTCAGATGGCCCAATCCAAGTGTTCTTGCCAGGAAGTCGTGTCGAGAGATCGACCATGTTCCATGGAAAAATCTCATCATCGGCAAGTTTCGTGAAGAGTCGGCCGATGCCCGCGTTCTCGCTCAACCTTGATTACGACAAGCACTAGTAGGCCAGTATTAATAGGTGGGTCGACGGGTGTAACGCTGACCTGATGAATCAGTCACTCGTCGAGATCAACGGCAGGAAAAACGTGGATGATTGAATCGAGCACAGAGGATGTCAATCAAACCCGTATATTTCATCCCTTGTTCCGCAAACCGCGGTGGTGACGTTAATCCATACGCGTACTTCAGTGACCTAGTCACGATGCACCGTTAAAGCTCCATCTGATACATATCAACGTCTTGACCCTGCAAAATAGGGACCCACAGAGGCCCACAGTAAGGCGGGAATGAACTGGTACATATGCCTAATCCGGACCTTCACATGTCTTCAGGTTTCGAATGATCGAACGGCGAATGAGTTTGTGGGGCCGGAACATAGTGAACTTCTGTGCACGACTCTGAAGGGGAAAGTCAGGGAAACTCTAATGACGAGTTTTACGTCAGCATATACGCATGACTTACCACTTACGAACCTGAAACCGTGTCGGTCAAAGGTTTATGCGAGTGCGATAAACTTTGACACCAAAATTGTATCACTGGGTCCCGTACAGCTTACCAGACAATGAAAGGGAAACATTTGTTTGTTGGAGGGAGAACGTTGAAGGGCTGTCCTTAGGATCGGAGATTTGGTGCCATATTCAGAGAAGCTGCATTCAGAGGTTCCTGTTTTGGTATCTGGGACCGGGACCGGGAACCTCTGGACGGAATACAAGAGAATACAGCTTTAGGAATTCGAGGCTGGGCGGTATGGAGCTGTGACCGGAAGATCATATCATCTCAGATAGTGGGAATCGGAAGATGTGACATGGCCGGAAGTAAGCTTATGCCGCTGCTAACTAGGTATGCGGGGTACCAGTTAACCCAGTATGGATTGACAGGAACACAAAGATACGGTTCCAATGGCGCAGCGTGGTATAAAAAGGGCACCCCCTGACCATGGTGAGCCCATCACTCCCTTACAAAATCTAAGTATTTGCACACACCCTCGACCCACTCACCGAGTTCTCTGCTCTTGCCCATCTCCTCATATTATTCATGCGTCCCTACGCCATCTATGAGCATCCCGATTTCTCCGTCTCCTCGGAGAGCGAAGCCACACTTCGCAAAGTTGCGGCTGCGCTGACTGTCGTGGCAGCGTCGTCAGCAGCCGTGTACGAGATCCTCGTGCGCAAATCAAGGTCCGTACCATATACTTGTCAAGGGGCACGTACCTGGGCACACCCACGCTCTTACTCTCGCCTTTGACTTTTTCGAACGTGGACGCTGACATACATTTCGTACAGTCTACCTTTCTTGTGAACAATCACATGTATCACTGCTCGTTGTTGGCATTGTTTCTCTCACTGGCTTATGAATGCGACACATACCATCAGACACCTCCGATTAATCTCATTATCCCTGCTTCGCGCACCAACCGCACAGTACTCCTATTCATATTACCTTTTTCACGAACACCACCGAAACGGTGTAGGATATCATAATGATCTCTGAGATTTGTACAGCTCTTCGGTTCGGAAATTTTCGTGGTTAAACCATGGCAGAGGTAGATTGCTTGGTGTATCATTCAGCGCTCTATAACTTCCGTCTTACGGTTTTTTCTTCCCTGGATTCTTGTGTATTTTGCTGTGACTGTGTCAGCTTCTTGTTATGATGTAACTTACTTTCGATTGGTCCAAATTTCTCCATGGAATAATGATACCACGCTTCATCAACTTTCAGGAGTTTGCACAGGAGGAATATATGTTTTTCGAATGGGTGATGCAGGTAGGGATTAAACATCGAGGAGAAAAAGAGGGGACTGTGACGTTACGGCTACAGTTGCTGTATCTTCTGTTGAACCTTGTCCCTAACGGTCTGGTACGCGCTCATTAGGGTCTGCTCATTGATCACGATCTCCGTTGTGTCCGCCTTCGGCCTGCTCACTCTCGATGCGATCGTTGTTGAGTCTGTCTCGACGATAATTCTGATGGCGCCGACGGCCTCATCAGATATCAGATCTCCGCGAACCTCGGCAAAGCACGCACCCATCATCAATCGTTTCATCCAAACACAACAACACCAAGTCCAAGTTTTCCAATACAACTCGCTTCTCCACCTGATTCCTCAGCAGCAGATGGACAGCGTCACATACGGCTGTTAGTGCACCGTGAAGCATGATCTCGTTTTCGGCAGGCGAGCCGATAATATAGAAGATTAGGTCGAGAGAGTGTCTGTATACCGCAAGCTGCGAGTCGTAGAGGATGATGTCACCTGCGTTTTGCCATGGTGTTTGTAATGATACGCCGCGTGATGTGTACGGTTATGACGCGGGTGATGAATACATGAATCAAGCAGACAACGGAGTGACACACCGCCGGGTTTCTTAGTCTTCGCCCACAACCCCTTCTCGAACGCCCGCTGATCCTTGAGGGTATTGAGGTGTCTGTTTGCCTCGGAAGCATTGGGGTGGCTTTTCGGACGGTAGTATTTCGCCAGGACACGGTGTCCCTCAGAGTCAAGGATGAGAAAAGCGCTGACCGTGAACAGCGAAAGGTTCATGGTTGTAGTTGAATGGCGTTGGCGGCTGGCTAGCCCGTCGAGGAGTGCGTTGGAAGTTGTTACTATAGCACGTTTAGGTCGCGTTCAGAGGGTGGGAAAGTTTTTCCCACTGCTAAATAGTAAACTGCCACCATCGTACAAATTGGTAGTTCCAGTGGTTTAGAGTATAAAGTCACACTGTATTAAAGACCAGGAGAGGCTATGCTTATACCATATCATAGTCAACTCATTACACCTTTCGACGCAGGAATTATAGGAGGATGCTACCTCCCATCTCACTTAACACTGGAAACAACGTGTTAATCACCGTTAATTAGGGAGTATACCGGGTGTCCTAATTCAAGGTAAATGTACGTGGTAATCGGAGGAGCTTATGTTTACACTAGTGTGGAAAGTGTCGACATAGATTCGCGTACGGGGTGGCCTGTTTTGCGGATTTGCAGCGAATCCTTGTCTTTCGCGAAGGTACAGTACGTTCACTTGGGTGAATGTACTCGTCAACTTGTGCCGTGAGGTAAATGAATCTAGTCGGTACTTCTGTTTGCTTCTCCATGAGATGCGTGTGGCAGGGGGGGGGGGGGGGGTCTGGGAATGTCTGACGCATGCACTCTACTCAGTTCTAGCTTCGTTCGGTGGTATACTTCAGGTTAGGTAAATCGTCGGCATGAACCGATGTAGTACGATTTGGGTCCGTGCACCCATGATCATGTGGGTGAGTGACACATATCGCAGAACTCAGTAACGGACACCAGATATACTGGATCCTCTAACCTATCAGAAACGGGGCAGGTTCCATTCCGTAAGTGGACGCTATCCGCGACAGCACTAAGGTTGCTTACTGAGTAGCGTCGGGCGCTCTGCTTTTCAGACTCCCTAGCTGTGTGGTAACTCCGACTTCGTGTATTAGGTAGGGTCGGACTGTTTCGCAGCCTAGCTTGACAGGTCAGCTATCCATATAAGTCGCACCACCCTACCCGACTCCACGCCGCACCGGGAAGTCAGCAGGGGCGCAAGGCGTAGCCTCTTACCTGACTTACATTGGAATGGATCCTACAGGAAAAGCTGGTGGCAACTCTAGGTCGGATCCGCTGATTAGCAAAAGCAGCGTCGTCTGATGTGGCAGTCACATCCGACTCCGAGGAATCTGTAGTAGTAAAAGTAACTGGCTACGTATCGTCTACTATTTTTCCTGTGTGCATTGTACACTGTTGCTGGGTTAGTGCGTGAGAATTCCGACAACCGAATTCGACCCTCCACGTGGTGGTTTCCCCGCTTGGCACCTCCAAGATGAAGGTGAGAGCAACCCCATTTCTACAGGCCGCAGCCGTGGTGCCAGTTGGATTTAAACTTGTTTTGTGCCCAGGTGTATACTGCGATGATTTTCTAAAGTATTTTTACGAGACTTCTACAGCAAGTTGGAAAAATCGGAGAATATGAGGAATGTGCTTTCATAACACCTGGCATGGGTGCGTCCTATCCCCGCTGTAACATCTGCAGAACGCCTCTGTCGTGCTGTGCTAACCTGCATCCCTGTTACACGGGTCAGTTTATATTCCTACGGCAGCAGCTCAGACGACCACCGGAAATCAGGATGTACTGCAGCAAGTTACAGAGGACAGGGTCGAAGTTGTTGTCAATGACAGAGATGTCATAGTTGATCTCCGCAACGTTATAACTGTCCTCAGGAAGGTTAGAGACGCTTCCTTCTTATCATAACCCCAACTGAGCGAATTTGTCTTGCAAGGTAACCCCTATGAAGAGGTAGCCTGTGATGTGTACAGACTTATAACGGGTACACCGCACGTCTTGTCTAGGTATGAAATTGGGCGTGCGCCCGTTACGCCGTCTTGCGGGCTTGACATTTTTTCAACTTCTCATGTTCTGACTACTGCATAGCGAATAAGATGGTCAAGTTTCAAACACGTGTATAACGGAGTCCGGATGCATGAAATGCAGCTTTTGGGGCTGTGTCATGAATTCGTCTGCAAATGCGGGCTTCCATTCATTTACTTCCTGTAGACACCGCAGTGTCCCTTCTTTGCACCTGCTGTGGTCCATGCACTGGTCTCGTCGCCCCTTTTGGTTGCTCCAAAAAACGTGTGGAATGTTCATTGTCCGGTAAATATTTATTTCGTTCGGAGGTTCCGCAGGAACCGACCGTGCCATGACGTTGCAACTTAAGCACAAGGCGTCGTATTTGCCTTCGGAAATGGCACACACGCACAGTTGTGATCGTTGAGGACAAGCACAGCCTGAGTCGTAAGTGGTCGCAACAGTAACCTTGCACATATTCTCACGCATTTTGCTTTGCGCCCTGACAATACATATAGACGTTTACTGGCTCGTGGTACTGATTATCGATGGCATCTCACTGATAATCTACGGATCTCAAGTATTCATTGGTACAACATGCAACCTTGCGACCGAGTCATCCCCACGTCTTTACGTCATTCGAGGAGCATTCGTTCTCTTGCATCCAGTGTCTCGGTAATGTGCGAAGCGAGGCAATATGGGGATGTGCCTGCATGTTCACCGTATTCAGTACAGGAATTTGTACCTCCTTTCTCCACGGACACGCTGAGATCAATCCGCGTGGATAACGACCCATAGAGTCTGTCGGCGTGTTCATTAGCGCCTGTTATATGGATGGAACCTACAGGTTAGTCCGTGGAGACTTCGCTTATATTCTTATCGCCGAGACGTATCATTTAATGGCGCCGCCGGGCCAGACCGAGGGCGCAGACGGGCAGCTCGCAATTTCCGCTTTCGTCGCATTCCGGATTTGTGGCAAATAACTTTTGAGATTCTACGGCGCGTGCGCAGTTGCTGCTGCTGAGCCCCCTTACTCTAGGATCTCCGTATGTTGCTTACTGGTTGTGATGATTTGGACATGCCATCAGGTTCTGAACGAAGAGGCTCGTGCTTGACACACAGCCTGTCAACGGCCTGATCGAGCGTCAAATCTTTTAACGCTTCGGACCTTACCATTTGATGGACGGCTCATGCCTCATGAGTATGCCCGCGCGTTGTGCTCATGACTATGATATCACACCATTTTGTCTCTCCGCTCGCACCTCTCAGCTCAGCTTTACAGCAACACAATGGTAAGGTGTGGAAAACGGCGCGCGCCTCGTGTTGGTGGTGTTTCCGGCGCAAAACTCGTGGTGCTGCTCTGCCTTTCGTTCCCCTGCAATCCTGCGATGGTGCCATGAACCACCATATAAATTCTTCTACTAGTGCTGCTAGGGATGCAATCAACTTTTCCCTCAAGCATTCTCCATTCGGTCGTCTTTTCTTCCCATAAACTCCAAGGCACTATACCATCGTTCCTTCCCATACCCATAACCATAATCATACATATACCAATCCTCATACCCATACTCGTTGCATCCCCTCCCATTCTATTATGTTCAGTAACCCCCAAGCAAGCTCATCCTCGTTATAGTAAGTGGTCATGTTCCGGGAATATTGTCGGATCATGCTGACGGTTTTATGTCTGCACCAGCGGGGCGTTGACACCAACGGCAAAGCGGGATCGGCACGTTGTACCAGGCGAAATGGAAGAAGTCACTGCTAGGGAGCAAAGAAGCCAACATAACACGCAACGTGATGATCTTCCATCGCGGTATGCTTGTTTCTTCGTCCGCGCGCGTGGGAGTCTGACCTGCAGTATGTTGATGCTTAGGAGCGATAATGACGTATCTGGAATACGTAGCTCGGTGACTGTGGATCTCCCACGTGCTGGTCACTCGACCTCGCTCGGGTCAACCGGACCTAGACATCAATTACAGCCAATTGGAGGCAAATATAATTACAGCCTGCCTTCTCACACGCCCTCGGAGACTACGTATGTCCTCGAGGAAGCCCAGGGCAAGAGTCTGTGTGATAGGCTGGGTAATGTCCACTTTTCCCCTCAGCTCAACGAAAGGCAAGGCCGCGTTGAGCAGGGTCGAACACACGTATCACGCAATGCAACACGGTCAACAAAGACGACAGCATCCTTCGATGCTTTTTCGTACGTCATCACCCCTTCATTGTAGCCAGATATTTGCTCACCTCATTTCCACGCACTTCGAATACAGTTCGAGGTCTGCACACTGCGCACATCCAGGGGATGTTGCCGGTGGTTTTCGGGGCCCGAGCGCTGGGGAGTACTCAGCTGCATGTCACCCTGACTTCATTCCCGGACACGAGCATGTAGGACCCTCCGACCAAGCTTGGTATGGTGACGTCAGTACCCAAGAACTCGTACACCCAGCATCGACGATCTCAGGCTTTACCTGCAATCTTCCTTACGAGTTTGACGACCGTCACATTTATAGCAGCGACGGGTCAAGTTCTTCATATGATCCGTCATCGTTTACGGATGGATTTGTGCAAGACACCGCACGCACGGGAAGGACTAGTCAGCCAAATGCCAGTCCCTCGCAGCCTTCTCAAACTCCATCCCCGATCGACTTGCGACATCGACGTGCACGCGATGAGCCGTAAATCTGATTGTGGCTATGAGGCGTCACTTTTGATAGGCACGATGGCTACCGCGCCCGAGTCGGACGCAGTCCATAATCCAGGGGGCCACATTCAAACAACGAGTCGACTTGTTGGTGATCGTGATCGTCAGAGCGGGCTGTCGCAAGCACCATCTTTCGTGCATTGTCAATACCAGTCACAGCCGCCGCGCCCCTCGCAACAGCTCCCCTCTCGCACTTCATTCGATCACCCTTATGCATATATGCCGGGTCCCTCGTCGCAGCCATTGCGTAGTGATGTCGATTACCTTCCCGTTTCCAACCCAGGTTCAGCTGCAGATTCATCTCGAACTTGCGCGCCTGGACGTCCGGTAACTGGCCTGACAACTTTTTCTTCGGTCACTCTCTTACAACCTCACTCGGCACCCCCGGTGCTCCATGAAAAGTCGTGTCTGCCTTTCCTTGGCGAATCTCATTCTCGCGTCCGCCAGACAAACGTGGTATCACTACCTTCATCCCTTGGACGCAGTCCTCAGTCGTCGTTCAGGCACCGCGTACCCGGGTATGAGAGGGATTTTTCTGCCCCTGTGTATATGGATGAGTCGGAAATGAGAGCAGAAGGTTGGAGCACTACGCCGTTGCGGCCAGCTGCGGGCTCGTCCCAGATCGCACCTTCGGCGCGGCCCGCCCCAGACCCTTTCGGAAATACCTATGGAACGTCGATGTCAGTGCAGCCCTCATCGTCATCCGTGGGGACGGAGCCAACATCCCGTCACATCCGCCGTTGGTCTTCGGTGAGCGTTGGCTCGACGCCGACATCCCACTTACCAACGGCGTTCCAGGCTACCAGCCCGTTCCACGCTGCTCGACTTCGTCGGCATTCTCAGGTTGGTCCATCGGGACCATCACCATCATGCCAACGCACCACCAGGAGAGCCTCTTCTCCGAGCCCAAGCCCGACTCCAGGCCTCGGTCACATGCCTGCTCAGGCCGAGACATTTGACACTAGCATAGAGGGAACGTCATCCACAAGTTCCACCGCTACTGCCAGCGGAACCCCACAAGACCACCAAGTGGTGGTGTGCGACGGTCTTCTTATCGACGAGGAATCTGTGCATAACGCTCTTCAGAAGCCTGACAAGTTGCTGCATGTATATGAATGCTTCTGGGACCGCGAGAATACCGCATGTGGAATGTGGATCGAAGGCGACCAGCCTAGCATCGCGGACCATCTTCAGCATTTCCATGGGTTCAAAGGTGGGGAGACGACTACTCGTTGTCTTTGGCGCGACTGTCCCAAGCCGAACATGAAGGGAACGAGCATCGCAAGGCATGTAGTCACTCACGTGGGCTTTCGTATCAAATGCGACACGTGCAAGCACGAGTTTGCAAGGGGTGATGCATGCAACAGGGCTCACATCAGGTCTCACTGTACTGGGGTGGCACAACCTATGTATGGGGAGTTGCAACGCGTGCTTGATGCACGCAAGGTCGATCCTTCTCATCGTCTCATCAAAAAGAGACGTTTAGAAGAACTATAGATACTGATTAGATGTTTTCTAGGACAGAAGCAGGTTGCAGCGATCGTTTCGATATCTATCTTTGCCGTCGTTGGGCAGGAACCCGGCATGCGACCTTGCTTCATCGTAACTTATGTTTCTCATAACCTCACTTATATACCCTCAAGTTGTTTAGTTGGTTACCCTAAAATTCATCCTGTTCAATTCCTATTCGTAATTTACCGTACGGGCTAGAGTCTGTAGTGCTTTGCTGATATCTGGACTGGACATTTACACAACTCCATTGGTTATATTACTGTAAGAGTTTCCCCTTGCGCCAGTGCTTGGTATACGAGCTGAACTATATGGTTGGGAATGTGTGGTGCGTTAAGAGGTCATTGTGTCAATATTGGCTCAGGGGAATGATAAATGACTCAACGGTGACACATAGGAAGTGCACGCAAGTACTTTGTGAATAGTGTACAGCAATATTGTCATTCCTATCTCTTGGTGATGGATCGATCCTGCATCACCTACGCCACCCATGTAATCCCTTGTTCGGTTTGTGTGCTTATAAGGTATATACTGACATTGGTGCCTGAGCTAACCTGTGGTCCAGTCAGTTCTGATCACAAGTCATGTCAATTGCAACGTTCTACGACAAACCTTGCCCACACACATTCACACAAACTGCAGACCACACGCAGAGGCGCCCGTGCACCCGATCTCCCACATCCCACCCTTCCTCACCCATTTTTATGGGTTTATGCCATTCAGAACAGTTTGTCTAAGAAGCGCTGCGGGGAATGACGGACTGTTCCAGATGGGTTTACATATCCCTGTCAACAGGACATCCACACGATCCTGAAGTAATGATGGGCCAAGGGAATTCGAGGGACCCTTGGATCAACCATGTATAGTCATCAATTCAGTTTTTGTCCTTTAAAAACAGGGAAAGGGTCTATCCACTATCAGATCGATACGCCCAGATAACTCTCAATCACTTGTCCATCCACACCTCGTGGCGAGTTCATCAACGAGTCCGCCTTACTTCCAGATTACCGAAACAGAATGGGCATTCCGGGCGGGTTTGGTGAAAACCTTTCGTAGCCAACACGGACTGTCTGCTCATTTTCTCGCGTAGGTTCTACCCTCATCGGAGGGTTGGTCTCCGCTATGTCCGACTTTCCTTGGCCCTGTCATGTCTCCGGCTCTCATGTCCTTATTTCTCGTCAAGGTTATACGGCATAACGACTCTCCAGGGGCGTTTCAAATCGAATGTTGAAGCTGGTTATCTGCTTACTGGTTATATAGACCTATGTGTACTACATGGACTACTCGGATGATGCCTTGGCCATGAAGATCGTGGTTGCTGCCATATGGTGAGCTAGGCCAACTTGGGACGCCCTTCAAATCCACTCACAGGAAATCAGGATTCTCGATACCCTACATGCCACGTTCAGTGAGTGTTTGGAGCACATATATGAATTCATGGTTAACGGTGGATTAGTGTGTCATATCTTGTATTACTACCTGGTGAAACCGACCTGTCTCCTGTTAACTGTCGCGCTCAAACACTCTGGCAGATAACTAGTTACGGCGTTCCGACGAATTTGGAGTATATTATCTGGTTTGTATGCCTTTGCAGTCCAGAATCACTTCCCACTGAGATATGCCAGGTCATTGCCAGTACGCGCACTCAATTTTCTATCGGGCGCTGATTCAGGATGTTTTCCTCACTTAGGCGACGATTCTGGTAAATGTGTGTCCCATTCATCTCACTACTGTTTGTAAGACTTAGCTGTATTGCAGGCATTCGTGATTTCTATCGTTCAATGGTAAGTGACTATTTATTATGCCTTGATGCTCATAAACTGAATATCGGTAGCTTCTTTGTGCATCAAATATATTACCGTAGGTCCTATTAAATGTCTCGAGACTTTCTTGACGGCACCCAGTCTGTCGCTCTCGTATGAAGTGGTTAGTGGTTGCCCCAGCTGTGAGTATATTTGCTTGCGATGACAAATGCATCATCTAGTAACATAGTTGCAATAGATCCTATTAGTGACAGCTCACTTCGGTGAGCTTTTTGTTGAACTCATGAGACATTTTTAACGGCATTCAACAGGGTTTGACATGGGTTAGTCCTTTTCTTCACTTCACCCACGAGAAACCGATTCTAATTGACAGTCAGAGATAGTTGTTCGGCAGTATGTCAACCTATCCGACCACGCTCACAAAAAACTGATCTCTTTGCATAGATTCGCTAACCCCAAGCCCGGGGTTCTTGCACAGATTATGGTAGTTCCATTAAGCGAGAAATTGGTTCACCGACTCACAGTCTCATTCGTTTCTAGTTTTCCGGGGTGACTCCCGCTTTGGCCACCGTCGCACTAACTGAGGTTCTGATTACAGTGTCACTCTGCATACTTTTCTACGATAGTGGCTCTGGCTCTGCGTTCCCAAGGTGACTCCAGCCCATGTCAGTTCAAAAGTTGGTTCATTCCTAACCAACCCCATCCTAGAACGAAGCGTCTCATGAACACGCTTATCATCTATGCTGTCAACCGGTGTTTGCTGACTTCGTAGGTTTGATCCCCCCTCGTTGGTGACCATGACCCGATTCAGACTTCTGACTGTAGACTAGTTGCCCTTGCAGACCTCATCGTGGTACGTATGGCTTGTTATACCACGATTATGTGGTCCTCACAGTTCCTTCAGACCGCTGATGTCCAAGATACATGGTCAATAGCGTTGGAATTCGTCGTTGAAAAATGTCAGTCAGTTTTCCGTGCCGTGCAAGCGATAGACGGAACACCCCAGCTCATTCTTGAATAGTGTATGCCAACTCGCTTCTGGCCTCACTGAACTCCCGGGAACACCTTCGATCAAAGGGTGCAGGTACCCTTTCAGATCTGCGCATCAGTGCTGTCCACCTTGCGAACCCGCCACAGCTTCCAGGAAACGTTGAGAGCTCTACGGATGGAGCAAGGTAGTTCGATATGCCCAAGATCGATATTACCACCTATCCTACTTTTGATAAGACTATGGCATAAAGAAAGGGAGTGGCGTAATTCCAGTAGTTCCATGCTGCGTCTGCCATTTGGACAACATAAAATGGTGCAATGCCTCTATGAAATATCATTTATATGCGCGATGCTCCTCTTCTCCTGTGAGGCTAACGAAGGGTCTATGTACCTATGTGAAGCAATGAGAACCTAATGGCAGGTCGGAGAGTGTCTTAAAGCAACGGATGCAGAATTTTCGGTATGAGAGATCGACAGACCTGTGCAATCTCCAATGTCCGAAGTTCACTTTTCCCAATGCTAGCCACATCCTCGACGCAAGGGGGGATTGTACAATCGAGTGCGATCCTCTTGCACTCGTTGTGAGGCAGCCACATCAAGAAGAATGCATTGAATGGTTACAGCAGATCTACCAAGCCCCACGTAGCAGGAATGTCATCGTCCGCCAGTACATCAAGGGACTGCCAGCGCCAGGGACAGGTGAGAGCGTATGGAAATTTACGTATGAACTTTCAGCTTTTAGTTCTTGGGGTTTTGCCAAACCATCCGTATCAGCAATGCCATAGACAACCCTATCTTGGATATCACATAGTAGTGTCTCCCCCTGATCCTATCCGTGAGATAGCTTAGCATACCCAAAGAAGGCTGTGACCATTTCATGAATTTGAGCTTCTAGTCGACGGTCATTGCGTGTAGCGATTGACAGGACTAGCTCGCTGTACTGGTGACTACCCTCAAAACGCGATATCTGTGCGCCCTGATCACAAAAGACGCCAGCGAGCAAGTTCATTTGCTGTAATGAAACAATGGACTGGTGCGCCTTGTTTCTGGATCTCCGTTCCTCAGGTAATCTCTGAGACAGTCCTGAGTCGATGCACGGTTTGTATGTCCTAGTGAGAAGAGGGCCAGTGCCACGCACACAAGAGATGTGTGGTATTCGTCGACCATGCTATCGATTCCGCATGAACCATTCTGCAGAGCATCGCAAATGCACAACCGTAAATTGCAAATACATACCGATGGGTTGATGAATAAGTAGCCCGCCTCAGGAGTCCAATACGCAGAGCATTCCACATCAATTCTGTGAGATTTGCTTCCTCGGGGTGAAATTGGCAGAAATCCTTGTGAGCGCATGCTTCATGTGCAAATTTACACATGAGCAAAGAAATTGATCCCTATTCAGTTTCAGCACCCTTGCTCATAATGCAGAACTGTTTCCTTCCATCATTCAATTTTTTTTGCAGTACCAGATGTCAGTTTCTGCTGGTCCGATGTTATGCATTATGAGCAAGTGTACTGCACCCTATCTCCCCCAAAGCGAGCAAGGACCCCGGCGGCAACCCCGTCCCCTGGTGTATGTAAGCAGTTGGTCACGTGAACACGCAAGGTTTGAATTTCGATTGTACAGCAGCTGTACGTATGTGGTACGAGCAATCATACATTTTCCAACAAACAGTGTTTAATTCCAGTACGCTTGTGCATACAGTCCAAACACTTGATTCGACATCACTGGGTTGTACAGCGATATGTCATCTTTTGAATACTTCTTCTCGCTCTGCAGCTCGTTCAGGATACTCAAGACGGGTGTCTCGATAAAGTCGACGAAGACGAGATCGATAGGCGTGTCGTCCGTCACGTTGGGAGGAGAGGACATCATATAGTCGGGGATGTCATAGGAAGGAGGGAGGGTGTGAAGTGTGTCGTCGCCATCTTCGGGGCATGACTGCCAGTCAAAGTGTGAGTACAAACTCAGTTTACAAAATATTAGAGAAACAATTTACTCACGTCAACGGTGACATAACCGAAGTTCAAATCGTGTCTTCCAGGTTTTCCGTGTGTGGTATGCCTCTCCGTCTCCCCTAGCCATGTCTGGAAACGATTGTCGACATAACCAAGCTCCCACGATTTCGCGTCCATCTCTGTACGCTTCTGTTTCAAGGAGGTGGTTGAAGGGTTTGTTGAAAGCCGGTAAGACCTGGTTAGCGACCCGCAAGGTGACCCCGGAGATGTATAGGAACTGGTCAGGATAAGGCGAGGCTGTGAGCTGGTCGTTCTTCGTGAAGGGACCCTTGAAAATGTCGAAGCGCAGGGTTCCCGGAGGTCGCAATGAAGAGACTGGGTATGTCGGCGCGGGAGTTGTTAATTTTGAGGGCTGTAGGTATAGCCTGAAGATATACAAACAGTCAGAGGAGAACGGAAGCTGCGTTTATTAATACTCAGATCCTCGATAAAGAGGGTCAGAAGGGAACCATCAGATGGATATGGATCGCTGGTCCCATTTCAAAATGGGCCACTCATCACATGGAAGAAAGGAACTCACCGTGTCATCGTGTAGTCTCGAGGAGAAATGCCATACTGGTAAGAAAGGCCATACTGTTCTGCGAGGTCATGGAGACCTTCGGTGATGGAGCGACCATACCGCGTGTCGAAAGTGAGGTTGGAAGTTTTCGTATGGTACTGCAGTCATCAAAGTCAATCTTATAGGAATCGCAAGGGCGATACGACACGTGCGATCTGCGTGACTCTGCTTACATACCTGATAGGTAACCCTGTTCTGATCCAAATACCTCCTACTGAACTTAATGTCGTTCGCGTTGTCCTTCCCGGCATTTAAATTGGCGCCTAGGTGGTCATTGAGTTCAGGAAACTTGATTGACGGGGGGGTGCATACTTACTCATCCACCCTGAAGCAAATGGAATTACGTTGAAAAGTAAGTTGAAACCAGGGGAACAGCGTACCGATGGTTTCCATGTAGCGCCCACTCTCCATTCCCATAGACCTGCCATCGTACTGCTGGCAATCTCGGATATGAGTGTGTCCTGCACATTTCTGAGCTGCTGTACGAGCATCTCAAGTTAAGGAAAGGTACCTCCAAAGATCATAATAGGGGTCAAAGGGTGCACAGCACGAATTGCGTTGAAGACAACTGGCCCTGAGAAGGGTCTTCAAACTTTCCGGTGTAATTTTCCATTTAAACACACTCACAACTATCATTTGACACGGCCATATGACTACGGGAAAGCACACGTCCAGTTCACGTATCATCGAGAACGACGAACATACCCCACAAGGACAATGACGTCGGGTTCTTCCGCAATCGCTTCTGCAAACTGATGGAGTAAGATCAGTTCATTTGTTGATCTGCGGAAACATCTACACCCACCCAAGGTTCCTTGACCATTTTAGCTACCGGCTGAACAGTGGTGTTGTGCGCATTTCCTGTGAAATCGAACAACACGCCAAGGGAGGTCACACCCCGTCCCCTGTGAGGTGGATCATTCAGCCGTGTACTTGGGAATGAGCTATATACTCATACATCGCGGTTGTAAACTTGGCATACCGACCTGTGGAGGGGAATGATCCAATCAGTTTTTAACCTCACGCAGTCGGTGAAAACTACGCACTCCCAACAGGAACGCTCACGGCCTCTCCATCAGAGTTAAGGATGGTAATATTGACGTTTGAGGTGAGATAACGTCCCTCAAAATGGGGGATGAAGCTCTCATACCTGGTAAGTATATCAGAGACATCATCAGGGGGACAGAGTATAATTCATAATACGTCCAGAAGGGTGATCAGTGAACGTACATGTCATAGGTATCCTCATAAACGTATAACTCGTGACTAAAATATCCTTCGAGTGAGATTATCCGAGGGTGCTGTATAGCGTACGCACTTGCCAATCGTCATGACATCATATGGAAGGCGTTCGACGAACTTGTTAGACTACAAGCCAAACAACTCAGCCATGACACGGGAGCATGGCGAATCGTTATACCTCGTGCGCATCAATTGCCCCAGGCGCATACCCATCGGAAAGTCCAGTCCCTGAAAACAGAGTAGGTTGGTTGCTATACAGTGTATTACATCATAGCTTACCGTCATGAAGGTCCCCGGAATCGACCAACAGGAGGTCGACACCTTTTTGCTATAATTGACGCATCAACGAGCGAGATCCACAGATCGTAAACAAAGAACTTACCTTGGCTATAAATTTCATGTGGGTAACGAAGCTCGCAAAGTCGTCCAAGATCACCACTACGGAACGGTCAGTATCGTACTTCTCTATACTTACCCCTCCCGAATCAATGTGGAGGGGTATTGAAGTACATGCACCAATATCGTTACCTACTCTTACCTAAAGCTGGGTTCTGGAAAGCTGGTTTTTTGGTGGCCAAGAAGCCACCCTATGAGTGTCAGTGGTATGAATCACGTTAAAGTCGCCCCACACAAGTGGTCGGTGTGGGGATGTGAGTGGGACTTGAGGGTACTCCTGCTTCTCGACACGGCTTTGGCTGCTAGCCTCGCGTGCGGGAAGACGGTGGCTTCCACAGGTCACTGCGAGGCCTGTGAGGGCAAGCAAAGGTAAGAACATGATGGGAATTCAGTACAGAAGAAAGCACCACTGCTCAGGGTCCCTCAACACATATATATACCTTTCAATGAAACAATATGTTACAACATAGTGGCAATTCATTTCGTACCTTGCTAACAACCGAGGCAGATGGCGACCACCTCCCCGCGGGGCAGTGCCCCGTCCTTCAACTGTTGTTCGGAAGACAAACACACGGTTTCGAAAGGTGAGCACGCATGCGATCAACACTGATCTCCGGCTCGGAAACACTCTATCCAAAGTTATCCTTGACAGGTCTTCTGTGGCGTACCCGAAGAAGGACGTCAGGGACTGCTATGTAACTTCTCGAGTTCGATCACAGCATCACCCATTGCGAGGTTCGAAGGCGGTGAGAACTGGCAGGCTGGAGGAGCAACTCCCCAAGACCATATGTGTTTGTTTGTCCCACGATGATCAAGTACCCGCGAAAAGTAATTGCCGTTGGGTAAAAACAGGCAAGTTCGTGTCAAATGAATCCCTTGGTTGTGATGGCGCTAGCAGCACAGGATGTTGACAATTCCTGTCCAACCAGGGTTACCGACTCGTGCCGCATCCTCAAGCAGAGAGCTGTCATTACCTACCGCCACACTCTACCTGGCAGGAATGGACTCCTGCTTCCGTTCACGGCAACGCCGCAGCACCAAGGATTTTTCATGTAAGTGCGTGTACACACGACCCCGAGGGACTTTTGTGTGTTGCCACTATTCGGCCTGATAGTAAAATGCCCTCAATGACAAATTTCCCTGCTCACGAGGTATCCGAATCTGGTGGGCGTAGCTGTTACTTCTTTCACGTCCTCGCATGCAAGGCCGAAGAACATGGTTGACCTCCGAGCCTCACACTTGTATTGAACTAGCATTAATAACCAGGTCACTTTGACTAGTGCTGCACAGTCGATCAGAAAGCGATACTCTCGTCCTTCACTGAAGTTGCCTTATTTTTGCCTCTACACGTTTTGCCTCTCACCAGAGTTTACATAGTTCTAGTCATAAGGTAAGGGACTAGTCTGCGCACCTTTGCTCCCACCTTTATCCCATCCGCACTGTTTCTGCACGCAATGAGGTCAGCAAACGTAAGTGGACCAGAGCCCGACCCTCAAGTTTTACTCTTCCTCTGTCATCATTCCATCCAAACAGGTTATTACTACCCGGCTTCAGTGTATCGTAAGTACTAAAACACCCCAGAGCTTTCACCACCACAGACTAGACTAAAAAGTGGAGTCGGCCATTCAGCCAAATTGTTGGGAGCAAAATACCCTGCAAGTAATTCGCGCCGTTTCGTTGGAGGGGGACGCCCAACGTAGGGTTCAGAGCCTGGTGTAGTGACTCGTACCCTCGCTTCAGAGATTGTATTCCTGGACCCTGAGATAATTATCGGCAGCTGCGGGTCTGCATGCGGCCGAAAACATACCATGTACAATCAGAGTAAAACAGCCTAAAATGCTAGAGTTTGTTTCCATCCACCACTATTCCAAAACAATGATGCGCCGTAAGTACGGTCGTTGCTAAGGTGCATCGTGCCAGTGGCCCATCATCAGTCAGATCCCTCTTTCGCTCGGTCCTGCCGATAGGACGACCGTTGGTATCTGATTAATGATGTACGAAAACCAGTGGTATACAGAAACATGAGGATTATCGGCAGCGATTTGGGAGTTGCAAGCTTAAGAGTATGTACTCTGAATTTTCATTGATTTGGGCATGGTGTTCGTGATCCGTAATCAATTACCCTAATTCCACTTGGCCTGTGCATACAGTTCCAGGATTTGGTTTGCCAGCACCGGGCTATACAAGCGATGCATCGGACTCGGTATAGTTCTTTGCGTTCTGCAGAGTATTCAAAACCGTGACAACTGTCTGAGGCGATGAAGTTGACTGAACACGAGGTCGATGGCTGTGTCATCGGTCAAGTTAGGTGCAGCCGACCCAATGTAATCAGGGCTCGAATAATAAGGAACGGCAGTATGGAGAGTGTCATCACCATAACCTGGACAAGGCTAGCAGTGGACATGGAATACGGCCCGCATGAGCGTACATGCCGCAGATTGGAAGTCATACTCACGTCCGTAGTGACATAACCGAGCGTCAGGTTTCCTGCCATCTCCGTTCTGCTTCCAGGACCAGCACGCCAGAACATATCTTTCAGCCACGCGTTGTAGCGGTCATCAACGTAACCACGACGCCACATCTCCATTTCCAATGTCGCGCGCTTCTTCTTGTCCGATGCACCAGCGCTGTTGAGCGCTGGCAAGACCTGGTTGGCAATACTAAAGGTGATGTTCGGGATGTAGAGGAATGAGTCAGTGAACGGCAAGGCGGTGAGTTGGTCGTTCTTCGTAAATTCACCCTTGAGGACATCGAAGCGCAATTCGCCGGAATTCGTGATTAGGATATTAGGGTATGTCAGCGCGTGAATTGTTGATGGCAAGTGCGGTCAGAGCAGCCTAACAAAGTACATCGATACAGCTGAAGCCAAAGATGACCAAGCCAAAAACTCACATCGTCCACGAATAGGGATAGGACGGAGCCGTTGGATGGATAGGGATTTCTGTTCCTACATTAGCATGCTCTAGCCAGGAAAGGACACCAACTTACCGGCTTAAGGTGTAGTCTTGAGGAGCATAACCGTATAGATAGGAAAGATCGAACTGCTCTGCAAGGTCTTCCAAACCAGTCGTGATCGAGCGACCATAAGACGTGTCGAACGTTGAGTTCGATGTCTGAGTGTGATACTGACGATAACATGGAACCGTGGTAACCTCAGCTCACAGTTCCATTTCACGTACCTGGTAGGTAACCCGGTTTTGATCAAGGTATCTTCTAGTAAACGAAATGTTGTTGGAATTGCCCTGCGCTGCACCAAGGTTCGCGCCTGTAGACGTCTTAGACCATTGAAACATACGGGCAGCGTGGCGAACATACTCATCCAACCTGGGAAGGTAAGGTCGAATCACGAGAATCGGGAGGCACAACAGATGTCAGCCTACCAATGGTTTCCATGTAGCGACCGCTTTCCAATGCCATAGAACGTCCATCATATTGTTGGCAATCCCGGATGTGAGTGTGACCTACAGGTTTCTGAGACCCTGAAAGTTCGCTTTGAATAATGAATTTACCTCCGAAAATCAGGATCGGAGTCAACGGATGCACAGCACGGATTGCATTGAAGACCACCGGCCCTGTCAGACATATGTATCACGTAATCTAGAAATGCACTGCCCTTCAATTGAATACGCACAGTTATCGTAAGAAACAGGCATGTGGCTGAGGGACAAAATTTTGAAACCGGTCGAGGGTTGTGTAAGAAGTCAGGTAAAGACGCGCATTGCTTACCCAACAAGAACAAATACGTCTGGCTCTTCTTCGATGGCTTCTGCGAACTGGTTGACGTGACTTTGAGAAAGATTTCACACTTCCAGTTTTGGTGCGCGCCTACCCAAGATTCCTTGACCATATCGGCGACGAACTGCACAGTGGTGTTGACGGAATTGCCAGTGAAATCATACAATGCACCAAGAGATGTTACCCGGCGTCCCCTGTTTTAAAGCTTAATCGCTACGCGGTTGGAACTTTACATCGAGAAGAATCGTCATACTTAGCAGTTGTAAATTTCACGAAGCGATCTGTAAGAGGAGGCTCAATCCAACGACCTGGTAGGCTTGGTCATGCTAAAACTCACTACCAACAGGCACACTGACAGTTTCCCCATCAGAGTTGAACACGGTGATGTTGACATTCAAGGACAAATAACGCCCGTTTAACTGGGGTACGAAGTTGGTATACCTGCTGAACCAATTCCCCGCAAAAGTATGCCAAAAAGAGCAGCACATGTTAGTTGCAGATATCAAACTGGGCGGCAGGCACGTACATATCATAGGTATCCGCATAAACGTATAGCTCGTGACTTCAACAAAACATAAGTGGTCATCCAGAATGACAGGTGGTGGACTTACTTGCCAATCGCCATAACATCATAAGGGAGGCGCTCGAGGAACTTGTTGGACTACGGGTTTGTGCCGCTTAGTCACTGTCTCGATAAGGTAACGCAGACCATACCTCGTGCGCATCTACGCCGCCTGGCGGATACCCATCAGAAAGTCCAGTTCCTGAAGGTGAATGAGACTTCGAGGATCAAGCATATAGATATATGTGCCAGCTACCGTCATGGACGTCGCCTGAGTCAACCAAGAGAAGGTCGACGTTCTTTTCCTTAGGATCCCCACACATCACCGTCACAGCGTCACCGAAAAATGCATAAGAGACATACAACAGCAATCTGCTTCATGTGGGCTACGAAGCTCGCGAAGTCTCCAAGGTCACCACTGGGTGGAAAGGGACATAAGTACTCTGCCAACTTCGTGATTCGCCGACTACGACTGGCCTCCAACCATACGGCGTTCGAGGTGTCCAACCTCCACATAGCAGTCTCGTCTACCGTAGATTCGATCGAACAGACGTACCTATAGTTCGGCTCCGGCCAGCTTGACTTTTGATGACCGAGCAGCCATCCGTGGGTGTCGGTGGTGTGAATTACATTGAAGTCACCCCATACGAGTGGGCGATACGGAGGTGTAAGCGGAAACTGAGGATACTCTCGCTTCTCAGCATGAGTATCGCGCGCATGAGAGTGATAGTCCCCGCAGGCCGCTGCGAGGCCGACCAGTGCAAGCACCGATAAAAGCATGGTAGAGACTCAGATGGCGAACCTAGCAACACCGTGGGCAAACGCAGGTGATATACCTTCTGCGTGATTTTAATTTTAGTGTGCGACCGCATGATCTCAAGTTCTGTGAGACATATCCATTGAAAGGGTCAGGCAGCGCAGGAAGCACCATGCATCAACGTGCAAAACGCTTAGCGTCGATGACAAGGTGGCACGCAAATTAGCCTTCAATACCGTAGGAGAAAACACAGTCAATCAAATCGTCTGTTCTTCCCCACAGCTGGGTCTCTGCCCACCGGCTCGGCCGAGCCAGACAATTGGGCTCATCTCGACATACCGGGACGTGCTCCGTACTAACCGAAATCGTCCTAGCGTTATCAATATGCAAATTACAGCAAGCAATGCCGTCAGTTCGTTGCTTACTGGTGGTTACGACATTGCGTTTTTTTAGTTTCGACCTCTTGAGTTCCAGTGGGCTGCATAGCCAGAAGAGAGGGTCCAATCACTTTGGAAACCAGTGCTCCCACGACCGCTTGCATTGTTTATCCGTCCACCCACCATACGCGAACCTTCAAGCTTCAAGGTGCGCAAACTTGCACGGTTTGCGTGGTCGACCTACGGGGGTCTTCAGTCTCCGTACTATGGGCCGATAACTGTCCGAGTTCGTCACGCCAAATATGTGGCCGCGATGTGGAGCCACGTGAAGAACAACTAATGGCTACCTCCCACTGAGTTTGTGCCCGTGCCTTAGCCGTTTCATCAAGGGCAAGGGAGGCCGTAACTTTCGCTACGAAACTTTCCGGCACCTCCTTCGGTCACCTCGGTACGCCTTCAATCCACGAAATGTCGGCCAACACTTAATGAAATTTCGAATTTGGTCCGCACTCGCTGAAAGTGGCTAAGCCGTTTTGCCAGATGGCGCGCGAACAATTAGCGTTCGACTCGGAGTCTACCGCTGGCTTCTACGACATTAATACGCCGATAAAGCCCAAGGCATAACAGCCAATATCGCAGGTTTGCGACCGGTTGTTAGTTTTCGCGAGCGAGGTTCGGCAGGTTACCCCTCTCGTGAGTTAGGTCCTGCCCTTAAATTATGGGGCTTCGTCGCTGCCCCTTCCAAGGATGCCAATAACTAGTATCCTTTACTTCACCCCTTTCTCAGTCACGTAACGAGCTACCCTTTCCCGGTGTGCTAGGTGCTTGCCAAGTGGCGCCACTGATCAGGTTCAGAGCTATCGTTGTGCAAGGATATGGAAATGTTGACGCGTCCACCCCCATCTATTTCCGCGTGGCTTTCATTTACCAGACTCCAGAAGGTGGCGTTCAGGGTTAGTTTGCATGTGGCAGCCACGAGTTGTATGTCACTTGGACTCCGGAAGCGTGCCATTAGTTATCTTGGACTATCGGATCCCGGGAGCTGGACCGCACGTACACATCCCACACATTCTTTCATAATATCGGTCTCCGTCGATCAAAGAATATTTCCATCAAAATGTCTGGAAACTTTGGGCTTGAATCTTCGCTTCAGGCTTCATATAAAAGGCCTTGCAAAGCAAACTCTACGAATGTACATTCCATCATCACTCAAGAATGGAACGCATCCCTCTTTTCTTGTCGGTGATTCTTTGCAAGACCCTAGAAATGAGGACTGACAATATCCTCAGCATTGGATCGCCCGAGCAGGACGAGCCTGAAGTCATAAAGGATAGTCCCCCTAGTGTTACCTCTGATACGATGGGTTGGTTAAGTGGAAGTCTCCCACCGTGGCCTAGCGAGCTGTTCAATGCCGTGTCTGGCTACGACAATGATCAGCGGTGAGTCCTTCTGTCGCGGTACGCACTTCGCGCTGAAGACACTTGGCAGCGAGGGGGAGGTTTCCTGCGAAACCTTTCATGGACCCTTTCCGTCGGAGTACGAAGCTACGCAACAACTCCGTCAGAATTTTCTTCCAATCTATGAGGTTGGAAGATTCCCGGCAGTCCCACCACCTGCTCTCGCAACATGTGCTGACGTGATGGTCTCGCCGACCAACGCCAGTGATACCCAGATAGTTGACCAGCACAATTCGTGCGACTGCATGGTCAGCAGTACCGCATACACCTCGAACTCACCAGCCGTCGACATGGCTGCGTCCCCCATCCACCATGACGGAGGTTACTATCACTTTGGCCATCAGTACCCTTTGTCGGTCATGGTAGCTGCTTCTCACACGCCATGTAATTCGTTCAACGCATCTCCGGAGATCCCCACCCCATTTTCCGCATCTGGTAGCTCCGAAAGTTCAATCTCTCGTCGTCCCTCGCCAGTGTACATGGGGAAGTCTCCCGCAATGCCATGCAACGGATCCTTGGTCACTGACCACGATTCCTCCCTTACGGATAATATTGCCACGTTGGGGCCTCTTTTCTATCCATGCTCTTTTGACAACTGTCAAGAGTGGATTTCTGACGACAAGAGACTTATGAAAGACCACCTGGCAAAGGCACACGACATCCACCTTCGTGGCGACCCCGACGCGGATGTCATGTGTCGATGGAATGGGTGTGCAGCCTCTGTTATGAAGAGTAATTTCCCTCGCCACGTTTTGAAGCACTTGGAGGTTCGCTGGGAGTGCTCTGTGTGCCAAAAGGATTTCTCGCGATCTGATAGTGTGCTCGAACACTTCAAACGCAGGGAGATGTGCTTGGGTGGGACTCCCACCAGGCTCGTCAACTCGAAGGCTCACAGACGCCAAATGTTTGGAGACAAGGTCGTACTGACTAAAGTTCACGGAGGTTGATTCATAACACGTAAAGTATACACCATTACAACCAATATGCAATTCTCTCTTACTATTCATTATTCCTGACTATTCGTTAATAATGTTGGTTACATTGTATCCCTTGTATAGCTTATTCGTGACTAGTCTTGTTATTGAATTACTGGAATCCATTCGAGGTCTTGAGCGAACCTGCATTGGAATTTGAACCGGTATGACGGGCTTGGAGAGGACACTCAATGCCTAACACGCTGATATACTGGATATACTTGGAAACGTCGTTGCCAATTACGTACGTCGTGATTTGTGATTCACAATTGTGGGCGGTGTTTCTGAGTCGGATGCTGTCTGCCAGGCGCCAAACTGTCAACTTCTCAAACTTCAAACAGCAGGGGCACCTTCCGAGCACCTCACCTGTAAATGGTGTCTGGCCAGTCGAGAATGCGTAACGTCACTTCCAGCGTATAATATCCAATTGAGTGCGTCGCGGGTGGTATCGGCCGCTGGCTTCTCCCTGCAGAGGCTTGAAACTGGCTCCGTTGCACTTCTCCTTATGTAGAGAGCTCGGGGTTTCTTATTCCAGGTGAGAACGCGGCGATTTCTGCTAGGAAGCTCATCAATAATAATTCCGAGCTCCGGCAGAAAAGTGCCATGCCGAGCAAGTCGATCTTTACCTTGAATTCTCTAAAATCTTTTGCTTTTTTCTTGGGGTTGGAGCACGATGTTACACCAGACTTAAAGCTTATCAGGTGAGTACGTGCGCTGTTCCGCAGAACGACGTGAGACTTTGGTGTTAGATCGAACATGATCTTCTCTTATTCGTCGTATACCAGGTAAGGTGCACACCTGACCTTGCCGATAATACGGTCGACTCCATCCTAACCCGTACATTTTTCCATTTTCAAAATTCCCATACTCCCCTCGAATAGCTCTCAGAAACCCACACTCTCTCATACCCCTTACCCTATGACCTATTCCGAATGGGTATGGGTTATGAGGGAATCGACTGTATATAGTCAACGCACTCTCTACCCGGTCCATCGTACGTATGTGTGCACGGCATATCTTAGGTGATTCGGATTCCGGACTGTGAAATGATTTTTTTGAAAGGCTTCACACAGGAAGTAAATGAAACGCCTTTGATCCCCGGCACCTTTTGATTTATTTCAAACCTCTCCGAATCCTCTTTGACTTACGGGAAGGAGCATGTATGGCACGTGGAAATTATGGCATAGCTTGTTCCTTGTATTGTCACGACCACTATAATATCAGAAGTTGAGTCACTAATACCTTCTATCCTAGCGGGGGGGGGCGCTAAATGCTCCGATTGTCACATATCCAGGCCCTGTTGTGCTTTCCTTGTCCAGTACGCCGGCCGATCATCCGTGATTTGAGGATTTCAGACTTGCTGGGGTCACTGCGATCTTTTCTAACGTGTGGCTGTGATCTCTGCTACCACGGTACTGAAGGCAGCATGAGTAATGACTACAGTAAGCCCTGGACGCATCACCACTTTGTTCCTGTCGTGCCGATGAACCCACTGCCTCGTATCCACACTCCTTCAAATACGAAAACACATGGTATAGTCTCATGTGGCGCCATGTCCGGGCGGGGATGACCATGGTGATTATACTGATTGGCGTGAGCCTGGCGAGTAACGATAGCACTTGTTCGGCACCTGGGCACCCACAAATATTTCTTCTCAGATCAGGATACCAACCGTTCCAGAACAACAGCTCATGACAGGCGCCACTATTCCCACCCTTTCTCAACGTGATCCCGCTTCTCCCCCCCCCTACCACGATATTTACCGCTGATCACGATGTTTCCTTCGTAAGAAAAAGCTGTACTTTCTAGAGGAATTTCTGACTATACAGGAATATCCAGTGTATGCAACGCATCCGTACATCAAGTATTCGAGTGCTGTAATTAGTTGGCCAGCTGTTGGCACTTGGCAGCCGCCGCATTTTTGATGGTAACCTTGCACGAAAGGGGAATGACGGGATTTAGTCACTGCCTGTATCACCTGTGAATGAACCTTTCTATGAGCGGTTGCTGATGGGTTAAAAGGTACTCACTTTTGCAACAGCACGTGCTGGCACCAGTCTCTTGCTCTCTCATCTCGCGCTCCACGAAGATACTTCGCCTGTTTTGCTGAAGTCGAGACGTACTTAAAGCATCAAATCACGTAGTCTCTGGGATTACCGCGTTCGAATACTTTGTCGCTCTCTATGGTTCTTGTACTTGGTAATTTTCCCCCATCATGTTTTAGGGCCATTCGTTACTGAAAATCTTCCAAGACTGCATGGGTTAGGTATGGTCACGTTCTATTGAGATGGAACGGGGCATTAAATTCGTGCCGTGGCAATCAAATAAATGCCTCAGACTGAATATTTGACCAAGACGAAGCAATACATTACCACCAAGAAAAAAATACAGGGAGAGAAACGGCGGCCCATATTAAGTGACAACGGAAATGCCATCCTGGTGAGTGTTCCTACAGCTATCAAAGAATGCATAACAATGTACCAACTGATAATTAATGGTTTTGATCACAGCGTGACGATAACAGTTGGAAGATGCCGACCAAGGTATCCGCTGTCGTTTTATGGGAGGAAATTCGATTGGGTGTGGTGTTTGATGATGTGCTTTTGGAGTACGTCCTGGCGGGAACATGATTTCTTGCACCGCGGATAGGAGCACATGAAAGTTGCTTCGACGTGAACGTCGACATGTCGCGAGAACCCAGCTCTGCGCACAACACGACTACACGTCAGAGAACTATCGGCGTTGAGAAGCCACTGGCAACGAATTTCACGTTTCGCAGGGCCATTGGCTCCGTGCACATGATTTAGGTGACAGATAAGGTCCCTTTGGCTTTCGAACTGCTGGTTGCACACGCGGTTATGTTCCCCTGGAAACCACTCGCACACCAGCTTCCTGTTGCAGGGCGGAGAATCAGCATGTCGGGGAGTGATACCGGCACTGGGGGATTGGCATGAATTCATAGTGGGAAGACAATGGTTCGCGCCCATCAAGAGGGCAGTTGTAAACGCGTCGTTTACGAGAGCGCACTGACACGCAGGAGCAGGCCATAACTGGCAGACGGCCAATCATACGTCTTTCAAAAGTCAATCCTAAACTATCCTCAGCTGCGATAAAATTTTTACAGTGTGGTCACTGACAATATAGGCGAGCTTTAGGAACAGATCGTCAATGCGCTTGTCTATGTCAACGTGGCTAGCATAAAAGTGAGGACGATGTTTCATCCTCTCTAAGGCCAGAAGACGTACTGGGCTGTTGCTAGCTGGGGGGTGTTGTCGATGGTAGGAAGGCGCTCCGGCTCAAGGGCTCTACTTGCGGCACTCCAGCGCGAGTTCAAAGGTAATGCCATAAGCCGCTGAGGAGGACGAGCATTGAGGGGACGTTTTAAAAGTATTTTAAAATCGGGCCTCATGCAACTTTATGGCACCGTTGGCACTTTGCGGTAGGGTTCGGGTTAGTCTTTGGGAGGGGCTGCGCACATGCTCTATGGAATTTCTCGGCTAAAATTCCATAGATGGTTTCTCTATTACCGCGGTGGCGTGCTGTTTGAATACGTTGATGAGGGTTCGCTGAAATTCTTCGATCAAAGAAAGATATGACAGGCTATACAATATGACATCTGCTTGCTTTTCATCCCCTTACCATAATGGTAGTGTAAGTTGCGAGTTGCGTGCGAAGGATACAATGGATGTAACTTCCAGCCTTGTCCGCAGGCTACACTAGTTGGAAAAGCTAAGCAGCAGCTCTACTGAAACAAATGGAGCCGGTCGACAAAACTTTGCGGGTGCGCTATCAGAAGAAAGGAGAACAGGAGCATTATCAAAATTGTCCATTGAAATGTGTGTACCGGCCTTATCACTGAATTGCTGTGCGATTAACGAGTTGCGAGTTGCTGGGGGAATAGAACGGTGGGTGATTGAACCACTGTAAACAGCTGCATGTGGCTGGCTGGCAGTGCAGTGTTAAGATTCACTTCGGTAGCGATATTCGCCTGATCTAATATGACGATCGCAAAGTCGTTAGCAGAGTATCGATCAGATGACGAATCCAAAAACAATAATTTGTTTCTCAGCGACTGGTCCGTGACACATCATATGCCCTGGGAGGGTAGCAGGACTACAGCGGGACATTGGAACATGCATTGGTGAACCTCACACCGAACTCCGAGTGTGCTCGACTTCTTATTCTTGCGCAGCTTCGGATCCCCCCAGCAGGGTCAAGTTCTGGTGCAGAGCTTCCAGGGCTCAGCGCTCATGCGACGACTCGAGACGCCACATGGCACGGCCCCAAGGGGCGGTGGAACTAGCCGTGGGGTGCCCATGATGGAGTTGGCGGCTGTACTGCACCCGATGTTATGTAGTCTCTTCTTCTGCCGATAACCCTATCGAATGCGGAACAAGAGAGAGCTCCCGCCTGCTTCGCAAGCGCCAAAGTTCCCAGCACATCCGGGTCTGAGGCCGAACCCCACATGTGGCGTTCCAAATGCCACCGCCGAACCGCGCAGGACTTCTTTTGCGAAGAACATTTCTGTCTCCCGGAGCGAATATTTAATAGTAGAGGAATTTACGATTTGCAAAGTACCTGCACACCAGGGCGTCCAGTACTTGTACGTACTCTGACCAGTTGGCCAGGCCTCAAGGCCACAGGGCCCAGCTGTGGCCGGCCGCCGCCGCACATTGTGATGGCAACCTCAGTGTTATTGTTCGTCCTCGAGAACAAGCAGAGCCGGTCGCCACAGTTTGACGGCTGAGCGGCTGTAAGCAGGATAAAAAGCATCTAGAATTCCCATCCGCCCTCGCAGTTCACGCGAATTCTATTTGCTCCGACCTCGCGTACTCTTTTGGCGATTCCCCCCTCCCCCCCGGCTACGCGTCCGCCACCATCTTCTATCCACTTGGTAGTTATCCATGTCTGGTACCTGCCACCATACATTTCTGATGGATGTGACACGATTGTACACTGAATTCGCAGCGCCGACTCGCCGACCTCTGACTCCTCTATTGAATAGTTGAAAAAAGCTGGGCATTGCGTGTATAGTATTGCCTTTACAACTGAGAGGGAAACAGCCTAGAATTAACAACAACACAGATCCGATACCGACGAGAAGTTACATGCCACAGTATCGTTGGGGTCGTGAGACTCCAGGAATTCAATCGGTGTGTACTTTGAGGTGCTTCTGGAGCACATCGTGACGGGAATAACGTTTTTGGCACCCGGGATGAGGGCACGCAAAGGTGGTTTTAAGGTGAACGTCTATATGACGCGAAAAGCCAGCTCGGCGTACTTCACGCTCACACACCGACAGATCATGAGGACCGAGAAGCCAACGGCAGGGAATTTTGCGTTTGGCAGTGCCATTGGCTTCATGGGAGCGGTTGAGGTGGTCGATGAAATCCTTCCTGTTTTTGAACCTGTGGCTACATGGGCCATCGCTGTCCTCTGATAGCCACAGGCATTCCAGCTCCTCGTTACCAGGCTGGAAATCAGCAGGTTGAGGGCAAGTATCGTTGATGGGTTGGCTGTGGTAGGCGGATGCAAGATCCGAGGTTTTTTTTGAAGGGAGAAAGTCTCCGAAGTGATATACAGATGTTTGCTTGTACCGCAAGAGGAGAAGCCATAGTTCCGCCAAAAGGGTATCCTGCACTAGTCTCAGCCACGATGAATTTCTGTAACTCGAGCACTGACAACATAAGCCAAATCTCGGGATATTTCATCGAGCTGTCTGTTTATGTCGGTGGGCCTGCTTGAAAGTGAGGAAAATGCATTGTACTTGGTAGTCAGCAGAAGTACCTCCGTGGTCCAAGCCTATAATTTTCATCGATTCTAGGAGGAATGTGTGCAGCAGCCTCAAAGTAGCAGGTTTGAATGCCGCTACTTGAGGGCTGCCAATGCGAGTTCGACAGCTGCATCGCGGAGGGAAAGCATTAAGCGTGCGCAGGGGCTTTGATCCTTCTCTAATTTCATGGCACAGTTTCAGGCCGGATAGATTTATGATGGCGCTCATCGACCTCTGCTTCCGAGGGGGGTTGCGAGGGACTTGAAAAAAAAATCAACGGAAATTACAAGGACCCCCCTCCTCTTCATTGCTGTTGTAGTGGCGTTCCGTGAGAACATACTGATGGAAGGATACAGGAGCTGTACGTTCGATCGCAGAAGGATCACTTGGGCTGAGTCTGTGCAACATCTTAGTGCGCGTTTACGTTTAACAGGCTTGCTGAATATTGACAATGCAAAGAATGGCTCGCTGTCATCAGAGATCTGACAATTATCACTTGCACAATTGCTCACCGCCGGCTGGCAAGTCCGAAGCAGATGTGCTAGATGATCCATGGACAAATTGATTTCTGAAAAGGTGTGCGACGACAAGAACCACCAGCCGAAGTATACTTACCGTTCTAGGTTGGTAATACAGATCTCGCTGATCGACCGCTCCAATTGGGTGTCGGTAGGTGTCGTCCAAGTTCAACGTTCAGCACCAAAAACTGCTTATTGGCCGCCGTGCGCGAAGTGGCCAATGTTTCCACGAGCACACGTCACACGTGGGAACTTTGGCAGCCGCCACTCCCTGGCAGTTTCGCATCGAACTCAAACAAACTCGGCTGCGTACTCACTGGCACTCTTCCATGCCTTTCTGCCATTGCTGAAGAATTCGAGTTGATATAATTACAAGCGCTCACCAAACAAATGGGGGCCATCAAGACGGCCGATGGTAAATAGCTGGAACTTTGTTGGATCAGATCAATGCCCACCTCGGCGATTCTACTACTGACCAGCCATACCTCACTATCACACTGGACAGTGGATGCGCTGATCGTGCAAATCTACCGATTGGCACGTCAACCCGGGGTTGGCCCATAATTAAGTATCGCTCCCGGCGGCAACGCCCGATTTTGGAGTCGAGCGACAAACTCATCTCACTTGGCGGCAAACCCTGCCAGATGGGTGGAACCTCGGACCCGTCATCTAACGGCAATGTCCAGATTTTAGACACGAACTGCAAGAATTTGGTTCCTGTACGGCACCTTGCGGCTACATGCGGATGAAAATTGAGGGCGTACCTCCCGGTTCGTTCTTTGGTGTCAGTATGAGACACTCGCTTGCAGCTTGCATACGCTTGCAATCACGGTGTAGCTGACTAAGCCGCCAAGGGACTGTGGCCCCTTTGAACCGTGCATGAAGCAGTGCATTGTGCTTTCGCCCCAACCTTGTGCACGGCACTAGTATGATCAGCTTGTCAATTTCCCTCACAAATGGATGCGGCAGTTATACAGCACATGGCATTCGACTCATACAGAATATTGCTGCTGTCGACTTGCAGTTGACGGTGTTTCGATGAACTGGGTCTGGATTTCGGGGACGGCCGAAGAGGAGACATACTTCAGTATTTGCCACCGAAGTGTGTGGCACGACTCTTACCACTCAATCCTCATGCCTCCCCTTCCGCCCACATTGGAATGCTATCACGACCAAGCCAGTATCGTGAACACATACAACATAATCCTCAGACTTGAAAAGGCAATTCAAGGTGAGATTGACTCGGGGAAGAAAATGGAGAAGCAGATGATTTATTGCCAAATACTTGGCTACCTCTTCCACCATTTTCCGGGTCGCCAGTTGAATGACGACTTCGTTCGGGAGATCTCAACAATCAGTTCCGACGACGAAAAACTGTTGGAGTTAGGGCAGCACTTCTATCAGTTTTTCATGCGACTCTGTGCGTCCTCCAAGTTAACAGCTTTACTCCAGACATACTTAACCAACAAAGTCATATCTAGCCAAAAGCACACACGGACGCCTTCGTCTGACTCATCTCGATCGTCGTTTGACGAAGCCACAGATCAGATGAAGGACATGTCGGGTGAGGCCCCTCAAAATTATCAAACTGCTAAGAAGCTCGTTCGTATCACCCGTTTTAGTTTGCTGTTATTGTGTCTTACATATGTTTTAAACAGGCCCTCGCTAGGGATGGTTATCAGTGTGTTGTCACCAAATCTTATGATGCGCCCGCCGCCATGCGTAACAGCGAGTTGCGAGAGATCGTTTACAGGGAACAGGGGTCTGTGAGGATTACTCACTGTGCTCACATTTTTCCGGAGCTTATCACCGCAAACAGCACATCAGGCTCAAACATGGTTGGTTTCTTGTTCGAAATGGACATCTTCCTCGTTGACCATTGTTTTAGGACCACTGTACTGCTTCTGTTTGGGCAGTGCTTGACTGCTTGGGCTACCAGCACCTACGGGAGGAGCTCAATGGTTCCAATATACATCGACTTGAAAATGTCATGACGATGGACCTTACCACTCACCTGCTGTTTGATTCATTGTGGATATGGCTTTCTGAAACGGTGCGAATCATATTTTCCTGTCTTTAGCCTGAGGGATTTAAGCAAGAATCCTGCATTGTAGAGCATACCCAATACGTACAGACTCGAAGCAAGCACGAGCGTCCTCCTTAACCACCGCCCAGAATATGTGACCTTTGCAACCACGGATCCAAAATATCCCCTTCCTAGTCCAAACTACCTTGCTATTCGCGCCGCTTGTGCGAAGGTTGCCCATCTCTCCGGTGCAGCCAAGTATATTGCGGAAGTGTTAAGTCGCATGGAAGACACTTGTGTCTTAGCGGAGGATGGAGGGTCGGCAGAGCTTTTACACGAAGCAATTTTGTCTTCGATGCAGGCTATTTGATTTTAACGTATGTACTTCGAACACCAAGATGTTTGTAGGATGGTACTTATATCCGACTTGGACGCTAAATAGAACGACTTTCCACACATGGAATGCACATATGCTGCGGTATTAGTGCCGGTTTGTGCATCTCTTAAGACCCCCTCTGCTTTCGAGAAAACCAGCTCCAGACCATTGCTCTTTTGGTCTTTCTGCGAGAAAATTTAGAATACAACACTGATCGAGTCTGTTGACATGTTCCCATAGCCTTGCGCAGTGATACGTGTATGGTAATGTAACGTCATACCCTCCATACTCGACTAGACATACACACAATCTTTGCTGGCAGGGTGACCGTCGGTAATAGCGTTGGGGGTCTGATCCGGCACAAACAAGGAGGCACAGGGCCTCCTTCAAGCCCGGGAATCCGAAATCGACTATTGTGCAATGGAGACAGGTTATGAGATAACATGTTTCCTGCTGTCGATTGGTCGGTTCATGCACCTGACCGCGTCGTCGCAGTGCCACACGCAGACCGGCACTTCGCCCACACCTTCCACTCCAGCCATGTTATTCTCCCGAAAAGGCCAAGTGCATAGAATGTAAAAATGCATATGGAAAGTTACGCGTTAGTACTGGGTATGAACGGACGCCGTCCTGAATGGGTATGCAAGCTCAAAATCCGATGCTACAAACCGCACCCCCAAATCATATGGATCGACTCGACGTATACACCTCGGCTGCGGTCTCCGCCAATCCTTTGCAAGCTCGCCGAAAGCCGGTCCACCCCGCCAAGGGGGCGCGGTGACCGTCGGCATCGGCGTCCAGTTCGGGACCGTCTGCGAAGGTAAAGGTGACACAGGACCTCCTCCGGGCGTGGGTACCCGAGATCGATTGAAAGGGGGGAAACCGACTGGCCAGGTGGTAAGGTAACACGTTTCCTAGTATCAAGTCAGTTCACGTACTTGATTACACCATCGGGAAGGAATACCTCTGGACCACATGCAGGCCAACACTTCACCCATACATTCCAGTCCAACCTATGTCATCAACCCGTCGATATCTTTCTTCCATGTCTTCACCATGTCTTGGACTGCCTGCATGTGTGGCCGACTCTCTGTGCCCATGAATTGGTCCACATCCCGCCAAGACACCTAGGCCCCACATCTTCGTCAAGACACGACAAATCTCTCGCGTTGTCTCTTGCACGGCATCCACCAACAACTTTTCCGAAGACGTCATGGCATCAGTCCTTCAGCATACTTGTATGTGTCGTTGCGCAAAGTTTATACACAGGGAGGACCCAATCCAGCGCATCAGATCCTGGTTCATTCACACCTGTGCCAATGGAGCGCGGGGTAACATCGACGAGGATATAAGGCATCAACATGTGCCTCAACTGCACCTGGACTTTGATAGCAAAATCTATCACGCTACCCGGGTCGTGGCTGTCTGTGTTTGTAGAGTTGAGGAGATATTGCACGAGCTCGAGACGGTCAGAGTATCGGTCGATGACGACGCGAATCAAAGCTGGCCAATGAATGCTACTAGATCTGCCCGCTGGTCCAGAGAGGACCTCTGTTAGTCGGGCTCTCACGCGCACCACGTCGTCCGTAGATATATTTAGCAATCGGTGATCCCACCTTTCTTTCCCAAAACGAACAGGAACCAGAGAGGGCACCAGCTCCGTATCGTAAAATGAGACAAGGCCAGAAAGATCGAGCTGAATGCGTGTCTCTCCTGGATATCGGTTGTGCCAGGATCCAGTGTACATCGCCTCGAAGGTGGGGGAGTATTTGGAACTCGCACCGTGAGGGATAACAGGATCCACAATATTTGAGAATGAGACAACACGGACACCGGATGTGAAGTTGCAGAGCATGATCTCACTAAAATGATAAGTTAGCGAAACAAAAATACGGTTAGATTGCATCCAACTGACAAGCTCATTTCCATTCTGTGATGTATATCAATCCCCGAAACCAAGTACACCTATACACGAAAACCTACCTCACAAATCCATCAACATTATATTCTCTACCCCAGTCACACAACGATGCAATCCTACCCAAATCGTCGATTGACAAATCGGGTCTCACATCCCCCCAGGTAAGGATGTCCTGCGAATCTAACCCCCCAAACGGAAGCTTCGCCGCACTATTTCCATCGAAATACACCACTTTGAGAGGGCGTGTAGTTGTAAGAGTGAGGTGCCAGCACCTGCCATCGACGACCCAGCTCCCACAGAAAAGAGTTGAGTGCTCTGGGTCAAATGCTGTCCAGTCCGGCCCAGGGGGTAGTTCCGGGTGCCACGTGCCATGGTATAGAAGTGTTCCTGTGGGCACAGTTCCGGGCACAATGTTATGACCTGCCGCATGTCATGAAAACACCGGGATACAACGAAACAGGATAAGAGAAGGCAGGACCAGTGGAATAAGGGGGTGTAGTATTGATACCCACTAACCATTGCGCATGCGTGTATTCGGCCACTGTTGGAGCAACGAACCGACTGTCTCGAATATGAGGTGATGCGTCGAATTGACGCTCGGAGGATGATCCAGTCGCCAATTTGCGAGAGAATCATGATCTCCTTCAGTGTGAAGGCCACCAGCCGCATAGTGAGGTTTTTCGACCGACAACAAACGCCCTTGGACTGGCGCTTTTCCAATGGTGCCACTGGGTTGAGGACCGACGTGAGGCGCTAGTGGCACTTGGGCAGCATGGCACAGGGCTCTGAAACCTGTAAACGCATACCAGAGGGTGCGCTGCAACATCATATCGCGTCTGAAGTTTCGAGAGTATGGGTTCCTAGGTTACATGCGGCATTGAATCTGCAACCGAACAAGAGTGTGTACTTGACAAATTTGCATCATCCGAAAAGGACCTTATCGACATTAACCGAGTCTCCCCCATTCTAGTCCACGACTTACGCACTCTGCTCTGCAAGTAAGATTGTCCCATCGATGGGCTCTGTGTTAATCACCACTAGGCGGAGAAGTCTATCTACTCAAATACTCGGAATGCATACATGAACGCTAACGGGTGAACAATGAATACTTGCTCCTTCACGACGATGCAATATTCAAGTATGCGCATGGACTGACCTATCGACACTAGGAAATGTGTTACCACCTGGCTAGTCGGTTTCCCGACGTCTAATCTGCCTCGACCTCGGCGCCCCAGGAGCGAAGATCCTCTCACCTTTCACCTTCACAGTTACTGGTAGGTGAGGTGCATCTCCTGACCCGGCCACCTCGGGGAGGGGGGACCGACTGCCCCACGGCAAACCTGCGGAGGACTGGGAGAGGCCGTAACCAAAGTGCGCCGAATGGATCCATACACCATATGATCTGCAGATGTGGCTTTCGCAATGGGTTCCCGACACAGTACATGTGCAGGTATTCTTATTTGCTTCTCCATACCCAACGTGCTGGATTGTTTCAGGTATGAGGCCTATTAGGAGGCACAGGCACTCCAACGAGGGGCGACCTCCATAGCATGCGGTATGGATACGCGGTTTCGAACCTCTATACTGTAAACCGGACCTCTAATTTGTACGGATCAACTCGAGTCTCGAGGTATATGATACTTTGATTGCGGTTTCTCCCCATTCTCTGCAGGCTCATCACAGCTTACCCGGATCACTAGGTAGTTGAGTCGGTGTCACCGACTGTGAAGGCGAAGGCGGTTCGGGATCCTTGGCTGTACTGTTAGATGTCAGGAAGGCGCGTGCCTGACGAGGCAGAAGAGGCTATTAGTCATGGACCACAAGGCGGGCTACACTTCCCAGTGCCAAAAGACCACGTCTGCACTTCTAGCTGAGCTCCCTTTTGGGCTACAAGACAATTTCCATACTACCAGCACCTACAACTTATGCCTCGAACTTGAGATGAGTATTCAGTCCGAATTGACTCGGGAAAGGACAAGGAGAAGCAGATGATTTACTGTCGGATACAAGGCTACCTCTTCCACCACTTTCCAGGATTATCCGATATACAAAACCTTGTGGAAGAGATCGTAGTAATCGATTCTCAGCATGGACAACCTCTGCAGTTCGGGGAGCTCTGCTATAATCATTCCATTCGAGTGCCATGTACATCCTCAAAAGCTTTTGCTCGCGGCACATGTATTACAAACACGTTGGTCAACGGACGCGGCATGGGTTGTCTACCTGTCCTCAGGATAGTATCGATAGCCTTATCCCATCTCGCAGTCAGCCTTGCAAGGCTTCACCGTTCCAGTCCACACCCAATTCTCTCCGGACTCTCGCTAACATCTACTCTTGGGCTGCATTGTCCTTCATCAACACAGGGACCTTGCCTTGTCCGGAACCAGAGCTGGTCACTTCAATTCTCCATCGTTTGTACTCCCCAAACGTTCCGGGCCCCAAGACTCAGATGATCGGTATCTGCATTCTCTGTGGATCAAACTCGTTTAGGCGGCAAAGTTCGTTTTGTAGCTTCGCGGGGGCTTTGGTGGCCTCATGATCTTTGAAGTTGGTGGTAGTAAGAATCGTCATGAATTAATTGGAAGATGTTAATCACGTATGAAGTTCGCCATGAACTTCGACGAAACATCCAAGGGTGGGAATCCCGCTATGACTATCGATGATGGCGGTGAATTCAACTATCGGGGCAAGAGTATCTTGCACTGCTAAGATTGCAGCGGTGATATGCCTTTCGGTCAGCGCACCCCCTGCCATCCACGTAATGACGCTACTCATTTCCTTTAGTCAAGAAACGCAGCGAAGTTATGAGCATACTTGCCTTCATCGTTCAAAGTAACGCATATGATAGGTGAGCCGTCAGTCGGATCAAAACCTGCAATTTCGACAATATCTCCAAGACGGTAGCGCCACAATCCGTCGTGGGTGGTGCACACGACCTCGTAATGTTTCCCGATCTCAACTAGCCACTTTCCTTTGAATCAGATCGGACCGGATAAAAGAAAGGAGGGCAAGCCTACAGGGGGTACAATACTAGACGCATTTTCCTCCTTGGTCACGTCAAAGTATTCGATGATGTCTTGTGATGTTGCTTTGAAAAGGTTCAAATCTGAAGGGTCGTAGACTGTAGCAACGTGGGTTTTTGAACTATGAAACCCAAGGCTGCGCAACTGCACGTCGGAGCCCAAGTGGAATCGCAACTAATGCAATAGCTAAGCGTGAGGATGCTGGTCTATGTAATGAAGCTGACTTTGGGAACCGCAACAGAGAAAACACCGCTACCGATGGAAATGACGCTCTTGAGCATCGGCCAAATTTTTAACAGCCAACCAGGTTGATCCGTTGGTTTACCGACTGCACGAAGTTGTGCAGCGCACTCCAGACATGGAGGAAAATGGAAGGTATTCCCGGACGTCATTGATCCCATCCCAGGGGGGAAGTTCACCTGTCTCAATGGAAGCAACCAGGCTTTCCCACTCTTCTTCCATATACCGTATCATATCGACTGCGGACGTAGTAAAAACTATAAATATCGTCTCAACCTTGCTATGTGCGAGTGCGAAGAGTGTGTGCATGAGTAGGAATGTGCGATACTCGCGGATGAAACCGACAGCAACCGGAGAGGTGACCCACTCTCCTGCTGAACGACAGTTTCACGGTAAAATGAAAACATCCGAGCTTGGAGTGACGAGACATACCCGCTAATATGATATTCAAGTGATCATTTTCCACTTTCAAACCATTCCGCAGACGGACCGTCTCAAAAGACCCCATTGCAACAGGGATTGTCCTAATGAGGTCACCATTGCGATTTTGGATTTTCACTGACGGTAGTAGAGAGAAAAGGTCCAGAAGGTCTCTTCTCCGTTACCACCGCCATAGCGCATTGAGCCTTCGTGTAGGTACTGGCAGAAAAACTTTGGCTTTGGACTCGAGGTCGAGCTCGTGACCGCTATGTGGTAAGGCAAACCAGGCGAGAACATATCTCGAACATCGTCCTCCTGACAAGTTTCTGAAAGGAATTTGGCCACGAAAAGCTCGTAAGAGTCGTAGGTCGTTAACGAGATTGTAGTGCGAAAGGTATCCAGAAGGATATCATCCGAAATGCCGTCGTTATCCTCCCTCCCAAAATTGCGTATCGCACTGTGAAATGCCGCAAAGGCAGGAGATTCGGAAAAGCAACGGGTGTGTCTATTCTTCTTGATGATAGCTAGCATTGTAGCCTCTACGCGATTCTTGAGTACACTGACAAGGTCAGGGGACAAGACATGGACGGGGCGGGGAACCTGGGAGGGAGACATTGCGGACAGGCAGCTTGTCGGAAACCGACATACATACCGGTATCATAACTGAACACATGTGCTGTCAATGGCGCCGCGCAACCTCCGAGGGATATAAAAACATGGTGCAAGAGCGATGGGAACTCCCCCATTTGCTGAATGCCATCAGAAGAGTTTAGACATCACTAAGGTTGAGTTTGACCATATCTACACCTCGGGCGAATTCAGGTGTCACCTCGCGAAGTACATACGCACCAACCAGATCCAGACATGTATTGACCCAAGACTCTCTGTTCACCGGGCAGTCTGTGCTATCGCAAGCCTGTAACAAAAAGAAAGAAAAACCTCTCCAAAGGCACGTGGAGCTCCTGCTCGGGCTGCTGCCGAGTTTGATCCTATAATCAGCCACATGAGCACTCATCGTTCGAGATTGCGTATTGAATATCGACCATTCCTTGCCAGGTGTCAAATATGGCCTGTATCGTGCCCGTCAAGCACCGAATTCATCGGACCAGAACTGAGCTCTGTAACTTCAACCTGTGTTGGTTCTAGTCCGGCGCAAAAGCATTCAGAAATTGGGCCCGTTCGGGGCGTATCATTTTCACCTTCACAGTCAGTGGCGCCCACAACTACATACCTTGGTGACCCTGGTAGATTGTGGTGCCAGCTTGTAGGGAATTGGGAAAAACCGCGGCCAAAGCGTCACATACCTCGAGTTGATCCGTATGATTTGGAGGTACAGTTTACGGCATAGAGGGTTGACCGGTGAGGTGCGTCCCTTGCTGCAGCGAGTGTTGCAGAGACGGACTACGTCCACCTCCTGGTCGAAAATCTGTGGTAGGTGTTGGGTTTTGTAAACTGTCGAGGCTCGATAGCCACTCTTGTTCGTAAGTTTGGCTTGAGAGAGTACCAGGAGGGCTGCCAATTAGTTACGTTGTTTTCTTCCGGCAGTTGATCAAGGATGCTTATGAGTCTGTTGACGTAGGTTTAGCAGGTTCGCTAGCGATCGATCTCAAAAACTACCCAACCATCATGTGCCTGCAAACCCGATGGAACATGCACGTATCGTGGGTGTACTAGATGAACTGGTGGATGGTCTCTGAAGGAGTTGCTCAACTTCGGAGTCGACCGTCGTTCTCACACGAGGATACATAGTACCAACTATATTAATGATATTCCCACCTTCAAGCTTCAAGTATAGTCATTCAGTCGGTGTTGACCTGGACAATGGTCCAATTTCTAGTCATCGTGCGACAATTGACGGTCTCGCGGACAAGAGACAACGCGAAATATTCAACTTTCTGCAAAGCTTCTCTACCTCCCGGATTTATACCAGCATCCGTGCGGAACCTCAATGGACACGACTACTACTACTGTGTTGCGGACCCATCGATCACACAACGAACTATTGCAGAACAAACTCGAAGGAATCATACACCAGTGGTTTCTCAGGGGATTGCTTTATTTCTTTCACCTCGGGATATCTACGACTTCGTACTGATGTCGCGTTTTACCTTGCCTTTCTGCTATTAAGAGGACTGAATCCATACGGAAGGCATTCACCAGCCCGGCGAGCACTATCAAAGAAGGGAGCTACGTGATAGCAAATAGTTCTAGTAGAACTTTGATAGGTTAACACCGTAACTAGACCAATGAGTCCTTAGCTTTCTCGAAGTCATTCCAGTACTTATCCGACTAAGCACCCGTCTTTGTGTCGATCACGCAAGTCTCACACCCGGGATTAACACTCCAACGCCATTAACATCGAAGTTCGCTCGGTCCGTAACGACCTCATGTAGCAAATGTCTGACGGGGCGCCTCTGCACTGTGAGATCAAGGACCGTCTCCGCCGGGGTGCGTGGGCGCTATGGTGGCCTCCAAATGGGCTCTTCACAGTGGCAGCCCTACTGCGAGAATTGAGCGCTTGAGCGCTTAGGGGAAGCAATTCATCCCAAGGTCTCAAAATTTGGTCAACGCCACCAACGGACGGAACACCGTTACCACTATGTGATAGGCAGATAACTGGATGTGGACCCTGTGAGTAAATAAGGCACTTGGTGAATACATAGGGAAATGACATAATGCAGAATCAACGTGGAGTCAACGCACTCGTCGCAGCACGAACAAAATTGGCATGTGCACGAATACTCCTCAAAGGACCTTCATTCTCCCACCCTCCACCGGAACCACGTCGCTTTCTATACTGATACGACCACAAGCATTCAAACGTTGAATCAGAACGTCTCCGAAAGCGGTCATTGGTGTTAATACACCGCCCCTTTTTGCAAAGGGCGGTAAGAGGTTCTTGTCCTGCACCAATGCCAAAGCAGCTTCCGAAATCATAACTGCAAGTGATTTATCATGCCACGGACAAGATTTCTAGAGACAAACCAAAAAGAATACATACCAGACGACAGCAGATATCCGGGGTCCCCTTTGCCTTTAAAAGTTGTGCGTACTGTGACTGTGCGACCGTTGGCGGCTGGGGCAGAAGTGGTAATATTGGTGATATGGACAGAACCAGTCTCAAGATCCCTGTGCCTAGCTATTAGTTGTGTGCCATTGTCAATGAAGGAGCGACCTAGTCACAAATCATTCGGTCCTTCTCCCGACTGCGGCATCAATTTACGAGCCAGCCATCGAGCCTTGTAATGTGAAAGATGGGTGAATGTGAGCCATATCGAAAGAAACGAAATACTAACAGGCGGGAATGTGGCCATGGCAAGTGCCACGGTGGCTAAAAAGAACACTACAAACACTGCGTGCAGCATGCTTGGGAGGACCATAAACTCGTCGTACTTGAAAGCAGGACCATAAGATAGCCCAGATACATCTTGCGGGCCGAACGATCCTGGCGGGAATACCAATTCCGGACTTCGCCCAGCGAGCTCGAATAAGCCCCAAGAACGCTGCACCACCTGCCTGTTTACAACTGACATGAGGTACAGTACCCCCCGCAGAGGGGGGTCAACAGACAGAGCGTAAAATGTCCGAGGGCGGGGACTGGGTACGCCTTTGACTTCAAATTGAAAAGTACAAGTGAAACACTCGCTTCATTAATGTCAAAGAATGGCCTTACTGGGACTAAGCGCGAAGTCGTGCGTGGCTTCCCGGGCCTTGTGTCGAGGTATATCTTCCAAAATGGAAAGAATGGAGGAAAACGTTCCTCCGGAAATACCCGAACTGCTGAGTTTCCACGCGGATGTGGATGTGTCGATTGCGGTTTGTGGACCTGCGAAGGACTTGAGGGTCTTACTTGCAACGTATACTAGGAGGTCGGAAGGTACGGAGTCCAACCCGGCGCAGGGAACAATCACGGAGCCTGCCTTGGCAGCGACATAGTCAAACCTGCACTGATCTCAGTGCTCCACCCGCAGTGCTATGGCAATATGCCGCCTACTCAGAAATGACTTGCCGAACCCACGGGGCTTCGCCCGTTAGGTCAACGTAGTGCCTGCCGTGGCGCACGCAGGCTCGCACGACCGATGTGCCCCAGCGCCAGTACGGTCCGACGGCATTGATCACAACACGAGCTTGTTGGACGGCTCTCTCGATATCATCAAAGTTGGCAACGTCTACAACAAACGTTGGAACGTGCAGAAGAGCATCGCCCAATTCATCACGGAGCGTCTCAAACTTTTGTTCTGAGCGTGCCGCGATGCCAAAGGTGAACGTTCCACGCTGTGGGTGTGTCGCTAGGTATCTTGTGATGAGGCGTCCAGTATAGCCTGTAGTATCGGTCGTACAATTACCGTCATTCAAGTCAGGCTCATTCCGCCATACCACGACTCGCATTGCTTACCGGTCGCGCCCAACAACAGGATATCGAGCATGGTGCCAGTATTGACGAAGGGAGTGGGTTGCAAGCCTACTGTACAGGGTAACGTTTCAAGGACCAACACAGCCAGTTGTTGGGCGGTCCGTCGTCTGGCACGTGGAGACTCCAACGGCTGCAGCCTCCACACCTGCCTCGCCACCCCAACTACACATGCTAGCAATCCAAAATGATGCGATGGTATGTGTATGTATTAGACAGCGTGACCTAGCCATCAAACATGGTACTATCCATCCTGACGCCCATGTTTTGCTTGATGTCCATACCTAAACGCTTCATTCTACCGATCTGTGAAAAATGTAATGAGAAGTCACCACAACACAGGCCGATAACCCCAAACCTCGATTCGTTCATTTTGAACTTTACGTAGTTCCATAAGCTGCTCCCGGCTGAGATAGCTATCATGTTCAGTAGATGGCTTCTTGTGCTGTGTTGCGTGCGCTTTCATGTCTGCTGTAGGATCGTACCCATCATCAGGCGGAGGGACGAATTCGCCGGCGCGAAGTGCAGCCATGCGGCGCTCATAGGCTTCGATGTGATAATATTTTTCGTGAGGAAGCGTCGCTGGAGTGTGTTAGCCTGCCGATTAATGCCCGGCAACTAATCAGCATACCTGTGTTATAGTCTTCTACAAACACTTGGAACTCTTTGCGCTCCTGATCCTTGGTGAGAACTTCTGGATTGAGTTTTCGCTCCTCGAGAAGCCAGGTTCTGAATTCCTGGGTTTTGTTATAAAAGCTGCTGATTAGTGCAGTGAGGTCGACTTGACAAGGGACAACCACCCTCACTCTGCCTCCGAGATAACACCATATTTTCCCCAATGTGCGCTGGAGCTCCCAGTTGCCTGTTTCTTCTTCTACGATATATACAGTTAGAAAGTCCGAGTAGTTTCGGCCCATATCTTACTTTTTTCTCCTTTTTCTCTCTCCTCCGACGCTCTTTCTCTTCGTGGGTCCTATGCTTCTTTTTTTTATGGCGATTGCGTTCAGGCCGTGAATCAGGATCCGAATTGGATGATGAGAGTGACCGAGACCTCCTGCGTTTGTCTTTCTTGTTCTTAAGCCTATTTCTGTCCGGAGAGCGCGACCGCGAGCGACTTTGAGAACGAGAGCGCGGTCTTCGCTGTCTGTGGGCGTGAATGGGGGAGTGAGAACGAGAGCGGGAATAGGAGTAGGATCTGCGACGATTAGGGGCTGGACTGCGAGAGCGAGATTCGCAGGGAGAGTAAGATCGTCGCCTCCTGTATTTTGGGCTACGGGACCTAGACCTAGACTGTCTGTGCGCGTATTTTGAGGACCGTGGCCGGTAATGAGGAGAGCGCTCGTGCCGTCTGGACGGGTCGCCGGCTCTCCTCGCGGGAGACTGAGTGTGCTTGTAGTCCTTGTGTTCCGATCTGGAGTACCCACGATCCCTGCCAGGTGGATCGTCCTGGTTGGTTGAACTCATCTAGACTTGCAAGTGAGAGTTCGTCTTACTGTTACTTCACTTTAGACACTCAACTGCACCTCGTGGGAACCAGGCCTTCTCTACAAGATTAATGCAGACAAACACTCGACAAACTTTCAAAGGTGAGTCTGGTGTTAATCTGCCACATGGACAAGCCGTACATGATTTGATTCAATACTCTAACTGCAAAAAATGATTCATATCCAACTCCAAGTCGCACTAGTGTTTTACGGAGGAGGACGACTCGTGTGGTCATAATTGCATAACGAAGGTCCAACCGAAACGGACCTCCGATGCCAATCGGGGCTTCCATTACTGGACGGGTCGTTGGCACCGGAGTGCCCACGGCATTTGCCTTAGCTTATGAACGTATATGCTCAATTGCTGTGCGTTTTGATAACAGAAACGTTCCTGTTGCGTTTCGGTTTGTTCATGAATCAACGTTCCGCATATCGTGGTATCAACCACCGCGAGGTGAAGGATTGGATCATTGACTTTCCTGGACATATGGATGCGCCCGGTCCGTAGGTTAGTGCCTGATATCACAAACACACCACCTCAGGCGACTAACTCTGCAGCTTAATTAATGGAGAGTGCTTTTCTTAGCAGCAACTCATGGATGTCATAGAGCAGGAGATGACCTGGACCACAAGACTAGTTGGTTGCCCACAGGGCAAGAACGTCATGGCTGACGCGAGTATTTTTTTTTCCCCCAAGTGCCGTTGGTCTCCAGGCGAGAAGATCACATTAAATGGGATCAATCGGGCCTTTTTTGCCATGATGCCATCTCAAAACCCCCTTCCTGTATGGCGCACGGGGATTGGTAATGGGCATGCTGACTCCAAGCACCAGTTGCTAAATGGATATCTCGCAGTGCACACACATCGACGCCAATACCCCATGCTGCTTGCATGGTTGGCTGCGTCGCAATATCCTTTTTGGTATATAAACCTAGCTGAGTGTTCTCTTCCACTCGACCCTCCTTGTTCATCACTTCCACTTCGGCAATGTCGAGACGCAACTCCCACGACCACACATTTCGTTATGGGCAGGGAAGTCCCAGTTTCCCACATCCCACCACGCATCGAGATAACCAAGCCGTCGCGACTCAAGTGGAACGGCTGGGAATATCGCCCTCGTTGCTTGCTGAAGGGCGATTTACGGTTCCCCAGGGCCCCCCTAGCCTTCCTGGTTCCTGCCCCTCTGTTGTACCAGACATGCTCAGCTTGGCTCCCTGTGGTCAGCGACCGGCGCCGCAGACCTTTGCCGGAGGTCTACCAGCTGGAATGTATTGGCCTACCGATAGTCGGAGAGCCCAGTCTCGAATCTACACCTCCTTCTGGTTCAGTTGCTCGCATAGGCCGTAGCTCGTATGCTTCAAATATCTCACGCGAGACACGAAGTCCATCATATCACCCGCCTCGACCACACCCTTACTTCACACCTCCTGTGTCTCCACCGGCTAGCCGCAACTATTGTTCCTCTCCGGACATCATTGGAAATATTGAGCGTTCCGTACCGGGTCGGCACAGGCAGAGCAACCTCCGTTCATGTCGCTGGGACACCGACAATACTTCTTGCCCGTCCTCTGTCACCGGGAGCAGAGCTGGGATCGAGAGCCATCTGGGTGCGTATCATCGGGTCGGGGATGACGTCCGGACAGTGACCTGTCTTTGGGAGGGTTGCACAAGGACACGGCCTATGAGACGGGAGAATCTGGCGCGTCATGTCATGACCCATATGAACATAAGATGGGAGTGCCCGGAATGCAAGAAGCTTTTCTCTCGTTCGGACGCAGTCCAACGCCACGTCGAGCGAGTTTGTCCTAGGAGGGGCTACGATGCTGCCTAAGTGGGGTATGCACTAGGTTGGCGGAGTACCGTCATACTGATAGAGCCAACAAGTGTCTAGTATCCACACATGCATTATGCATTATGAACATTTCTACTGTATAATTCCCGATAGTCCACGGTCATGTACACGGTATTATTTACCTATGTTCATTGCATACAGCCACAGCATGTATATTTGCCAATGCCCTAACATGATGAATGTCTCCGAAGTCGATGTTTTTTAACTCTTGAGGCTGTGCCTTCCGCCACGTGACCCGAAAATACCTCTGTCATCCTTACTGGGCAGCGACGGCAGGAGTGTCCAACGTACCGTATTGGTGAACTAACGCGAGATCGTCCAGGATACAAGGGATCGTGGTCCACCAAGTTATTCGGCTCCGTCTACGACCGCGAACTTCATCCTAGAGCGCCCGTGGGCTGGTTATTTGCTATGTCCAAAAATCGACGCACTGCTTCCAGTCAACTCAGGCTCTCTCATATCCACAACGCCGCGACTACAATGCCAGACATCGCCGAGTTGTCTACTATACCGGAGCCTTCCATGGTCTCAACTTCCGCTCATTCCATTTTGCCTACGTTCGTAGCACCATCTAGCCAAGCCCAAACTCCACTCCGACCGTCCTCACCACCCGCATCAAGCTACTTTCCGACCGTCTCAGCCTCACAAAATGGCGAACCGCAACCTGCGCCAGGTGCCTCAACACATTTTGCATACAGCACGACTCTCCGGAGACATCATCACGAACACAACCTCAGTATACCATTGCCCCCAAAATTACCCCCCGGAGTCACAGCGGACGGACTATGGCAAAGAATTGTCAAGTTCGTGACCGGTCGACGTTCGTACGACGATAATCTGGAAGAGACTCACGTCCTCATCGACCGAGATCCGCAAGCCCTTCAGCGGGAGCGACGCAGGGAAACGCCTTCCGCGCGTTTTGCCCACTGGTCCGTAGAGGTGCGTCTTGTTTGGTGAGGTTGGCGCGTTAAAATGTCGTTCCGACACGTACCCACATGCCCTTTTCATTGCTATGGCTGTCCCATTCTGGACACCCCTGTTTTCTATGTAGAAAATCCATGTTACGTTATTGCAACCGTTCTTGGAATATTCCTTATTTGGAAATTTCCTGACCATGCTTGAACAGGATACGGTTGCGCACTTCCGCTCATCGATCCATGCTGGCCTCTCGGCATCTTCCATCTTGGCCTTGCAAGAAGTGCATGGATACAACGAATTCTCCGTTTCGACACCTGAGCCCGCTATCTTGAAGTTTGCAAAAAATGTGTACGAGAGTCCACTCATTCTGCTCCTTTGTGCCAGTGCCATGATCAGCGCATTCATGGGGAATATCGACGATGCTATCAGTATTACCGTTGCTGTGGCAATCGTCTTGACTGGTAAAGATATTCGCGACGTTTCATTCGCAATACTGATTTACAATTGCGTTCCAAAGTTGGGTTTGTGCAGGAACAACGGTCCGAGAAAAGTTTGGAAGCATTGAACAAGCTCGTTCCCCATCACTGTCATGTCATTCGGCAAGGCTTGTTTCACAAGTGGACTCCATTACATCCTAAACTTCTCTTCCAGTGATGAGCGAGAGGTGCACATTCTAGCGAACGACCTGGTACCCGGTGACATCGTTAAGCTCGCCACTGGAGATCGCGTGCCCGCCGATATCCGCATCATGTCTGCTGTTGACCTTGAGATAGACGAAAGTAGTTTGACGGGCGAAACTACTCCTCGTCTCAAGAGCTCTTACCCTTGTGATTGGAAGAATACCGACTCTTTCGGAGATAGTGCGGAGGATGTCGGCAATGGGGCGGACAAACGGGAATCTGTATCCCTTGCTGAGAGATCCTGCATTGCCTACATGGGAACACTAGTGCGGAATGGTAGGTCCTCTGTATGCCAATCGCTTTTTGCTCAATTATATCTGGTCTAAGGGCGAGGTAGGGGCATTGTTATTGCCACCGGCACCGAGACGGAGTTTGGTGTGATCTTTTCCATGATGCAAGATGTTTGTATATCGCCACTAAAAGTGAACCTCGTTGGGCCACTCACAGTTCTCATGTCTAGGTGGAAGAAAAGCGTACTCCACTCCAACTCAACATGGATGAATTAGCTAAGAAGCTCTCGATGTTGTCTTTTGGTATCATTGGTGTCATATGCTTAATTGGTGTATGGCAGCATCGACCGTGGTTAGATATGTTTACCATCGGAGGTATGTGAGCTTCAGACTCTGCACGTTCTTTCGTCGCTCTGAACCTGGAGTATAGTGTCTCTGGCTGTGGCCGCTATACCTGAAGGGCTGCCCATCGTTACGACGGTTACGCTTGCACTTGGAGTGCTACGGATGGCAAAGCGTAAGGCCATCGTGAAAAGGCTTCATTCTGTCGAGGCACTTGGTTCCGTTTCTGTCATATGTTCTGATAAGACAGGTGCGAGTATTGGCATATTATAGAAAAGGAACTCTGTCTCATACCTTTGCACAGGTACATTAACAAAGAACGAACAAACGGTGACGGAAATCTACGTCGTAGACGACCATGTCCATGTTGATAGCGTGGTGCCTTCCCTGCAACCTTCACCTGCCGTCCGGAAAACCCTGGAGATAGGTTCAATATGCAATAATGCGTCTCTCTCCAGGGATGAACACGGTGTTTATGTTGGTCAATCTACAGATGTAGCTTTGTTGAATGTCTTGTCGACATTTAATCTCCATGACCAACGACATGTAAGTACAGTGAACACGTCGCTAGACCATGATAAAGCATACACTCTTTCGCAGACATTTACTCGCCACTCTGAACGACCCTTCAACTCTGAGCATAAATACATGGCTGTCAGCGGAGTGCACACCCAGAGTGCCTATCATGGCGTGCATTTGCGGGAGCGGGAGACCTACTATATGAAGGGCTCCATCGATGCCGTGCTGGACAGGTGTAGATTTTATTATGTCTCAGAAGGCTCCACACCTCCCCTGGACGCTAACACGCGTAACATCATTCTCATGAGAGCTCAGAGTACTGCTTCAAGAGGCTTGCGAGTGCTCGCCATGGCATACGGCTATGGATCCATGGACTCCACGAAGGGAGATGCAGGATCGTCTTTGCACAATTCGCGAGCTCCCTCGAGCTTGCCAACTACACGCCCGCCCTCGCCAGATGGAGAAAAGGCAAACCTGATATTCGTCGGTTTCCAGGCGATGTTAGACCCACCAAGGAAAGGTGTTAAAGATGCAATCGGTCTGCTCCAGTCGGGTGGGGTTCAGGTGGTCATGATTACCGGCGATGCAAAAGAGACTGCACTTGCCATTGCACAGGACCTGGGTCTTCGGGTGGGTTTGGCCCACGGGCAATTAGATCGCTACTGTTTAACGGGGAAGGATATCGATATGATGAGCAAGTCCCAGCTTGTTGAACGTGTCGGCAGCATCAGCGTATTTGCCCGCACGACACCGCGTCACAAAATGGCTATCGTCGAGGCTTTCCAGAGTCGGGGTGCTGTTGTCGCGATGACTGGGGATGGCGGTGCGTTTACGTTTGTTGTCGGATACGAGACGTCTAACCCTTTCCTGGCGCGCTTCTGCGACAGTTAACGATGCCCCGGCGTTAAAGATGGCTGATATTGGCGTGTCGATGGGAAAGAGTGGCACTGATGTAGCCAAGGAAGCTGCGGACATGATCCTCGTAGACGATAATTTCAGCACCATTTTGCCTGCAGTAGAAGAAGGTAAGGCAAGCCAACATTTCCAAAAGTACACGTCCATAATTGCAATTGCTTCCCAGGAAAATCTATATTTCATAACATCCAGAACTTCTTATCTTTTCAACTTAGTACCGCTGCTGCCGCACTGTCACTAATAACCCTTAGTATGGTTTTTGGATACAGCAACCCGCTCAACGCTATGCAAATATTATTTATCAACATTCTTATGGACGGTCAGTTAATAATTCTCTTCGACCTGTCGGAGATTCGTGATGCTATGAACAGGTCCCCCAAGTCAATCGTTGGGTGTTGATCCAGTGGATCCAGCTGTCATGCGAAAACTCCCAAGAAAGAAGAACGAGCCCATCCTAACCCGGCGCTTGCTATACCGCGTCATCTTCTCTGCGAGCACGATTGTCATGGGCACCCTGTTTGTCTACTTCAAAGCGTTAGGCGACGAGCAGGTCTCGAGGAGGGAACAAACCATGGTAAGAAAATACATCAGTGGTCATCATTGAGATGCTAAGCAGTTGTATATCAGACTTTTACGTGTTTCGTCTTCCTCGACCTAGTCTCAGCGATACAGAACCGAGGGCTTGGTTGCGGGTTATTCCAAAACCGTATGCTCTTGTCGACTGTGTCCGTCTCGTTACTTGTGCAGCTGGCGCTGGTGTACGTTCCGTTCATGCAGGCCATTTTCCAAACGGAAGCACTTGGTCGAGGAGACATGACAACACTCCTGTTGTTGGCTGCCAGCGCCTTCGTCTTGCACGAGGGTAGAAGGCGATACGAGCGTTCGTCTGACGCAGACACTATTTACAACAATCTTATGGAGAATATAGCATGATACTTATAGAACTTCACTTCATAGGGTTTGCCTAGCACAACCGGAGATGTGTAGACTTGAGCATACTACTATAGAGACATCATTTGTCATCTATCACGCATCGTCGGCTGAGCAACATAACCACCTGTCTCCAACTTGCACGCTATGGTTGCCAGTACAGGACGCCACTTTTGCTACAGTGAATCTTACAGTCACCCGGGTTGAGCGCTTCGGGGTTCCCGGCGTAATAATGCGATGGGTTGAAGTCTATAGGTAACAGGTGATTAGCTATAAAGCAGCAACAAAGGCATGAATCGATGCAAATCCCGACTTGTGCAATACTCTGGAAGAGCCCCTCCCTGGCTAGCGGCGGCCATCGCCTTGGGGCACATGTGAGATGCTGATGGCATTCATTGCACTTGACAGAGACTGGTGTCGTGCCAGTGACTGTGCGTCGGAGGAAAGTTCGTATCCAGGGCCGCTGAGTTCAGGAGACCTCATTCGTCTCGATGAACAGAGAACAGAGTACTGGACTGGAGGTTACTGTAGTCCAGAAGTTACCTCCTGGCCGGTACTTTGTCCTGGTTCAGTCCCCACTAAGCATGTAAAGGCTTGTGTAAACTGATATACTTGTGAACCATACGTCGTGGGAACTAGGAGTGAGAACGTTGGCCCGGTAGCCAATATAGTAAAGGCAAAACCATCGTGCCACGAGAATTGGTCCAGTAGGACTACCCTCACCTGTACTAACGGTCGTCGTAGTCTGCTGTGAGGTCACGTGCCTCGAGTCTGTAACTCTATCGGTGCTGACTAACATGTGGCTGTTTTCCTTGCTCCTATCCCTGACCCCCATACTCCACCGGAGAGGGTCAAACTTTCTCGCCGACCTCAGTCCACTCGCCCTGACCATCGGATTTTACCTCCGGTGATATTATAGTCCCCGCTTCCCTTGGCAGCGATACCTCCGCCGTGCGTGTTGGATCCGCAAAAACTCGGTATCCTCAACTCGGGCTGGCACGCAACCCTCCCGACATTTCATTCAGGGCTCCGATCAACGGGATGGCGCTGAACACGAGGAAGGTCGCCGTGTTAACATCAGTAATGATCGTGCCCTGGTTTCTTATGGGGTGTTCATGCAGAGATAACCAGATTTGCTTAGGGATCTGTGAGGCACAGCATGCGATAAGGATAAGGGTGGGAGGCTATTCCCGCATGGCTGAAAGTCCCCCACTGATCGTTCTTCTGGCCCTTTCTGGCGAGTGGATAGGATCTTGTTATGTACACGAGCGGAGGTGAAATAGAGAAGGATGTCGAAAAGAACAGGATCCGTAAAGCCAATGGACAGAATGGTCGCCAGACACGGTTTTTTTGGTGTTGGCAATTTCATGGAAATTATGCAGGGTACAGCTGCACAGGAAATGCAGACTTCGATAACCCAAAGGAAGTTGAAGACGTGTCAGATGATAATGTCCAAAAAATTATCTGGCTTTCTTTGGGACGATTGTCACAGTAGGCGGCGTGGGTATGCTCGAGGAAGAGGAAAGAAGTAGCCGCCAGCGATATAATATGACCTGGGAGGCCACAAAAGTCATGGCAATAAATGTGTGGGTTTGGGGGACCGGGCTAGCTGCAGACGCAAGTCCTCACTACTTAGGGGGGTCCAAGTTCATTCTGAATGCTGAGGGAAACACTTCTGCAGGACAACAAGGATAACCATAGCTGAGGCACAGATGGTTTGTGGAGAGATCAGCAGCGAAGTCGTGACAAATATTGAATCTCTCGCCTCGCCACAAAAAAAATGCAAATATCAACCTATCGCCATTGGGGAGGTTGGAATGTTTCCCGGGTCAGTGCCTTTTCCGAACTTAGGTCAGAGAAGTCGTAGGCAGCGAGTGATCTGTACTGTCCACGGCGTTGAACATACATATATGCCTCGTGTCACTAAGTCGATGTTCCCGGTGAACCCGGAACTTGCTTGTTTCGTCTGGGTTGAGGTAGTTGAGATATACATGGGGGGTTGAGCGTAAGAGGAGAGATCCTTGAGCACTCATAACCGGTGCTGGGGAGGGGGGGAAATGTGGGTTAAACGCCATTTTAGACAGCATCTACATGGAAGATAATGTCGATAGGTGCTTAAGTCAGATGACAGCAATACGAACTTCTAAGAATGTAAGCCCTCTGGTGGCCCGTGTACCGTCATAGTAAGAGGGGTCGATTCTGTTCCAACAGCGGAAAAGAGTTATAGCATGCGAGCCAGTCCAGCCGCTGGTTCATAGCTGGCGTGATCTGATGATGAGTCAGGGATCACCTGTTCCGTCTAGTACCGATATTGATATACGGTACATACATGCTGTCAATTCAGCGGTACCCACTAATCGCAAAAATTATAGCGAGTTTTTGCTAGTTGTCTCCCAAGGATTTCAAAATGAAAAGAACCTTGGTGATGGTTAGGGCGCCAATCAGATTTGAGGAGCTGTTGTATATAGCCCGAGGAGTCACAGAGACAGATCCGTTCCTTGAAGTCGATGTGCTAGCCATATGTTAATTTGTTGTACCAGCAGATATTTGAGAGACATACATTAGGCCGGTGCGATCTCTTCGGTTGAAAGCGAGGGTAAAAATTTCGTTTGCTCGTATCCACGGTACATACCACCTCCGGTCAGCATCAAGGATTGCGATACGCTGGTATTCTGGTGTAGCACCTGGTTCGTCGGCCGTAGTCGAGTGCACAGGGCGATGGGCAGAGGTGGGGTCGAGAATGCCAATCTGAAGCATGCCGCACTATCGTCACACAGAAATGTAAAATGAATTCCCCTTCGAGTCTGTCAGATGGTGAAGTCGTGACTGCCCGTTGGCAGGCCATTCGGGGAACAAATTAAGCGAACTCCGCAGCTTTTCGAGTTTGCCGTTGCTGACGACCTTCCATCACATGCATTTGAAAGCGTAAGGACGAATTCGGTCCGATTCTGGGAGTATGTCAGACTGTTGAGACGTTGTGTCATATGCTCAGGGGGGTCATATCAAGAGAGGTGCACGAACGTGTACGTGCCAAGGTGGGAGAATTGTAGGGCATGTCACGTGTGTGTCATTGCAGAAGTGATGCTCCTCGTCCTTGGAAGTTGGGAGCACCCCATGGTACAGGGCACGGCATCACTGGCCAAATGGCAGAGAGTAGTAGAGCCTGCATCCGGCGTCCCAGGGCGGTGTCAAAAGAGGTGGTCGACGGAGGCATGGGAGGCTATGTAATGCAGTTCCACAAATGAAGACGTATTTCATGTAGTCTGCGATTACACAGATCCGTACCTTGTTGAACTGTTTCTCCGCCGCCAACATGGTTCGTGCACGGATCAATGGTGTTCCCTTCGTTCCTGACGCCCCCGTCCGGCTACACCCAGACCAGAAAGGGGGGGGGGGAACGAAAATACGTCTCTACGGCACTCCGGAACCACGACCAAGTGGGTTAGGTTCTGTCAAGGGAGGTCAATCTAGAGACGTATTGATATTTTTGTTCGTACTTAATATGTACCAGTATCTACCATGATGAAACCACGACTCAAGGGAGATACGTCGCTGGGATTCTGCTAAGTACCTGGTGCTTAAAGGTCGACCAGAGTAGGAAACTCCCTGCACTTGAGGGGAGGGAGGATTTGGAGTGTGTTATCGGGAATGATTGCATATGCGGGTGGGGAGAAGTTGGTCGTCAGAATTGGCAAGTGGTAAGCCCGAAAAACGTGAATACACACCATTGAAGTACGACCCCACCTTCTCTTCGACAGCGTGGTTCTGTTCTGTATTGTGTATGGTGATTCAATGGAGGAGCTTGTGATTTGTACCGACGATTTGGGTCCTGAGCGTGTGAGGGCTGTGAACAAAAAACCCTGTTCGTGTACATACTCGGAGACCGCCTCTATGGCAGAGTTTTCATTAAGACTTGTCAACACGACTTTGGACACGTTGCTTCCGGTGGAAATGAATTTGTCCGACAGCGCGGCAAGGTCTGGCGTGCCTTGCGATTCGGATCAACTCTGGAATGGAACCGAGGCTTAGTGTCTCGAAGACAGCCAAGAGTATGGAACACACAACTGGATCACGTTCTGTGTGTGTAAATAGACCCAGGGGTGGATATGTATGTTCGCGGGATAAGAGCTCTTTGAGTGGAAGGGTACAGGGGCCGGCGGTGCACGGGCGACCGTCCATGTCACACACACAGGCTCCAACACTGCGGTGTGGCGATTCGATCCTCGCGACTTTTCCGAAACGGTCTGTTTTGAGGCAGTGGGGGGGGGTGTCTAGTCTTATCGACAGCTGCTGCCTGGGCGACGGACACAGATTATGTACATGACTTGCAGCCTGAGACAAGAAGCCTACCTCGTTTTCTTCTTCATCGAAAAGGCGACTGCAAGGGTGGACAGTGTTCTGTGCTGAGGCAGTCTCTCATTCTCTTTTGCTGGTTATCTAAGGGTGATCTTAGTGCGTTCTAATTCCGTCCGCGGCGGCGGTCCAACTGACCGCAGTGATACGCATACTCCTAAACGCCATGCGACAGGCCTGTGGATCAGTGAGGGCGTGTGGCGACTGTATACATTACTGGATGCACACACTATCTGGATATGGGTGACGTGAGGTGATGATGACATAGAAGTCGAGGGGCGTATGTACTAAGGTATGTTTTGTGCAGAGGCTGTGTTGGTTGCCTGACATGAACTGACGCCACCAACGGGGGGAGGTGCGATGAACGCGGGATGGGAGAACATCAGACGAGCGTCTGTCTGTCTTGCCGCTGTCTTGAGTGTGCCTGTGTGTTGAGCTCGTGTACTGTGTCATCCCGTCGCCCAGGCACGAGAGCGAGGCGAGAGCGTGGCTGATCCCAAGGCCCGGGATGTCCCGAGGGGGGTGAGATGGCCAGATAAGGAAATAACAGGGGCACAGATGCGAATAATAAATAATATATAAATAATTGGATCCATTGTGTGTGCTGTGATGTGCCTTAGAGTGTTCTGATTGGTTCAAGCGCTGATCCTGAAAGAGACTTCTTCTCACCCGTCCCAGTCTGTGTGCTCTCCCTGCCCCCCCTCCTCTGCACTGTCCTCGCTAGCCTGTCTGTCCGTCGAAGTCGACCTCGACGACGACGACGCCGACGCCGACTGCGGCTACGACACCCCCCTGACGCCCTCTTCTCCCGTCCGTCGCCCGACTCCCCCCCGCGACTGCCCCGCCGCACTGGCCCACAACACTCCGGTCCGACCGCCATGGCCAACAACAGACCCGTCACCTCAGCTGGCCGTCCTCGCACTGCCGGCCCCCCCGCCTTCGATCACGACACCCCCTACGATCACAACACATACATCGCAGAGGACGACGACGAAGACGACGAGAGCGACGCCGGGGACCTCTTCGCCTTCCTGGCCCCCTCCACCGCAGATCAGCAGAGAGACTCGAGCCTCCAGCAGCACCTCAGTCCCTCGCCCGACTACGCCCATCTCTTTGCAAACGCGCTCCCCCCGGCAGATCCATCCCCTGTCGCCTATCCCTCCCCCACATTCGACCCCTACGCTCGTTTCCCCGCGGACGCCGCTGGTCCTTCCAGTCGTTTCACTCCTCCCATTTCCAGTCAGCCCGTAGAGAGCCCCCCCTCGACTGCCTCACAGCAGGGCGGCGCGCATGACCCATACCGCATGCGCAGACTCAGCAACCCTCGCACTGGCACTGCCGAAACAAGACCCAGCGGCACATCCTCACGCGACATTCACGTCAACCTCCCCTCCAGTCCACGGGAAAAGTCCCTCGAAGTCGAATACTCGGAGATCCCTTCCCGAAAACGACACCCCTCCTCCACAATCGGTCCAGACACCACCACACTCAGTCTGACTCCGAGCATGTTGGAACAGGACAGCCGAGACGGTTCGATAAAGTGTGTACTCCTTCTCGTGCTACATCTCTCTCTCTCATGCCTCCATACTAGAATGGAGTTTGACTTTGACGCCATCAACGAAGAAGACAGTCCTTTTCCGGAAGTACGCGCTTCCGTCTCAAATATTGATGACCCAGACATGCCCGTCATGACCCTCCGCATGTGGATCATCGGTCTCCTTCTCAGTTTGGTCGGCGGGTAAGGCTTCTTTTTTATTCAATTTTCTCCATTTTATCTTCATCTATCTCCGTCCTTCCAGGTCTATGAACGTCTTCTTCAATTTCCGACAACCGGCTGCGAACGTCACGCCTCTCGCTCTCGTCGTCATCGGTTATCCCATGGGAAAGTTCTTCGCATTCGTTCTTCCCATCTCCACTTATCGCTTCCCCCGTTGGTTGGGCGGTTTCGAGTTGTCTCTTAACCCAGGGCCATGGAACATCAAGGAACACGTATTGGTATACATCATGGCAAACGTATCCATAGGAACTCCTTACGCCATCAACGCCATCGTCGTTGCACAGATGAACTACAATTTCCAGGCCAGCTACTGGTTCAGTGCACTGCTCGTTGTCGCCACACAACTTACGGGTTTCGGTCTCGCCGGCATATGTAGACGCTTTCTCGTTCAACCACCTAGCATGGTCTGGCCTCAGAACCTCGTCACATGCACACTGCTCAACACTCTTCATGCCGAGGAAGAGGAGCAAGGCGGGATCTCCCGTTACCGCTATTTCCTATACGTCTTGGGAGGCGCCTTCTTTTTCTGGTTCATTCCGGGTATGACATGAGATTCCACGCCGTCGGCGTTCGATGGGCTAACTGACGGCTCTCCCTTCAGGTTATCTCTTCCAGGCACTGTCCGTGTTTTCCTGGATATGTTGGATATTACCGAACAATATTCCGGTCAACCAGCTTTTTGGCGTCTCCTCGGGGATGGGTATGAGCGTTCTAACATTCGACTGGACAGAAATCGCATGGATAGGCAGTCCCCTTATGTTCCCGTGGTGGGCACAAGTTCACATGTTTCTCGGATTCGTCCTCTTTTTCTGGATCGTCACGCCTATCATGTATTACACCAACGTACGTTCTCGCTTACATTCACTGTGGCCCGTACTCACCGCCTCCTTGCAGACATGGAACCTCGCCTATTTCCCGATGAATGACGATAATCCATACGACCGTTACGGCAACGTCTACAACGTGAGCCGTGTGCTGGACAGCCAGAATCGATTCAACGAGACGGCGTATGACGATTACTCTCCCCTTTACCTCCCGGCCACCTACGCAATGGCGTACCTCCTTGCCTTTGCATTGTCGACGTGCGTTCTCGTACATACGATCTTGTACCACGGCCGCAGCCTGTGGAATGGCGTAAAGAGGATTCGAGTGGAGCAGGACGATATTCATGCCAAACTCATGAGACAGTACCCAGAAGTTCCCGACTGGTGGTACTGGATATCGTTCGTAGTCTTTTTTCTTCTCATGGTCGTGGTGGTCGAGGTGAGCCGATCTTGCGGTTCCGCAAGCGCCGTCGGCTGACAATATCCTCTCAGGTATGGCACACCTCGGTACCGGTTTGGGCACTTCTGCTCTCTGTCATGCTACCGTCTCTCTACGTGCTTCCCTCTGGGTTCATATATGCCATGACTGGCCAAGCAGTACGACTTTTTTTTTCCTGCCGCACTTCGGTCCACCCTGATGGATTCTCTTCCAGGTCACGTTAAACTTGCTTGCTCAGATCATTCCGGGTACTCTCATAGCTGGAAATCCAGTTGCTAACATGGTCGGTTGTTACTTCTCAGACCTCTCCTCGGCGTTCGTTAATTGCCACACTAGATTTTCAAAGCGTACTCGACGCAGACGCTGTCGGAAGCCAATTCATTCGTACAGGATCTGAAGCTGGGTCATTACGTCAAAGTGCCACCACGAGCGACCTTTGTTGGTAAGGATATCGTCTCCCCCTTTTGCCGCATGGCTCTTTTTTGATATGGGTCTGTGTCTAGTCCAAGCAGTTGGTACAGTGTTGGCCTCACTCATTCAAGTCGGTGTCAAGCAGTGGATGTTTGACAACGTCCCGGATATATGTTCCCCTGACCAAGCGAGTTTCCTTACCTGTCCGCACAATTCAGTCTACTTCACCGCGTCCGCAGTTTGGTGTGTATAACTTTCCACATTATCCGCCTTTGTGTATATGTGTAATACATTTCTCTTCTACATACAGGGGCCTCATTGGACCAACTCGTCAATTTGGCAAGGGCGCATTGTATTCCCCCGAATTGTACGCCATCATCATCGGAGCATTCTTACCGCTTCCCTTCTGGCTCTGGCAACGACGATACCCCAATTCATGGGTCAGGTTTGTCAGCACGCCCGTCGTGCTGAACGGCGTGTATGCCATACCACCCGCTGCTGGCATCAATTACTCTTCATGGTTTGCGACGGGCTTTGTGTTTCAGTATTTGATTCGAAAGAAGAACTTTGCTTGGTGGAGCAAGTTCAATTATGTCACGAGTGCTGCTTTGGATAGTGGTACGTACGAGACACTCTTCTTGGTTTCGCACGGGAGGGGGGTTACTAACGCACCTTTTTTTTTGCGTGCCACAGGCACCATATTATCTGCTCTTGTAATCTTTTTCACTTTGCAAGTACGTCTTTTTTCTCCCTGTCTCTTCTTTTTGATGCGGTGGCGACGCGCTCGATCGGTTTTCTTTTTTTTTTTTTTTCCCTCTCCTTGCTTCTTTCCTGACTGATCGCTCAATAATATAGTACCCGAACGGTGGTGTTTACCTTAATTGGTGGGGAAATACGGTGTACCAAAACAGTGAGTTTTAATCTATCGACCAATCGTCTCGGTCAGCCGAAGAAAATATAACTGACTCATCTCCCTCTCTGCCGCTCTGCCTCCGTTTTTAGCTGCAGATTATAGTCGCTTAGCGTTGAAGAAGATCCCGTCGGGGGGTATTCCTTTACAATAATTGTACCTAGTTATAAGAGAAAGACATCTGCATCAATATCATCCAACTCTCATTTTAACTTCCCATCACTCTTTAGTGTTACTACTACATTATCGTATTTGGTTCTCTCTCTTTTTTCTTTCTTTCTGCTTTCGTTCCGCAGTAGTGAATGCGGTGATTACGGTTTGCGCCTATACCTGGACTGGATCACGCACGGCAAATTTTAGATAGACTTTATGCGATAGTGGTAACTATATAGCGCGCGGTGTTGTGTTTTTTTTTGGATTAAATACTGATGGCCTTGTCGGTTGGAGACCAAGTGTTTCATATTTTTACATAAAAGTTGTTGCGATATCGGAAGCTGCCGCGTTGATTAGATCGTTCGACTAGCCTTGGTTCTGAAGCTTAAGGTTAAGAAATGGGCGGCAGCAAGCTTTGTACTGATCATGTGGCCAGGGGCTTTTTTCTCTTTTGTCGAAATCTTTCGCTCATGGAATTCTCTTTTGAGAGCGGTCTACAGATCGACTTTATCTACATATGTACCTAAGGAAAGTCTAGACCGACGAGACGTATGTATGTACTAATAGTAGTGGCATCGCATCATACCTGCCCCTTGACGTATGTGTGTTTATTATCTTCCACAAGAGACAGCAATTTGTTTTACTTATGTACGTAAGATATACATTGGAAGGAGATAAAGAAAACACCTCAAGGTGAGGGCGATGGGTGTAAACGTTTTGGTGATTGAATGATCGGTTGATTGATTGAGTGAGTGAGTGAGTGACCGGGTGAGTGAATAAAGGTGGTTGGTGGTGGAGGTGGAGGTGGGTTGGGAGAGGGGTGAACACTGGGTGGGGGTAGCTTTCGCAATTGTTTAACCCCTGCCTCGTCCCCTTGCGCCGCGTGCGGGTGCACCCCGCGCCGAACCACGACCTACAAGTGCGGTTTAAGACGTGACGAAGAAAAAAATGGGGGAGTAGGGTGTGGAGAATGAACAACGCACCTCCTCTTGCCGGACCTCCCCGACCTGGATGGATGAAAAGTTCCGTGATAGACCAAACACGAACCGCGTGCCAACCGCGCGGAACCAGCGAGATAGCGAGATAAGAGAAAGAGAGAAAGAGCAGGTTGGTCAGTTAACGTTAAAATGCGCGGGAGCGCATGGAAACACAAACACGGACCTCCTCTAGAACCAGGGCCGGCCCCTCTGGCGCTCCGACTTGCCTCACGTGCGCGTGCCTGCTCCTCCTTCACACTATCCAACAATGTATCTGGTACACGCAAGTATTTTATCTGTGCACATGTAACCTTCATATTCGATTCGAGAATCACAAAAAAAAAAGAAGAGGACACGCACGGTGCTTCCGCGTATATAACATTCTTTGAGTTTCCAGAACCGATCGCCATCTGCGCTCGTCTGATAGACTTCTCGTAGAGTGATGTTCATGAAGTTGTCGCAGTTGACAAGGTGGCCGTTGAACGTCTCCCCGTTTTTCAATTCAACAAGCTTTCGTGTAGTATCATGTTGGTGGGGATTCGGGGGTGTGAGTGAGAAGGGAGGGAGACTTACCATGGGCTTATTTTGGGCAGCTGACAAGAGCGATAGTGGGAGCTGGAACGCTTTCGATCAGTTTTCGTTTTAGACAGGTCGTGCTTTTTTGGCACGGTGTGCATACCATGTTGGTCTGTTGTTGCAAGTCAAGTGTTAAAACGCGATCAACGATCGCGATATAGTTGGTCGGGTTCGGCGTTTTCTGTGGCTGTGCAGAAAGTGAGGTGCACCCCTGAACGTTGAACGTTTGAACACGCTCACTGCGAGCATTTAATTACATGGGTCAACGTTAACGTGTAAAATTTGTTAACTTAAGAGTAGTATGAATACACGCAGGCTAAAAACGCAGTGACGGAAGAGAAAGAAAAACACATGAATGGGCCCATCAAATCACGAGCTTGACGGAGGAAATTGTGGTCGAAGCTCTCACGAGACTCTCGTTCTCCGCATGGCTTCCGTCGCTCTCGACCCAGAACACAGTCCCATCCACTCTATTCCCCACTCTGTTCTTTATGATCTCCCTATGGCGTCCCTTCCCTTCTGGATCTTCGACGGAGTCCTGCTCCATCACAAAGACTCTTCCTACCAATGCAGTACCAGAGTAGCCGCCCTCGTATGTGCTCGGTACGGCAACTTTGACCTCTCCATTTGTCGTCGCAGCCTCGGCCTTTAGGACGGATCCCACGGGAGACTCAGTAAATGCAAGGTCGACAAAACCATTTGTAGAGAATGCGCGAACATCAAAGTTCCCACCAGCGCTCGCATCATCGGTGATCAAGGCAACTTCTGAGGCAACATGTCTAAAAGCCCGATCAGTGTTCATTGTATTATGATGAACGGAGAATGAACATATGCATACCCATTGGTAGTGTGCATTGTGAGCTGGGAAGGGTGCGTGCGTTCTTCACGGTTAAGCAGGGTCACAGTTGCATCGATGTTGCCGTTGACGGTCGCCAACCTCAGGGACTCCCCTTCGAAATGACCAGAAATAGCACCGTTGGACGTCACGAACGAACCCATGCCCGCGGTGACGGACTATAACGTTTAGTAGTCAAAACCCTAAAACTACGCGGTGATACAAGAAGCCTCACATCGACGGTGATTTGGCCATCAACAGACGCAAGGGAGACTCTACCGAAGGAGACGGTCTCTGACAAGTCTGCTATGTTCTGGGAGTAGGTGGGGAGGTGAGTCCTCAAATTCTTTATGCTCAGACTGCTGCCCTCTTTCGCAGCAGGTAGAGTGAGTTCCACGTCGAAATGCAAGCGCTCCTTGCCAGACCAATGCCTCCTGTGCGGGGGAGTCTGAAGATGACTTTGGTCAGTGCACTGAGGATAAACGATCCAGATCTACGCACAAGAATGCTAACGCCGTATTTATTCTCCGCACCCCCACTAAGACATACAGAGGCAAGATGAAGGGCATCCTCGAATTTGTATGCCACCCGAACATCAACATCCACCAAATCGGACTCCTTATCGGATTGAGTGATCTTCAAGTTACCGATCTGGTTTATACCCCGGGAAAGTAGGTACAACGAATCGGCGTCAACGGGAAGCGAAAACGAGGTCCCTGCTCCATAAGGTTCGGTGCTCCATATCGGTTGATCGATGTAGTCCGTCCAGTTATGGCTATGGACACATTGCAGATGCGGGGGTTCCTTGGGGGCACCGAAGCCTTCCGCAGGTGGGAAAGGAGGTCGCTGGACAGACAACACGATACTATTAGTACACTCTCGACCGCGGACGACGGACAACGTACGAAATGAGGATGAGTGTGCCTGCGGAAGAACCTGAACGAGTGGACGAATCCGGACACGGCAAGTCCTAGAACCAGGCCTTTACCGCAGGCCACCAAGATCTTCTTTATCGTTGGCCGGTTCGACTCCTCTTCCCAGTGTGGTTGTTGTTGAGCATAGTGTGAAAAGTCAGGCAGCTCTCCTTTGAGGAGAGGCTGGTTCTGACATTCACAGCCTTTCTCGAGGTTGGAGCATGCGTGGTAGACGTGACCGCCAGACTGGGCCATTTGCTACGAGGACGAGATTACTGGATGGGCCTCGAGATTGTTGCGTGCTCAGTTATAATGAGGTGATGGGGCACAGCAGCCGAGTGTGCGCAGCAGGGGCAGCAGATGTAGTGGCCACTGCCATCTAATCATCCGCGTCACTACTGTAATATTGCGTTTTGCTGCGCCGTAGTCGGTCCCATGTGTGAGCAGACAACAAAATTCAGCGAGGCGGGTGGTTCGCAGTGGTCGGCCATTATGTACTTCATTGGCTGCGAGGGGACTGCTGCCACGGGCATCCGATAACCGCATCGTTGGATTCGTTGCTTGGTAGCCTTGGTGGTACACGTGTACAATTACTGTGAACTTTGCACGGACGTCGTCCCAGCTCCACATAATAACACTAGTACTAATGTTTCCTTTCGAAAAGCTACCGGTTGATCTCGTTCAACCCATTCTCAGTCAACTGGATGACAGACGAGATCTGACTGTGGCAGCTATCGTCTGCAGGTCGTTCAATTATGCTGCAACGCCGTTGATATACAGGACGGTTGATGCGGGTATCAAAGACAAGGTGCGTGCGTTTGCGTCCCCGTCCCTTAGTATGTATTGGCACAGTAGCTAAACGTAGGCTGTGTCGCCGGGTTCAATAGAACGTCCTACACCCTTCGGCAACCCTTCTTCGACGACCGGAACTCGCGCAGTACGTCTGGCATGTCACGGAGACGGGTATGTATTCTCTACGTGTATATGAATTACATACACTAGAGGAACAGACTGACAGCGTCTGGTAGGGGATACTGTGCGGAAGAACCCATATGTCATGGGAGATATCACTGCGGCGCTCCGCCTGTGTACCAACCTGGTTTCAGTGACCTGGTGGGACCGTTCCAAATCTGCGGAAGTTAACTTTATGCCCATCCTCGAAGTTTTGATGACCCTTCCATTGAAGGAGCTCAATCTGCATACGCAGTATGATATCGGGGATAGGGCTTGGGCACTCCTCAACGAAATGAGCGGTATACGTCGGTTGTCAGTTTGGTCGCTGGATTGGGGTCCGCCGCGGGTACTACAAGGTTGGGCAGAGTTACTTGGTCCCACTCTAACACATTTAGAGCTTGGCGTATGTGTCGCTTCAGCACTTGACCTGTGCACGCGTTACTCATCTCATATAACTACGCAGCGCTGTGCCGGCGTGCCACCCACCGTTTTGATATCTGTGTTCCTGCAGCTTCCTCTTCTGCGGGATTTGCGAGTGAGAGGGGTACCGAGCGCTGCTATTCCTTCCATTATGGCTTGTCTTCCAAAGCTGACGGCCTTAGACACCGATTACAACGGGCGTGGCAAATATCGTTCACCTCATGTGCCGCTCCCATCCCTACGGAGTCTGACTGTTCAGGCGAGCTCGGTAGACGTCCTTGGACCGGACCAATTGTGGAGGTGGATATCTTCATTGATACCACATGGAGAATCTTTGCAGTCATTTTCTCTGGCGTCGTTCGCAGTACAGGGTCAGATTGCCATCCCGCATCCCTTCATCATTCGCTTAATACGACTGCATGGCAAGTCCTTGAAACGGTTCACTGTTGCTGCAGCTGAGATCACTCCCGATGCCCTGCTATATTTGTCTCGAGATTGTCCGCTCTTGGAAGAGTTAGAGTGTTTTGGTCCAAGTCCAAATGTGGTATGTTCATGCAGGTTTCTTTGAATAGGGCTTACGAGATATCGTGCAGCACGTGATTGCAAAGGTTGCGGAATCGGCGAAGAACCTTCGGTCATTGCAACTGAATGTGCACTGGACCGAAGACGAAGCCGTCAATTCAAGTGGCCAAGTCGGTCGATATTTTCGTGAACGAACCTTGTATGGCGACCACACCTATCCGAGTTGCCACCAACCCGTTGATTTTAGTGCGGAGGAGGCTATGGCGTTGATGCTTCAGAAAGGATCGAAATTGCGAGCCATCAGATTGGGGGCCAACTCTTACACCGTAAGCAGTCTGGCTTTCTCTTGATAGACAATCTTTGTTATGTTGTTTCTTTTTTGGTTTGCAGGGGAGATGGGTGCATGCGACAATGAAGCGAGGCTCGAATCGGGATGGGTCTTCGTTGGCGTTTGAGGAAGGCAATGTAATCTTCGAGGTAACCAAGGACAACTATCCAGGGTTGTAGTGTCGGTTACGACCGATCGACTAGCTTTAGTACCAAGATGTATGTAAAAGATCTATACGCAGATAAACTCATTCGCGCGCGACTAGTGACAATGTCTATAATATTCATTTATATGCAGATAGACTATGTATGGGTTAGGTATGGTGGCATAAGGGTAAAATGTACTCATGCTCAGTTGCATGCAAGTAGTGACAATGTCTGAGGTGACCAGTGTATGGTGCATGTTATGCCTGCATCAGGGGTCTTCCCTTTTTCAGCTTCTCGTGGTCATGTGCATCATGTGCCTTGTCGTGTCTCTCATAATCATCGCCATCCTAGGGGTTTGAATGCTGCAAGGCTCCTTTGGGTCTCCAGACATCATGGTATTTCCAATACCTGTCGAGACCACACCTCCCCTCTGATCTGGTGTTCCACTGCCCTCTCTGATGGATGACATGTTACATTTCCTTTTTCTGACTTGTTTGTATTGCTTAGATGTTGTACTATAGCTCTGGTGTCTGGCTCCTCACTGTGCATTGATTGCACAGCCAGTATAGCCTTTGTTCCCTTGCCTATCCCCATCATATGACACCATATGACTTGTTCTGACTTACTTATTTGACTGATGGCATTGTTGATTACTGCAGATACATGTCATGACATGTCTGTTGTGACTGGTACAGTACTCTCACTGTATAGGTATATAGTCTTGAGTATTCTGTCCTGTATCCTCAGTTTTTCAATTACTTGCAACTCAGCTTCATCCCTTTGCTTTCATCCTTGTCCCCTCCTCTGTGTGATTCCCAGCAGCTCACCAGAAGGAGTGAACCTTTGTTGGACTTCAGCAATAACTGAGCCATAGGGGTTATGACATGTTCAGCCCAGAGTATTCCCCTCATGTACATCATGCCTAGTCCATTTGACAAAGTCACTCTGCTTGGGCATAACAAAATCAAAAAACTCTATGCAGCTTTTGGGACTTGTTGACCTCTTCACAAAAGTCTACTTGTCCCTGGTTACTGAACTTCAACAAACCAATTACTCCTCAAGCACAAGGCTCATTGGTTTCCCTACATGTAAAAACTAACCTGCCTTTGTCCTGCTTCTTCGAACAAGATTGAGAAGCACCCTTCTACCCTTAATCAACTCCACCACTTGACAGGCAGCCACTAGGCTTTAATAGATCACCTCCCTCGAGCTTGTGCTTGTGTCTCCCTATGCATAAAGTTGCTTGCACAATATCAATACCTCTTTTGGCTGACAGGTTTCTTTCAAGAAATAAATCCTCCCTCAGTCATCATTGTCACTATCTGTAAAAGTGTCTAACCCACAGAAATTGAGACCTCCAGTCCCTCCTCATCCAAATCCACTTGGGCTTGGTAGAAACCCACCCTTACTGCCCATCCCATTAGGAAGGCTCAGTCCATTGGTTACTGCCACCAATCCCCAGTTATCTTATCTATCCTGGTTTAGGGATTCAGAAATCATGCTTAGTTCAGAAGAAGAAGACAATCAGAAGTCCAAGACTTCTTTCAGATCAGTCCTCAAGGAAGAACAAGAAGCATGTAATCAAGAAGAAATGTCCATGATGATCAGTCACAGAGATTCAGTTCCTGAGATGCCCCCAAGGACCATTTTGGAAGAGGAACTGAGACAGAGGTTGGAAGAACAAAGAGTCGCAATGGCTGAGGAGCTCCACAGGGCAATGCATGCAACAATTAGTGACCTGTTCCCAACAGGTACACCTACTGACTTGGCTTTGCAAGACTGGTATCATAGGAACTTTGGAAAGGCCATACCCCCAGAGCTACCTGCCAGTGGTAGCAGTAAGGGGAAAGCCAAAGCTGATGAAGATGATGACTACTCAAGCCACCTGCACAACAGAGGCTGGGAGTTTAATGTTGGGTGTCCTGGAGAATACAATGGAAGCCACAATGGGCTCCAGACCTGGATTATGCAGGTCAAAGGATATCTGAACCTTAACAGACATGTCTACAACACTGAGTCTCTCAAGATCTTGTTCACCCTTACCTACATGACTGAGGGCATGGTAGTCTCTTTCGCTGAGAACTATCAAAATGAAAATCAGATGCTTGACAGTACCATCTACTGTATGGATACCTTTCAGAGGTTCGTTGAAAGGTTGAAGGCTACTTTTGAGTCAGGAGATCAAACTGCCCTTGCAATCTTATGACTGTCTGACATTTCTCAAGGCAAATGAGAACTTGAGGCCTACATCGCAGAGTTCACTGGACTTGTAAACAAGGCTCAGCTGAAAGAAGAGTTGTGTGAAGCAGGGATCTTCTTTGGCAAAGGCTTAAACAAAGAATATTGCAACTGGGTTCTCAACTCTGGGTGCACTCCATCCACCATCATTGAGTGGATACAGCGTGTAGGAGAAGCCCAAACCACAATTGCCATGAAGCATATCCTAGAAGGGAAGGAATCTCAGTATGAATGGAAATTTATTCATTACCATGGAGGTTCCCAAGATCCTGATGTGATGGATGTTGACAAATGTAAATGGAATGTCAGATGTTCTGGTTCAGAATTTAAATGCTTCAATTGTGGAGCTGATGGTCACATCAAGTGTGACTGTAAAATCAAGGTCAAAACTCAACTGTCCAACATCCATATTGTTTTAGCTGAAGATGGCATGAAGACCACTTATGTCAGAGATCATGAGGCTAATGCAGAAGAAAGGAAGTTGTTGGGTTTTTAAAGGGGACTGATGAATCTCCTGCATTAGTCAGTCCCATTTTGATTTTGTCTGCTAAATGTACTTCTATAGATGATGAATTGAATATGTGAATTTGTTCTCCTCTCAGATTGGTCATTTTACCAGATTACAAGGCAGGAATATGGGCCTGTATTGACTCAGGCACAGAAGTCTCCCTCATCTTGGAGAAGATGGTCCAGAAACTCAAGATCCTGACCTATTGGGTAGAAAAGAAGTTCAAGACAACCTCTTTCACAGGAAAAGATGAAGAATGGGTCACTTGAAAAGTAACCCTCAAAATGGAGATCAAGGTGCACGTCGTATGAGTCAAGTGTTATGTAGGCCCCCTTGTCAGAAAAGAACATGTCCTCCTCAGAATGCTGTTTTTGAAGGAGTTCAAGCCATGAATGAACTGGGAAACTGGCAAGATCACATGTTGGGATGATGGGTTTGTTTATCCAGATGATGAGAAAACTAAACTTTCACAGGTAATGTCTATGGACACAGATAGTGTGAAGGAGTCTTCTGGCCTATCCCCAGAAGCAGTAAAACTGGACTCAGGTGAAACCCCCAAGGCAAAAGTTAATAAAACCACCTTGTCTACAGAACTCGAAGCTGCCTTGGCAAGTGGGAAAGAAGAGGTAACTCTTCTGGAAAGGTACAAGGAATTTGCCAAGGTGTTTGCCAAAGACAATATCCTGCTACCCCAACATCGACCTGGTCTGGATCATGAAATCAGACTATGGGATGACTTCAAACCAAAGAAGGCTGTGGTGTATCCCATGTCTCCTGATGAACTTAAAGTCTTGGATGAGTTTCTGGACAAGAACCTCAAATGCAAGAAAATTCAACCTTCGACTTCACCTCAAGTGGCACCAGTGTTCTTTGTGGCAAAGAAGGATGGAAAGAAACAGCTAATCCAAGACTACTGCTATCTCAATTCCTTTACCATCCCAGATGCCCATCTGTTGCCAAATGCACAGGCTTTGTTTGATGAGCTTGTTGAATCAAAATACTATGCCAAGTTCAACATTCAATAGGGATTTACTAACCTTTGGGTTAAGGAAGGAGATGAGTGGAAGGGAGTGTTCATTACTCCCAGGGGACTGTTTGAACTGACAGTAATGTTCTTCGGTCAGTGTAACTCACCTCCCTCTTTCCAAAGGTATATGGACAAAACTTTCAAATCCCAATGAGGTAAACAAGTTGGATATATGGATGACATCACTATCCATGCCAAGACTAGGGAAGAACTCTGAATCCACATTCATGAGTTCCTGCAAATCTGTGCAAAGGAAGGGTTGTGCCTCAAAATCAGCAAATGTTGTTTCGAGGCCAAAGAAATTGAGTTCTTGGGAATGATAATAGGAAAGGGGCATATGGAGACCTTGCCTATGAAGACTGACACCATTAGTACCTGGGAAGCCCCTGACAACCTTCCCAGGCTTCATTGGTTCCTTGGCTTCTGCAACTTCTACTGCAAGTTCATCCCTTCCTTCTCAAGCATCACCAGACCCCTCCATGACCTAATGAAGAAGGGGGTTTCCTACCAGTGGACACCAGAATGGAATGCTGCTTTTGAAAAGCTTAAAACTTTGTTATGCTCTTCTCCAGTCCTCACTATCCCTGACTTCACCAAGCCCTTCACACTGTTTACTGATGCCTTGAAACTTGGGACAGGGGCTGTTCTTGCTCAGAAGGGTGCTGACACTGAATGGCACCTGTGCTCCCATTCCCAGTCTCTTGTTGGAGCTGAACAACACTACTGGGTTTATGATCTGGAGATGTTGGCCATCATTTGTGCCCTGAAGGCTTTCCAACCCTACCTCCTCTCCCCCATTGAACCTACTGTGGTCTTCACCAACCACAAGAACTTGGAGTACTATCACAAGCCACAGCAACTCACCCCATGGCAGGCCATTGGGCCACAACTATCCAGTCCTACCTGATCCAGTTCTCCTGGCAGGCTGGCTGATACTCTGTCCCACAAGGGGACCCTCAAGGAGCCTGCCCCCATGGCCATGGTCCTTCCCTGGACCTCTGGCTTTTGGAGGGGGTTGATCTGCAAATTCACCTCATTTCCCCCACCTTTTCTATCACAAAAATACAAAAACAACTGAAAATCAATCATCTCACATGAATAGGATGTTTGCCTGCCCAGAATCAGCACTCTCATAACAACTCAAAGCTGTATTCTCACCCAAGTGAGGAAAAGCCAAAGGAGAATAAGCTGCCCAATGCTTGCCCCTTGAGGACTCCAGTCAAAGGAGCATGGGGAGTATATGCTATATCCACAGATCTGTATGAGCATGTCAAGAATGATATGCCAAAGGACTCTACAGGTCTGGAACCAAAAGACAATGTTACTATTGCAGAAGACAGAACAAAAAGGTTTGGAATGACATGGTTGTGCATCCCTCCCAAAGACCACCGACATTGCATGTGTTCATACCATGACCATGAGTCAGCTGGACATCCAGGACAGAAGGCAATGTTTGCAAAGATGTGAAAGGAAGTCTGGTGGGAAGGTATGAATAAGGATATACAAGCTTATGTCACAGGGTGCCCAATATGTCAAACCACCAAGGTGGTGACTCACCCACCAACACCGCCTGTCATCCCTCATGATATGCCCAAGACTGCATTCTCATTCCAACAGATATCTATGGATCTCATCACAGATCTCCTGGTCTTGGGAGAACAAAAATACAACTCTATTCTCATGGTTGTCGATCAGGGCCTTACTAAGGCTGCCCTGTTTGTCCCATGCCACAAGACTATTGACTCTGCTGGGATCACCTGGTTATTTCATCAGTTCATTTACTCCCATTTCGGCATTCCTGAATCAGTGATCTCTGATCAAGGTCCACAGTTCACCTCTTCCTTTATGAAAGAGTTATACAAAGTGATAGGGGTAACCCCCAAACTTTCGATGGGTTATCATCCTCAAACAAATGGAGAAAGTGAATGGGTAAATCAGGAGGTGGAAGGGTACCTCTGCCTGTACTGTGCTGAAGCACCCAACTCCTGGGCTGCCAAGCTTCCTTTGGCAGAGTTTGCCCATAACTCTCATATCCATTCTGTTCATCAGATGACCCCCTTTTCACTCCTCCTAGGCTATGACCTGTCCCTCTGCCTGGAAAAGTGACTTACTGTGGTCCCCTCAGTTGATGAAAGATTGGAAAGGCTGGCCTCAAATCAAGATGTTGCTGTTCTTGTGCACAAGAAAGCACAAGATCTGATGCATTCATGCTCAAAAGGATCCTATGTACCCCCCAAGGTCGGTGTGAGTCAAAGTGAGGTTCAGTGGTGAAAACCAACCAAAACCAACACAAAAGACAATGAAAGCGAGTGGTGGTGTGTCTATGTGATACCTAGATGGTAGAACCTGTTCTTTGGGAGGGTTTTTGCAAGCTACAACACTCAAAGATGAGTGCTGAGGGTTGGGGGTGCTCCTGATGAAGAGGGAGCAAGAATGTGATAGAAAGCGATAGGGTAGACTGCTGTCAGCCTACAGAAGGATGGATGGAGACTTAATTCGATGTCCTAAGCTGTACTGAGCTCAGGGAGGACTTGGAGCGAAGTATATGGATGATAGATGATGATAAGCAAAGTAGATGATAGCTAGACCCTTAATAAAGTCTCAACTATCGAAGCTGATGAATGATTTACTGAGAGATGATAAATTGCGAGCAAGAGGGGCTCTCTGATGTCTTCTTTTTTTTTTTGCTACTGAAGTACAGTGACTTATATACAGTACAGGGGTGTTGCCTATGGAAAACAAGGTGCAAACACTTGGTAAGTGATTGGTAACTGATGAGTAAGGAATGTAAGCGATGGGTAATCATCTTGGAAAGCATTGGTAAGCATTGGTAAGGATAAGTAAGCCAAAAAGCGAAGAATCAGTAAGCAAAGTCAAAAGACTGGTAAGTATTGGCAATAGGTGAGTCAAAGACAGTCAGAATGTCACAGTATGAGTCAAGCAATGTCAGGAACTGGGAACGTGCACTGGAATCACATTAGGGGGAGGCCATGCATGTCACATCTCAAAGAGATCACTTCTAGGCCAAAGTGGGATGACAGAGAGGCAGCACTGATCTGATGCTGATATAGTACATCCAAAAGTGGACAGGGTGAGTCAGATGTCAACAGGGGTCAAGCTTTGGGGGTCTGTGGGGTGACAGGAGCATAGGGGATCACAACTTTCCCCCCCAAACCATCCTCTCAGTGAAGCAAATAAAAACTTCATGAATGAGGCTCTGTTGGAAGAGAGGATGAAGGGGGAGCGTCTTCTGCTGTATCTTGCAACAAGGAGGCAAGATGTGCATCATACTCATCATGGATGCGATCAGGGAGAGTGGAGAACAGTAGATTATACTGTAGCTGTCACAATTTTGGAAGAACAATGGACAAGACCGGTATAAAGACGTTGCAGGGGGCAGGGAGGAAGGATCCATATGCTTCTTGGACTGGAGAGACTGAAATGACCACATAAGACCTTTCCAAGCAAATGACAGACCTGAGGTGACCAAAGAATGTCCTCCAGGAGGTCATACTGACAAAAAGAACACACTGTCCAAGCTGGATGGGCTGAGAGGGGGCAGATGAGGGTGGGATGTACCAGGATGCTTCAGGATGGAAGCTGGTAGGAACTCCTGGTAGATATATGTAGCCATGGTCCCTAGCAAAGGGGACAAGTGAAATGACTGATGTGGAGGCAGCCATATCAGAAGAATTAGTGAAATGAGCATCTTTTGGAGGGAGTGCTGTAGAAACATGTGGAGTGCGCAAATCCTTTCCAATCTTGGAAGGTAGGATTGCGTGGCTGAGCACTACAAGCGAGTGTGGGAATGGCTTCGGTGTCTGCAAAATTGGTGGAGATATGTCGAAAACCAGAATGCCGTACACGGGCACTTCAGAATTTTATTGGCACTTAACTTGCCTCCTCCTTTTTCTTTGGCATTGACAACCTGTTCTTGTGCGAGGGATGACTGCTGACATTGCTGGATGTCCTTCTTTGCATGAGGGCTATGGTCTTCACCTCCATTCATCAGCTACATCCATGTCCACCTCACCAAACACCTTTGGTGTGTGACATTCATGCTCAAAAGGATCCTATGTACCCCCCAAGGTCAGAGATCAGGTTCTCCTGGATACCAGACACCTCCATATCAAAAACCAGTGTGACAAAATTGTGCCCAGACATCTCAGCCCCTTTAAAGTGACTCAGGAGGTCTCCCGAGTAGCCTTCTGATTGGATCTCCCATCCACTTGGAAGGTTCACCTGGTGTTTCATGCCTCCTGGATCTTTCCTTACACTGAAAATGACACTTATGGGTTTGCACCCACAGCACTGCTGCCAGAGCTTGTAGATGATGAAATTGAGTGGGAGGTTGAGTCAATAATCAATCACAAGATCAATGGGTGCAGAGGCAAGTGGAAATACCTTGTCAAGTGGAAGGGATTCCCTCATTCATCCAATATGTGGGAACCTGAAGAACATATAAAAGACCATGCCTCAGAAGCCCTTGACCAGTACAAACTTGCTCACCACCTTTGCAACTAATGGACTCCCCTTGATCTGTAAACACTGAAAATGACTACTCCAACCTCCCCCTTGCAGAATCTGTTTATGACCCTGCAGCTGACCAGGATGACCTCTTCATCCCCCCCATCACTGTCTATGCCCCAGCCTCACCTCCAACAACCACTGCCAGCTTTTCTGACTCATACCCCTCATCCCCCATCTCGCAGTCATGTGCAACATCTCCCATTGTCACCTGCCCTCTCAGACTGCATCCACTCATGTCCTTCTCAGTTAAGGGGGTCCCTGCCCCAAAGGCCAGAGTCTCCCTCAGTGGAGATAGTAACCAACAGGGAAAGGGAAAGGGTAAGGCATGAGTTGATGATGACACTGATAGTAACCCAACCCCAACCGATTGCGCCCATGCTTCCAAACCTTCCAACATATGCACCACCTTCTCCACCTACTCTGACAGAGCGCACCACACTGCACTCAACCTGCTTGCCTCTGCTGCCCTTGCCTGGGATGACAAGCCTCAATTACCAATCACAGCAGGTGACTACTTGGACATTGTTAGGGCACTTGACATCTTCCATGATGGGGACCACATTGATGGGTGCACACCAGAACAGGTTAAGTATTTTGGGCTTCTGTCTGAAATCTACAGAGCAACAGACATGATCAATAACACTGTCTTCAAAATTTGCACCTGAAAGCTTAATGGGACTGCCCTGCTGTCCAAAGTTATAATGATCAACCTGTTGGAAAGAAGCTCATCAGGGCTTTTAGAAGCTGTCACTGGAGGTGCCTATCATCACCTTCTTCAACAACAGATCAGCAAGTTCCTGGCCCCACCTGCTTCTCAACTTCTTGATTGTATCTGCCTGAAGCAAGAGGAATCATTGGCTTCTCACAACAATAAAGAGAGTCCCCAACAATGTGTTGATGAATGGAAGGCCTTGGAGTTGACATATGTAGACAGGGCAACATTATACAAAGAGGTTGGTGCCTGCCTTGGGACAGGGACTCACAACTCCACTTGGGAGGTTTTACTCCAGGATGCCACCTGGGCAGGATTGCACAGGCACTATCATAATGCCATCCATGCCACAGATCCCCTCCTATTGACTCCCTTCATCCCTGTACCTGCAGACCAACTTCAGTTCTACCTTGGTGGCCAGTCCCCAGTGCCTGCTGACCATGTCCTGTACCAGCATGTGTGCTACCAGTGTCATTACCTGGGGCATTGGTCCTGTTGTAACAGATGCAGCTCCCACTTTACTCCAGCCCTCAAAGAACTGCCCACTCCATCACCTGTGTCACCTGTCTCTGCATGAACATGTTCCCACACCTATACTACTTGTTGACCCCTTTCCTCATGCCCCACTAACATGCCTGGCCCATCCTCAAGGGTCTGAGGACCTTAGAGGGGGGTGATGTTATGCCCATGTCAGGGGTCTTCCCTTTTTCAGCTTCTTGTGGTCACATGTGTCACATGTCTTGTCATGTCTCTCATAATCATCACCATCCTAGGGGTTTGAATGCTGCAAGGCTCCTTTGGGTCTCCAGACATCATGGTATTTCCAATACCTGTCAAGACTGCACCTCCCCTCTGATCTAGTGTTCCACCGCCCTCTCTGATGGACAACATGTTACATTTTCTTTTTCTGACTTGTTTGTATTGCTTAGATGTTGTACTATAGCTCCAGTGTCTGGCTCCTCGCTGCACATTGATTGTGCAGCCAGTATAGCCTTCATTCCCTTGCCTATCCCTATCATATGACACTGTATGACTCATTCTGACTTACTTATTTGACTGATGGCATTGTTGATTACTGTGGATACACATCACAACACATCTGTCATGACTGGTATGGTACTCTTGCTGTATGGGTATATAGTCTTGAGTATTCCATTCTGTATCCTCAGTTTTTTGATTACTTGCAACTCAGCTTCATCCCTTTGCTTTTGTCCTTGTCCCCTCCTCCATGTGATTCCCAGTGGCTCACCAGAAGGAGTGAACCTTTGTTGGACTTCAGCAATAACTGAGCCATAGGGGTTATGACACATTTAGCCCAGAGTATTCCCCTCACATGCATTGTGCCTAGTCCATTTGATGAAGTCACTCCACTTGGGCATAACACAGGGCCTTGACCCAGCCTTTCTGGTTGTGCTTGACATGGAAGTGTACACATTGATTAGCAGTCTTGTTAGTGCACTCACTGGCCCTGTCCATCTGTGGATGATATGAGAATGACATTTTGAGTTTAATACCTGTCAGCTTATGAAGGGACCTCCAAAAGCAATACACAAAGAGCTTATTGCGATCCAAAACAATCTCCAAGGGGAGACCATTCTTGCAATACCAATGGTCAAAGAAGAGCATTGCAAACTTGAAGGCCATGATAGAGCTGTGGCAAGGTACCAAACACATGTCAGCCCCAAGATGGTCTGTCATTGTCACAATCATATTGAACCCATGATCTTCTGGCAAGGGACCAATGAAGTCAATAGCTACCAAGTCCCTGCAAGCATCAGGGACTGGTAAGGGGTGAAGGGGACTGGCAGGTGCTGTGGTTGGAGACTTGTTGCACATGCAATGGGTGCAGGCCAGGATGTATGCAGCAGCAAGATCATGACACATGTTAGGCCAGTAGAAGGAATTATGTAGCACTGCATAGGTTTTATCAGTGCCAAAGTGGCCCAAGGCATCATGAGCGAGATGGAAGAAACACTTGTGAAGTGAATGTACATGAGGGATCACTAGATGGCCTGTGAGATACAGTAAACCATCCTGTTCCTGGAGACCAGGGAGTGAGTCAAGGAGAGAAAAGAGTTTTTTGCAGAAGGGATCCTCCATGTATCCTTTCAAGATCTCCACTGTCAGCAACTTATCCACCTTGACCATTGACGCTGCAGTGACAGGGGGAACATCATCCAAGCATCACGATAACACATCAGCACCAACATTATGCTCACCTTGGACTTAGCAGAAAGTGAGGTTGAATTGTGACATGTACTCCTGCCAGTGAGCTTGATGTCAGGAGAGATCATGTTGTGTGGTGAAGTTCTGAAGAGTGTGGTGATCTGTATACACTACCACTGGGGCACCAAGTAACTCAATCTGCCACTTCTTCAAGGCATGAATGATGGCTAGCAGTTCCTTCTCATGCACTGGGTAGTTGAGTTCAGCACCATGTAGAGGAGTAGAGTCAAAGGCAACCAGTCTAGCAGTCTCCCAAGTAGGTCCCCAGGAGAGAATCGTGCCAGTATGAAAGTCTGACATGTCACATGTAAGGAAAATATGGTTGTCACCTGGGATGTCATGGTCAATAGTCATCAGGCAGTGAGGACTGACTACAAGGTCCTTGACAGCCTGGAAGGCCCACTGATGTTTGTTGGTCCAGGTAGGAAACTTGAGTTCCATGGTCTTCATCATCAACATGTTCAGGACATGCATGTGTTCTGCAAGATTGGGGAGGTGATCAGCAACATAATGGACCAGACCAAGGAAACCATGCATGTCTGTAACTGATTGAGGGACCAGCCAGTCAAGAATCCTGGCGATCTTGGAGGAATCTGGCTCAATCCCTTGAGCCAAGATGTGGTGGCCCAGGAAGAGTATGTCAGTGCAAAACAGCTGAGTCTTCTTGAGGGAGCAGAACAACTTAGCATTGTGAAGAGCCTGGAGAACAGTGTGAACATTGCATTCAGACCCCATGTAGTCCATTTAGTCACAACATATAGGTAGCCTGCATGCCAAAATGCCAACACTTGTATAGACCCTGTGATGGGCCTGTCTAAATAGATTAGCCATGACACATGGACAGGCCTGAGGGCCTATAGTGAGAGCAACATATGTGCAGGCCCATAAATGCAATTCCACAACATATGGGAGGGCCTTTGGAGGGTAAGGATGCTGCAACATATAGACAGGCCTGTGACCAAGTAAGTATGCTAAGCTACTGTAAGACATGGACAGGCCTGCCTATTGTATCATGAAGAAGGTCACAACATATGGAAGGGCCCATCTTTGGGATAATATACCCCTGTCACAACATATAGACAGGCCCATCCATAGCAAGATGTATGCCTGTTGCAACATAAGGATCGGCCCATCAGTAATATCATTTACAGCATCACAACACATAGATGGGCCTGTCCAGTAAGATGCACCCCTGTCACAACATAAAGATGGGCCCATCACAACACATGGGCGGTGTCACACACCAAAGGTGTTTGGTGAGGTGGACATGGATACAGCTGATGAACAGAGATGAAGACCATAGCCCTAATGTGAAGAAGGACAGCCAGAAATGTCGGCAGTCATCCCTTGCACAAGAACAAGTCATCAGTGCCAGAGAAAAAGAAAGGGAGTGGGTTAAGTGCCCATGTACAGCATTCCGGTTTTCGACATATCTCTGCCATTTCTGCAGAGACCATTCCCACACTCGCTTGCAGTGCTCAGCCACATGATCTTACCTTCCAAAATTGGAAAGGATTTGCACACTCCACACATTTCTACAGCACTCCCTCCAAAAGACACTCATTTCACTAACTTCTTCTGATATGGCCACCTCTACATCAATCATTTTGCTTGTCCCCTTTGCTAGGGACCATGGCTACATATATCTACCAGGAGTTCCTACCAGCTTCCATCCTGAAGCATCCTGGTACATCCCACCCTCACCTGCACCCTCTCAGCCCATCCAGCTTGGACAGCATGTTCTTTTTGTCAGTATGACCTCTAGAAGGACATTCTTTGGTTGCCTCAGTCTGTCATTTGCTTGGAAAGGTCTTATGTGGTTGTTTCAGTCTCTCCAGTCCAAGAAGCATATGGATCCTTCCTCCCTGCTCCCTGCAATGTCTTCATACTGGTCTCATCCATCATTCTTCCAAGATTGTGACAACTACAGTATAATCTACTGTTCCCCACTCTCCCTGATTGCATCCATGACAAGTATGATGCACATCTTGCCTCCTTGTTGCAAGATACAGCAGAAGACACTCCCCCTTCATCCTCTCTTCCAACAGAGCCTCATTCATGAAGTTTTTATTTGCTTCACTGAGAGGATGGTTTGGGGGGGAAAGTTGCGATCCCCTATGCTCCTGTCACCCCACAGACCCCCAAAGCTTGACCCCTGTTGACATCTGACTCACCCTGTCCACTTTTGGATGTACTATATCAGCATCAGATCAGTGCTGCCTCTCTGTCATCCCACCTTGGCCTAGAAGCAATCTCTCTGAGATGTGACATGCACAGCCTCCCCCTAATGTGATTCCAGTGTGCTTTCCCAGTTCCTGACATTACTTGACTCATACTTCGACATTCTGACTGTCTTTGACTCACCTATTGCCAATACTTACCAATCTTTTGACTTTGCTTACTAATTCTTTGCTTTTTGGCTTGCTAATCCTTACCAATGCTTACCAATGCTTTCCAAGACAATTACCCATTGCTTACATTCCTTACTCATCAGTTACCAATCACTTACCAAGTGTTTGCACCTTGTTTTCCAAGGGCAACACCCCTGTACTGTATATAAATCACTGTACTTAGATAGCAAAAAAAGAAGACATCAGAGAGCCCCTCTTGCTCACATTTTATCATCACTCAGTAATTCATTCAGCAGCTTTGATAGTTGAGACTTTATTAAGGGTCTAACTATTGTCTACTTTGCTTATCCTTGTCTATCATCAATATACTTTGCTCCAAGCCCTCCCTGAGCTCAGTGCAGCTTAGGACATCAAATTAAGTTGTCATCCATCCTTCTGTAGGCTGACAGCAGTCTACCCTATCACATTCTCTTGCATTCCTGCTTCTTCTTCATCAGGAGCACCCCCAACCCTCAGCACTTGTCTTTGAGTGTTGTAGCTCACAAAAACCCTCCCAAAGAACAGGTTCTACCATCTAGGTACTGCATAGGCACACCACCACTTGCTCTTTTTGTCTTTTGTGTTGGTTTTGGTTGGTTTTCACCACTGAACCACACTTTGACTCACAGTGAGCCTGTCCATAGTAAGATGTACCTGTCACAACATAAAGACAGCCCCTTCAATATATATCATTTACAGGGTCACAACACATGGATGGGCCCATCTAGTAAGATGTACCCATGTCACAACATAAAGATGGGCCAGTCAGTATTATCAATTACATTGTCACAACAGATGGATGGGCCCATCTAGTAAGATGCACCCATGTCACAACATAAAGACAGGCCAGTCAGTATTATCAATTACATTGTCACAACAGATGGATGGGCCCATCTAGTAAGATATGCCCCTGTTGCAACATGAGATGGGCCCATCAGTAATATCAATTACATGGTCACAACACATGGATGGGCCTGTCAATAGCAACATGTATGCCTGTTGCAACATAAAGACAGGCCCATCAGTAATATCATTTACAGCATCACAGCACATAGATGGGCCCATCTAGTAAGATGCACCCCTGTCACAACATAAAGACAGGCCCATCAGTAATATCATTTATAGCATCACAACATATGGAAGGGCCCTTCAGCAGTATCATTTATGCAGTCACAACATAAGGACAGGCCCTTCAGCAGTATTATTTATATGGTCATAATGTATGGATGGGCCCTTCAGTAATATCTTTTATATCACCATAAAACAAGGACAGGTCTGTCTAGTAAGATCCACCCCTGTTGCAACATAAGACAGGCCCAACACCAATAGCACATATAGCATCACAACATATTGATCAGATTACAGCAAAATATTGAGGCAAGCATCCTGACATGCCATAATTTTCCAACAAGCTGCAAGCGGCTCACCCACTATACAACTCCAACCTCATCCACCCCAAGCATGAATACTATGCAAGACACATCTAAAACCCCCCACAGATGGTGAATGGAACTAACAGACTGCATTGCATCATACATGAAAGCCAGATTTCAAGAGGAGGTATTCAGCGGACCTTGTGCCCTTCCAGATATATTGATTCCATTTCCAGTGTTATGTGAAGCAGATTGCATATCATCAGTAATCTCACAGGCCTATCATTGCCCAAGTAAGTCCATCATAATGGTGTGATGGAAGTTTTCATCTTTCTGCAGTCAATGTCAGGAAAAATCAGGGTGGAAAAACCTGCAATGCAGAAGCTGCTGAGAGATACACAGAAGTGACTGAGCCTTCCATTCTGGTGACCGACTCAAACACCATCCACATTTGGTATTTGCTGGATGCTCTCAGCCCAAAAAGAAGGGTAAGGGAATGCAGAATCTCATATTCTACTGACTTAATGCAATGGCAGGCTGACATATGGAACTGCCTTCATCTTCTGAGGGAACCACTGTGGGAGAGCATAAAGGCTTCCCCACAGGCATGGTGGACAGACAAGTCATATTTCCACAATAATGCTGAGTTGAAAGGCACCATCAACCTGTCACCCACTGTGAGTCAAAGTGTGGTTCAGTGGTGAAAACCAACCAAAACCAACACAAAAGACAAAAAGAGCAAGTGGTGGTGTGCCTATGCAGTACCTAGATGGTAGAACCTGTTCTTTGGGAGGGTTTTTGCGAGCTACAACACTCAAAGATGAGTGCTGAGGGTTGGGGGTGCTCCTGATGAAGAGGGAGCAAGAATGTGATAGAAAGCGATAGGGTAGACTGCTGTCAGCCTACAGAAGGATGGATGGTGACTTAATTCGATGTCCTAAGCTGTACTGAGCTCAGGGAGGGCTTGGAGCGAAGTATATGGATGATAGATGATGATAAGCAAAGTAGATGATAGCTAGACCCTTAATAAAGTCTCAACTATTGAAGCTGATGAATGATTTACTGAGAGATGATAAATTGCGAGCAAGAGGGGCTCTCTGATGTCTTCTTTTTTTTTTATCTAAGTACAGTGATTTATATACAGTACAGGGGCATTGCCTATGGAAAACAAGGTGTAAACACTTGGTAAGTGATTGGTAACTGATGAGTAAGGAATGTAAGTGATGGGTAATTGTCTTGGAAAGCATTGGTAAGCATTGGTAAGGATAAGTAAGCCAAAAAGTGAAGAATCAGTAAGCAAAGTCAAAAGATTGGTAAGTATTGGCAATAGGTGAGTCAAAGACAGTCAGAATGTCACAGTATGAGTCAAGCAATGTCAGGAACTGGGAAAGTGCACTGGAATCACATTAGGGGGAGGCCGTGCATGTCACATCTCAAAGAGATCACTTCTAGGCCAAAGTGGGATGACAGAGAGGCAGTGCTGATCTGATGCTGATATAGTACATCCAAAAGTGGACAGGGTGAGTCAGATGTCAACAGGGGTCAAGCTTTGGGGGTCTGTTGGGTGACAGGAGCATAGGGGATCGCAACTTTCCCCCCCAAACCATCCTCTCAGTGAAGCAAATAAAAACTTCATGAATGAGGCTCTGTTGGAAGAGAGGATGAAGGGGGAGCATCTTCTGCTGTATCTTGCAACAAGGAGGCAAGATGTGCATCATACTCATCATGGATGTGATCAGGGAGAGTGGAGAACAGTAGATTATACTGTAGCTGTCGCAATTTTGGAAGAATGATGGACGAGACTGGTATGAAGACATTGCAGGGGGCAGGGAGGAAGGATCCATATGCTTCTTGGACTGGAGAGACTGAAATGACCACATAAGACCTTTCCAAGCAAATGACAGACCTGAGGGGACCAAAGAATGTCCTCCTGGAGGTCATACTGACAAAAAGAACACGCTGTCCAAGCTGGATGGGCTGAGAGGGGGCAGATGAGGGTGGGATGTACCAGGATGCTTCAGGATGGAAGCTGGTAGGAACTCCTGGTAGATATATGTAGCCATGGTCCCTAGCAAAGGGGACAAGTGAAATGACTGATGTGGAGGCAGCCATATCAGAAGAATTAGCGAAATGAGCATCTTTTGGAGGGAGTGCTGTAGAAATGTGTGGAGTGTGCAAATCCTTTCCAATCTTGGAAGGTAGGATCACGTGGCTGAGCACTACAAGCGAGTGTGGGAATGGTTTCAGTGTCTGCAGAATTGGTGGAGATACGTTGAAAACCGGAATGCTGTACATGGGCGCTTAAGAATTTTATTGGCGCTTAACTTGCCTCCTCCTTTTTCTTTGGCATTGACAACTTGTTCTTGTGTGAGGGATGACTGCCAACATTGCTGGCTGTCCTTCTTCACATGAGGGCTATGGTCTTCACCTCCATTCATCAGCTACATCCATGTCCACCTCACCAAACACCTTTGGTGTGTGACAACGCTATCACCTGGCAGAGTGGCAACAAGCATCATTAAGGTATGCATTTACTGTGTGATTGATATCCATTTACTTCCCATTTTACAGGCCTGAAAACAAAGAAGAGCTTTTCAATTTGTGTCACTTGTCTGCACGGAATGTTGTTGAACGAATCTTTGGTGTCATCAAGTGTCATTTCCAAATTCTTCTTCTCCCTCCAGAATATCCTATCAAGATCCAGGCACTCATTCCTGTCGCCCTATGCATTATCCACAATTTAATTATGTTGCATGAACAGGATCCAGATGCTGATAGAGAAATGCTGGAGGGGGATAGCAGAGGTGATGGGGGTACTGGGGAAGTTGGCAACATTGAGCAAGAAGAAAGCATGCTATCAGGGGATGACAAGGGAGACGATGACCCTCAAGAATTATCAGCCAGGGCATTGTGCGATTCTATTGCTGAGGCAATGTAGCACAACTACCAGGAGTATCTGTGGAAGTGAGGGCAAACTTGATTGTAGAGATTGTTTTATGTACACTTTTCTCACTTTCTAAATGAATATCTCTGGATCATTCTTTGCATAACAAAACACTGGGTCAGATAAATTGTGAGCAGGGATACAAACATGATGGAGGTACTACAACACAAGGTCATCTGGAATGAGTTTCTGGTTATGAAGACAAGTCTGAATCCAGTTTCTACAAAGGGTTTTATCATCCAACATGAGGTATAAATCGATCGCCCCCCCATCCATATGGAACACTTCCATCAGGGCTGTCTTAGCTAACAGGGGAAGGTCATCATCTTGCTGTGCAAGCATCTCCATGGCAGCATGCATACACTCAGTACACCTTTTCTGTGCAGCAACTGCAGATGACAAACTGATAACAGACCCAAGGTATGAAAGGGAACCCTGTACACTGACAAGTAAAGCAGGCATGGACATTTCTTTGCTCTTCTTCAACTTCTTTGAACTGTGTTCTGCATCATCCTTGATAGAGAGCAACTGGAGCGCAGCTTGCACTGATGGAATTTCAGCAGAGGGTGAAGCAGGGTTGGCGTCCGCATGTGTATGCTTCCTACTTGATGGCATAGAGCTGGTAGTTGAGGGGGGATATGAGCTAAGTAACATCGTAGGGAAAGCGAGAGTCAGCATGGGTGGATTAAATTGCATTGAAAATAGCTGGGACTGCATGTTCATTCTGTTAGCAGGAGCTACCTTGTTGACAGACATTTGATCGATTGCATCATCTTCAATGATGCCAGCAGAGCTTCCAACCTGAGGAGTAACAAACTGTAAAGCAGTGGAGGATGTGGATGGGGTCATCACCAGATCACTGGAGGTATGGCTAGACAGGTTTATGGAGAGGCCAGAACCACTGGCACTGGATACGAATGCCACAGAAGTCGTAGGATGGTAGGTGCACATACCATGGGCTTGGTCATTTGGAAACAGTGACTCCATTGCCATAAGCAGGGGCCAACCAACGTTTTTAAACTGGCACATAGCATTCCCAGGTCAGCCCTGTTGATGGATGTTATTGATGTCAAGTGATGGACCCAAGATGATGGACATGTACCGCTAACCACTCCTTGAAGTCGCTTTCCTCACTCTCAGAGATAATATTTGCCCCATTTTCATTATCCCAATGCTTTCCAGAACAACCTTGCCATAAGTTGATATCCCTCAGTATGGATTTGAGCTGTACCAATAATGATCGATGAGGCTACACAGGTGCTGGGGAGGGAACAAGATACTCACATCACTGAGCTTCCCTCTGCACATATCAGAGGTCTTCATCACACCTTTTTGTTTTGGGAATTTCTTGTTTATGTGGGCAGTGGCTGCACTCCAAGTGGCAGACTTGAATGACCCATCGCCCATCTTGCCAGCAATTTTCTTGTCAACAAGGAAAGTGACAAGGGCCTCTTTCTCTTCCTCAGTCCAGTTGGCTCGATCCTTATTGGAGGGCATATCTTCAGTCACTAGCTCGAGGCAAGACTCACCAACGAGCATCACTAGTGCTGCAATAATCGGTAGGAGGGGTTCCAGGGGTTCACTATCCATCATCATCAGAGCAGTTCAAAATACAAACTCCACAGCATGGCAGAGTGGTGGCTTGCCAGGATCACAAACAAAGTAAAATACCAAAGCTGGCAAGCAACTGTGTAGCAAGACTATGCAAACATACCATACGGACTCTGAGCAGTAAGTGGTTTGTTGAAGTTCAGTAACCAGGGACAAGTAGACTTTTGTGAAGAGGCCGACGAGTCCCAAAAGCTGCACAGAGTTTTTCGATTTTGTTATGCCTGAGCACAGTGACTTCTTCAAATGGAATAGGCATGAAGCATGCAAGGTGGGAGTCTATGGGCCAAACTTGTCATAACCCCTATGGCTGAGTTATCATCTTGATCCAACAGAGGTTCTGTCTACTGGTGAGTCCCTAAGGTTGTTCACATGGAGAGAGAACAAGGATAAAGATGAAGGGATGCAGCTCAGTTGCAAGCTATTGAAAAACTGCAGATACAGGACAAAGTACGTAGGATTATATACCCCTAAGTACAAGTACTGTAGCAGTTGCGACAGACACATCACGACACGGATCTGCAGTAATAAACAAAACGATCAGTCAAATAAATAGGAGTCATATGGTGTCAAAGATGGGGGTAGGGAGGCAACAAAGGCTATACTGGCTGGCGCAATCAATGTGCAGCAAGGAGCCAGACACTGGAGCTATAGTACAACATATGAGCAATATAAACAAGTCAGAGATGAGTCATAGAGCAAGGAATGTAACAAGTCATCCATCAGAGAGGGCGGTGGAATACCAGATCACAGTGGCAATGCAGTCTCGACAGGTATTGGAAATACCTTGACAGTGGGAGATCTGAACATTCCTTGGAGCATTCGAGCCCCTAGGATGGTGATGACTATTAGGGACATGACGAGGCACATGATGCATGTGACCGAGAGAAGTCGAAAAAGGAAAGACCCCTGACAGAAGCATAACAGGAGGCTGTGCATGTCACATCTCAGAGAGATTGCTTCTAGGCCAAGGTGGGATGACAGAGAGGCAGCACTGATCTGATGCCGATATAGTACATCCAAAAGTGGACAGGGTGAGTCAGATGTCAACAGGGGTCAAGCTTTGGGGGTCTGTGGGGTGACAGGAGCATAGGGGATCACAACTTTCCCCCCCAAACCATCCTCTCAGTGAAGCAAATAAAAACTTCATGAATGAGGCTCTGTTGGAAGAGAGGATGAAGGGGGAGTGTCCTCTGCTGTATCTTGCAACAAGGAGGCAAGATGTGCATCATACTTGTCATGGATGCAATCAGGGAGAGTGGAGAACAGTAGATCATACTGTAGCTGTCACAATCTTAGAAGAATGATGGACAAGACCAGTATGAAGCCATTGCAGGGAGCAGGGAGGAAGGATCCATATGCTTCTTGGACTGGAGAGACTGAAACAACCACATAAGACCTTTCCAAGCAAATGACAGACCTGAGGCAACCACAGAACATCCTCCTAGAGGTCATACTGACAAAAAGAACACACTGTCCAAGCTGGATGGGCTGAGAGGGCACAGACAAGGGTGGGATGTACCAGGATGCTTCAGGATGGAAGCTGGTAGGAACTCCTGGTAGATATATGTAGCCATGGTCCCTAGCAAAGGGGACAAGTGAAATGATTGATGTAGAGGTGGCCATATCAGAAGAATTTAGCGAAATGAGTGTCTTTTGGAGGGAGTGCTGTAGAAATGTGTGGAGTGCACAAATCCTTTCCAATTTTGGAAGGTAAGATTGTGTGGCTGAGCACTACAAGCAAGTGTGGGAATGGTCTTGGTATCTGCAGAAATGGCAGAGATATGTTGAAAACCAGAATGTCATACATGGGCACTTAAGAACTTTAGCCAGCACTTAACTTGCTCCCTTTCTTTTTCTCTGGCACTGATGACTTGTTCTTGTGCAAGGGATGACTGCCAATATTCCTGGCTGTCCTTCTTCACATGAGGGCTATGGTCTTGATCTCCATTCATCAGCTGTATCCATGTCCACCTCACCAAACACCTTTGGTGTGTGACATCGGATTCATCAGCAGCTGTATTAGCAGACTGAGACCATCCAGCTATCTCATTTTTTAAGTTTCAAGTTAACTATTCTATGTCAAAAAGCCATGCATTCACTAAGCTTCCACCTATCAGGATACATTAGCAGTTGTTTTAGTAGAATGAGATTATCCTTTGCAATTCTGTTGGCTGTCTAGCCATTATTGTCTTTTTCTCACTCTTAAATAAAGGTTGAATATATGATGTGGCACAAGTGGTCAATTAAAATGGAAATACAAAATGACATTGTATGTACTGTGGAGGAGTAAAATGATAGACAGCCTTATTCACCCTGCTGTCCTATCTGCCCTTGTCTCATCTGCCAGAGGCCCTAAGAGATCAATGAGATCATCACTCAATTCTCATCCATATACCTGAATACACAGAGCCTCTAGCTCATGAGCCATCCTGTCCAGCATCTGCATGGTTTCATCCTGTTGTATTTGGAAATCATACATTCAATCCTCATAGTATGGGTGGTGGGCCTCAGCATCATGGAGTCGACATTCCAAATCTTTGATTTGCTCTTTGATTGTGTTGGACATTTGTGACACCTCAGTGATTGGGGCACAGATGGGTGACAGTGCACTGGGAGTTGCAGCAGTTGTGAGTTGGATGGGTGCTGCTGTTGTCGATGGGCAGGTGTCTGCTTTGAATACAAGGGTTAACCACAATAATTAGTGTAAATGTAGATTGATTAAACATACCTGCTGCCATAGATCCCTCTACCTCCTGTGCAACAGATGGGCCAGCCTTGACAATTGAATCTGCTCATACAGCAGCTGGGATTGGGCAGGAATCCCTGCATTTGAATGCAGGAATACAAATCTCTGAATAAAACTTGAGTCAGCATAAATACATGAAATTGTGAACATACTGAGTGAAGATCCCTCAGGAATCATCTCTCCCTGGTTGGAGGGCCCAACCCTGGTGTTGATGGCTTTGGAAGCCATCAAAATGTGTCGCTTTGGGGGATGTTCCTTTGGACTTTGGGATTCTTGGGCCTCCATCGTTGGGGACAGACTTCAAGCTTGCTTTTTTCCCTTGGCTCATGATGGATTCCATTGAGTTGGAGTGGCAATCCTGCCTTTGGCATGGCTACATCAAATTTTGCAACCATCACATGGGAAGCAGGACTTCCTGGGGTTCTTATAGCATCAGACCTTGCATCTGCAGCATGAGTCACAGGAATGGGGGTCAGGGGAAGGCGTCCTTCTGGCAGCTACAGCAGCACAACCATATAGTCCGTCTGACAGTGGATGAGGCTTGCATTTCAATTGGCCTTGAGTGGGAACATCTTCATCATCATCATCATCATCATCAGTTTCTGCTGTTGCCTTCCTAGAGCAGGATTGACGTCTGGATCAATGGGACATCGTTTTTGCAGCAGCTTTGCACTTCTGCCTGCCTCACACTGGTTCTTCCTTGTTGTCCTCCTTCTCTGGCACCTCATCTTCACCCTCATTGTCCACCTCCATCCTGTGCAAGCTATCTGCTATCATTTGCTCCACCTCTGCCTCAGTCACTTTCCATTTTCCTTTGTTGCTCATAGGCATTTTGGTCTCTTGAGTGGGTGGTGTTGGTGTTGGCACCACATGGGGCATAGGGAGGCCTGACCAGTGGTAGTCATATCAACGCTCAATGATGTCAAGCCACTTGTGGTTGGCAATGTCAGTTTTGGAAGGGAATAGGGTGGCCTTCCACTCAGGCCATGGGTGCTCGATTGAGCCAAGGTCTTCATGCCACTTTAAGAACATGTCGACATCAATGAGGGTCATCGGAATCTCATCTGTCCTAGTGATGAAGTTGCATACAGCATCCTGAATGCATCAGTTAGTGAAAAAAATGTGATGATGCTATGACACACTAGTTCATCATTTATCACCTTGATGGCACCTCTCCACTTCACAATCTTGTCCACCTTTCCCAGCTTGCTGCTTTCCACAATATCCTTGAAGTAAATTTGAAGGATGCAGTTGGCCACAGCATTGAGCTCAGGTGATTTCTTGAAGAGCTTGTGAGATGATGATGATGACATGTTTCTGATGACAAGACAATGGAGTAGTTTGATGGTGAGAGTGGTGATGGTGATTGGAGAGTGGAAGAGTCAGAGGTTAAAGATGGATGACAAGATATGTGGATGTTGCATTTCTTATCCTGCCTATGAATGATTCCCACAGCATGACAGCAATACCAGTACTACAAGTCAATAATCCTGAATGCATATATGAAGCAGAAGCTCAGATAAAAATATGATGCGTTGTTCTGGAATAGCATTGCTGTTTGTTTTGCATGTTTCTTGTCTGCTCCAATGGTGGAGCCTGGCTTGCAGCTACATAGACTGGCACCTGAGATTCCAACTAAATAGGCAAATCATCCAATGTGAAACACAATTTATAGTGGGAAATTCAGATACTCTACAGTGCAAGAGGTTCCACTTTCTTTGTTTCTTGTCTTCCTGGGCCCATCTTATATTGTGACAGGGGGATAACCCAATTATGGATAGGCCCATCCATTTGTGGTGAGCTATCTATGATATGATGGATTGGCCCATCTTATGCAGTGCCAAGGGTTTGTAATCCTGTGATGGATGGATTGGCCCATCTTATGTTGTAACACTGGTTTTTGTTTTCCCTTATCTGCTGCCTGAGAATACCATGGATGGGCCAGTCGTTATGTAGATCCCTTTGATCTCCCTTTCTGCTGCCTGAGAATGCCTTACATGGACCATCCTTATGTAGATAGCGTGGATCTCCCTTTCTGCTGCCTAAGAATACCATACACAAACTTGTCCTTATGTTGTGACAGGGGTGCATCTTGCTAGATGGGCCCATCCATTTGTTGTGATGATATACATGATACTACTGAAGGGCCTGTCCTTATGTTGTGACACTATTAGATGATATTACTGATGGGCCCATCCATATGTTGTGACAATAGAAACAATACTACTGAAGGGCCCGTCCTTATGTTGTGACACTATTAAACAGCATTACTGATGGGCCCATCTTTATGTTTCAACAGGGTACATCTTACTGGGGCCAGGCCTGCCCATATGTTGTGACAATATAAATAATACTACTGAAGGGCCTGTCCATATATTGTGATGCTATACATGAGATTACTGATGGGCCCATCTTTATGTTTCATCAGAGGTACATCTCACTGTGGACAGGCCCATCCATATGCTGTGACAATATAAATAATATACTGAAGGGCCTGTCCATATGTTGTGACTTTATTAAATGATATTAGTGATGGGCCCATCTTTATGTTTCAACAGGGTACATCTTACTGGGGCCAGGCCTGCCCATATGTTGTGATGCTATGCATGAGATTACTGATGGGCCCATCTCTATGTTGTGACAATATAAATAATATTACTGAAGGGCCTGTCCATATGTTGTGACTCTATTAAATGATATTAGTGATGGGCCTGTCTTTATGTGTCAACAGGGTACATCTTACTGGGGCCAGGCCTGCCCATATGTTGTGACAATATAAGAGTCTGCACAGTATGTTTGTGTAGTCTTGCTACACAGTTGCTTGCCAGCTTTGGTATTTTACTTTGTTTGTGATCCTGGCAAGCCACCGCTCTGCCATGCTGCAGAGTTTGTATTTTGAACCACTCTGACGATGATGGATAGTGAACCCCTGGAACCCCTCCTACCAATTATTGCAGCACTAGTGATGCTCGTTGGTGAGTCTTGCCTCGAGCTAGTGACTGAAGATATGCCCTCTGATAAGGATCAAGCCAACTGGACTGAGGAAGAGAAAGAGGCCCTTGTCACTTTCCTTGTTGATGAGAAAATTGCTGGCAAGATGGGCGATGGGTCATTCAAGTCTGCCACTTGGAGTGCAGCCACTGCCCACATAAACAAGAAATTCCCAAAACAAAAAGGTGTGATGAAGACCTCTGATATGTGCAGAGGGAAGCTCAGTGATGTGAGTATCTTGTTCCCTCCCCAGCGCCTGTGTAGCCTCATTGATCATTATTGGTACAGCTCAAATCCATACTGAGGGATATCAACTTATGGCAAGGTTGTTCTGGAAAGCATTGGGATAATGAAAATGGGGCAAATATTATCTCTGAGAGTGAGGAAAGCAACTTCAAGGAGTGGTTAGTGGTATGTGTCCATCATCTTGGGTCCATCACTTGACATCAATAACATCCATCAACAGGGCTGACCTGGGAATGCTATGCACCAGTTTAAAAATGTTGGTTGGCCCCTGCTTATGGCAATGGAGTCACTGTTTCCAAATGACCAAGCCCATGGTATGCACACCTACCATCCTATGACTTCTGTGGCATTCATATCCAGTGCCAGTGGTCCTGGCCTCTCTGTAAACCCATCTAGCCATACCTCCAGTGATCTGGTGATGACCCCATCCATGTCCTCCGCTGCTTTACAGTTTGTTACTCCTCAGGTTGGAAGCTCTGCTGGCATCATTGAAGATGATGCAATCAATCAAATGTCTGTCGACAAGGTAGCTCCTGCTAACAGAATGAACATGCAGTCCCAGCTATTTTCAATGCAATTTAATCCACCCATGCCAACTCTTGCTTCCCCTACGATGTTACTTAGCTCATATCCCCCCTCAACTACCAGCTCTATGCCATCAAGTAGGAAGCATACACATGCAGATGCCAACCCTGCTTCACCCTCTGCTGAAATTCCATCAGTGCAAGCTGTGCTCCAGTTGCTCTCTATCAAGGACGATGCAGAACGCTCTTCAAAGAAGTTGAAGAAGAGCAAAGAAACGTCCATGCCTGCTTTACTTGTCAGTGTACAGGGTTCCCTTTCATACCTTGGGTCTGTTATCAGTTCATTGTCTGCAGTTGCCACACAGCAAAGGTGTACTGAGCGTATGCATGCCGCCATGGAGATGCTCACATGGTGAGATGATGACCTTCCCCTGTTAGCTAAGACAGCCCTGATGGAAGTGTTCCATATGGATGGGGGGGCGATCGATTTATACCTCATGTTGGATGATAAAACCCTTTGTAGAAACTGGATTCAGACTTGTCTTCATAACCAGAAGCTCATTCCAGATGACCTTGTGTTGTAGTACCTCCATCATGTTTGTATCCCTGCTCACAATTTATCTGACCCAGTGTTTTGTTATGCAAAGAATGATCCAGAGATATTCATTTAGAAAGTGAGAAAAGTGTACATAAAACAATCTCTACAATCAAGTTTGCCCTCACTTCCACAGATACTCCTGGTAGTTGTGCTACATTGCCTCAGCAATAGAATCGCACAATGCCCTGGCTGATAATTCTTGAGGGTCATCGTCTCCCTTGTCATCCCCTGATAGCATGCTTTCTTCTTGCTCAATGTTGCCAACTTCCCCAGTACCCCCATCACCTCTGCTATCCCCCTCCAGCATTTCTCTATCAGCATCTGGATCCTGTTCATGCAACATAATTAAATTGTGGATAATGCATAGGGCAACAGGAATGAGCACCTGGATCTTGATAGGATATTCTGGAGGGAGAAGAAGAATTTGGAAATGACACTTGATGACACCAAAGATTCGTTCAACAACATTCTGTGCAGACAAGTGACACAAATTGAAAAGCTCTTCTTTGTTTTCAGGCCTGTAAAATGGGAAGTAAATGGATATCAATCATGCAATAAATGCATACCTTAGTGATGCTTGTCACCACTCTGCCAGGTGATAGCATGTGCAGCAGTAAGGTATGAGGACTCCTTCTGACAATGGGAAACCAGCATCACCAAGGAGATACTTTCCTTGGGGAATATCGAGGCTTGAACCAATAATGATCAATGAGGCTACACAGGCGCTGGGGAGGGAACAGGATACTCACATTACTGAGCTTCCCTCTGCACATATCAGAGGTCTTCATCACACCTTTTTGTTTTGGGAATTTCTTGTTTATGTGGGCAGTGGCTGCACTCCAAGTGGCAGACTTGAATGACCCATCACCCATCTTGCCAGCAATTTTCTCATCAACAAGGAAAGCAACAAGGGCCTCTTTCTCTTCCTCAGTCCAGTTGGCTTGATCCTTATCAGAGGGCATATCTTCAGTCACTAGCTCGAGGCAAGACTCACCAACGAGTGTTGCTAGTGCTGCAATAATTGGTAGGAGGGGTTCCAGGGGTTCACTATCCATCATTGTTGGAGTGGTTCAAAATACAAACTCTGCAACATGGCAGAGCAGTGGCTTGCCAGGATCACAAACAAAGTAAAATACCAAAGCCAGCAAGCAACTGTGTAGCGAGACTATGTGAACATACCGTACAGACTCTAAATAATACTACTGAAGGGCCCGTCCATATGTTGTGACTCTATTAAATGATATTAGTGATGGGCCCATCTTTATGTTTCAACAGGGTACATCTTACTGGGGCCAGGCCTGCCCATATGTTGTGATGCTATACATGAGATTACTGATGGGCCCACCTTTATGTCTTGTCAGAGGTACATCTTACTGTGGACAGGCCTGTCCATATGTTGCATAATACTACTGATGGGCCTGACCTTATGTTGTGACTCTATTAAATGATACTAGTGACAGGCCCATCTTTATGTTTCAACAGTGGTATGTCTTACTGTTGACAGGCCTGTCTATATGTTGTGACATTATGAAATGACATTACTGACAGGCCCATCTTTATGTTGTGACAGGGGTATGGCTTATTATGAACAGGCCTGTCTAGATGTTGCAACACCATAAATGATATTACTCCTGGGCCTGTCCATATGTTGCCAACTTTGTATTCTAATCATAGATGGGCCTGTCCTTATGTTGTGACCCTCTCCATGTTATGATAGGCAGGCCTGCCTTGATGTTGCAACAGGGGGGTAACCTACCAGGATGGGCCTGTCCATGTCTTACAGCAACTCAGTATACTTAATTGGTCACAGGCCTGTCTAAATGTTTCAACATCCTTACCCACTGCAGGCCCTCCCATATGTTGTGGTAATGCACTTATAGGCCTGTACATATGTTGCTCTCACTTTAGTCCCTCAGGCCTGTCCATGTGCACTGGTTAATCTATTTAGGTGGGCCCATCTTGGGGTCTATATGAGCATTGGTGTTTTGGCACACAGGCTGCCCATGTGTTGTGACTAAATGTGACTACACTATGTGGCATTCATGTTCCTCGAGTGTTTGTGACCAGATGATAATATCATTGAGGTAGACATGACAAATACAACTGATTAGGTGATGGAGAGTGGAGGACATACAACATTGATGAACTGCAGGGGCATTGCACACCCCCATGGGCATAACTGTCCACTCATAAAGGCCCCAAGGGGTGTGTATGGCCAACCACTTGATGTCATCCAGGTGAACCTTGATCTGAAAGAATGTGTTGGTCATGTCCAGCTTAGCAAAGTATTTGCCCTTAGCACAATCACAAAGGATCTCATCAATGCAGGGTAACAGGTGATTATCAGGTACAATGTTCAGATTGAGTTGTCAAAAATCATTCACCCAGCATGGTAAGGCCATAGGGTCTGCCTTCAGGATGATGAATGCAGGTGAGGAGTGCATGCTATTGGAAGGTTGCAAATGCCCTGCATTGAGGTGTTGTTGTAGTAACATCTTCCAAGCTTCATGATATTTCTTAGGACAATCATACAACTGAAGTTGAATCACTTTGTTAGCATCTTTGGGTTGCACACAGAATAGAACATCATCAGGCAGGGCATCAGTGGGTGGGATGTCTGCCAGGAAGCAATCTGCAAACTTCACCTTAAGTCACACATCACATTTGGTCAGTTCTTCAATAGCAGTGAGGGCCTCAATGCAATGTTGTACTGCACCAATGATATCTACCCTACAGACCATGGTGGATGCTACCTCCACAATTTTGTGATACTTCAGCAAAATGCTTCGCAACTCTGTAAGAACCTCACTCTTAACTTTCTTAACAGCCTGGAGGGAGGGAGTTACCAGTGGGGGAGAACACACAGAGACCAGGGGGGTTCATTAAGTCATAACCAGTATCTTTACTAATACAAGTATGGAGAGCATGATTGATAACAAACTCATTATGGGATAAGAACAGAAGGCCCAACAGAAGTGGGGTACACAGCCCAAGTGTGATAATGGCACAAACAGAGCATGAGTGAAAACATGAATCAGGAGAAAGGCAAGACAGGGTAACATAGCTTCCCAATGACATGACTTCCCTGTCACCAGAAGAAAGGGTGACTGACACATTAAGAGACTTGTGCAGTTGATGATGCTGGAGACCAAGCTTCGCAGTAAGGGACTCATCAATCAGTACTAGGTGAGAACCACTGTCAATAAGCACTTTTACAGGGAGGGGGAAGGTCAAGTTAGGTCCTTCAAGAAGACAGGACCAGCAGAGATGGGGGACAGAAAGAGGGGTGACATACTCTTCACCTGAGTCTGTTCCATCCCCAAGAGTGGCAGAGGGCATGACAGCCACAATAGTGTCTGCATCATCTTCCTCCAAGATGTGGGAATGCTTCAGAGCTGGTTCATCTTCCACAACTGCCATGACAGGCTTTGCACATTTCTTGCAAGCAGCTTCAACATCAGCAGCAGCCAGTGCCTTATAATTCTTCATGTCTGGGAAGTCATTGGGACAGCTGTGTGTGATGTGGTTCTGGAAAAGATGGCAACACTTGAAACAGCCTGAATTGTCATGGAGGAGCTGACATTCCTCAATGGTAAGGGCAGGTGGGCACATGCAAGTATGGCCATCCAGCCCCTTCGAGTTTGAAGTTGTAGTATTAGTTGAATGACTTGGCTGGAAGGGTTTCCTCTGGAGGGCTGCATCAAGCTTTGCAGCATCATGGACATGTTTCTCATCAAGAAGGCAAACCAGATTAAGCCAGGCTCAGAACTGCTTCTCACAACAAGAACTCATCAAACAATACTCTGCAGTAAGATCAGGGTGCATGTGAGACTCTAAATGGAAGTGGAGGTGATCTTCAGTGAGATGAAACTCACTTCCTTGCAACAAGACATTCAGACTTTCTACTTCAACAGCCCATGGTGAAAGGCCTTGTTACCCTGTGTCAACAACAACATTTTTTGCTGGATAGCCTCTGTCCAGTCACTGGGGAGCCAATATGAGTGGACCTCATCCATAAACTCCAAGAAGGTGAGGGTGGTAAGGTGACTGCCATTGTTGCTGATCCAATCCTGTACACACAGATCCAGGAGATGGCCAACAACCTTGGTGACTTGGATGTCCTCTGCTACACTCTTCAACTAGAAGTAATTTTCACAACCCAACTCCCAGCTTCACAACCCTTCTGGGGTAATATCCCCTGCTGTCAAGAAGGGAGGGGTCTTGCCAGGAGTGGTGTTCTTGCATTGTGCTGTCTGAGCCTGTGTCAAGGACATTGCAATGGTAAGGAGGACAACAGTAAAACTACCAGATGACAAGGAGCTATTCATGGAAGCAGGAGACAATGGTAACAAGGAGATATGTGAAGGAGAGATGGGTGGAGAGAGGGCAACACCAGGTGAGGCCATGAGCAGTGGCATAGGTGGCAGGGAAGGAGAGGCAACAGATGACAGAGACAGTGAAGATGAAGACAGTGGTGATGACAATGGTGTTGTGGATGGAGGGTTATTCCCTTGACTACTCATAGTCAAGGGTACAGGGATGGAGGGGACACAATGAGACAGCAGTTTGACACCTCTGTTAGGCATCAACATGTGCTATGGCACATTCAAAAAAAGTGGAAATCACCACAGAGGGGTGAGCACACTCAAACTGATCACAACAATGACAGAATGTAGACAGGCATGTGGATTTGAGCAATCAAGTATATACACTGATACAAGATGATGGACAGAGAGAGAGAAAGGGAAGAAAGAGAGATATCTCCTGTGGACACAGACAGCACCAGTATATATACCCTCAGAGTCCGAACAGCACAACACAGGAGGGATCTGCATGCCTGGACGAAAACACGATAGGAGGTGTGATAGTGTGATGTGTTAGCATGAGTGATGACAATAGCATGAGTGGCGTGTTAGTGGTAAGTGTATGCTTACACGTGACCACATTTGTCCGAGTGCGCAGCGGTACGATTTAGTTTTTGATGGTGCATCAAGAAAACTGCAGGTATCCTAATTTTAAATTCGTGGCTTGATAAATGTGAGTAACCGTGTTCGTACCGTATGTACTATACCACTGACAGAAACGTTCCAGCACCTTCGAATTATCAACGTCAGAGAGCAATTCCTCGTATCAATTCAAATTCTACAGGTAGATGCATACAACTTCTAGGTTGCAGATGGTTTTACCAATCGTCATACGTCATGGGTCAACCGTCTCTCTCTGATGAGCGCTTGCGCCTTGGTCTTTAGTTGTTCTGCTCCGTTATCTCTGGAAAGAATGTCCCTTTCTGCATCCTGTTTGTGCTGCCCTCAACGTCGTGGAGACACTGATAATGCTTTCATAGGACGTTGGGCGGTCATGATCAGTACCGTTGTGGGCTGTCCGCGTGCAGGTTGATGTGAGGAAACTCGCATCACATGGTCGGTCGCACGGTCCAGCCTCTTTTCCCACTCCACGTCGCGTTAGGAAGTCCCAGGGACCGGCACCTTTGAATTATCCTCGTAGAAGTGCAAACACCGCGGGCGGAGGCGAACATGAATTGGACATTCATTGTTGTGGGGGTGTCCCACGTGCAGGCTGGCAGGCAAAATACATAACTCAAATGTGTCCGCACCCTGATTCCAATGGCGTTCCAACCGCAAGCCAATCGCCCGCTTTCCTACTATATATAAATAGTGTCTTTGCCAGGCGCACTTTGCGCTTCAGATGGATCGCTACTTGACGCTCTCGTGCCTTGTTCTCCTCATATACGCTATTTACAGGCGTTACACCTGGCGCGTCTCTCTCTCGAGTGCGCGGACCCAAGCCCACTTCCTTCCTCTTCGGTGAGTGTAGTACCGTTCATTCTCGTGGTCCTATCTGAGTCGTGTCGGAAAGGGAACCTCCTGGAAGTTGTACCACAGTCAGGTAGGCGAAGCTGATTTCCACTGGAGAAATCTGTACGGCGATGTCATCCGGGTGAAAGGTATCCTCGGCGTAGGTGTGCTGCTGATCCATACCACCTCTATCTCACCTTGCTTGGCGGTAGGAGGATCAGCTTATGGTCGCTGATCCGAAAGCCCTGTCACGAATTTTTGCTCCCGCAAGTTACCTTTTCGAAAAGCCGCATGAACGTCGAGCTCTGTCGTTAACCGTCAACGGAAGGAGTGTCCTCTGGGCAGAGGGTATGTGAAAGTCTAACGCTCATTACTCATCTGATAATGTGACGTCGGCAGGCGAAACTCACAAACGGCAGAGAAAGATCTTGAATCCCGGGTTTGGTGGACCTGAATCGCGGGCATTCTTTGCCATATCGCAGTCTTCTGCCCGGGCTGTAAGTTCCTTCGTCTTGACTTAGGCTAGATAACAATTTCCTGTTGAGATGGTTGCGAGGTGGACGGAACTCGTCGAGGCTAATAATAGCCACAAGGCTATACTGGACATCCCCAGTTGGATCTCCCGAGCTACATTGGACGCCATAGGAGAGGGTACATGTGGCGGTCAACTTTGTGTTCTCAACTCACCTTTCTGCTTCCGACTCAGGTGCTTTTGACGTCCGGCTGGGTTGTGTCAACTCCGAGAATGCACTATCGAACAGCTATCACGGGATGGTGTATGTTGCAACACTCTTTTTCTTTGGAAAGTGGGACCTGTGATACTCAGGTTTTTTCCACAGAATGAACGTTCTTGGTACCCCCTCGGCGCTGCAAATCTTCCTCCAAGAAGCTGTCAAGTACATCCCGATATCGGTCCTGGAGTTCTGGGCCAAACACAGCACAGACGATCGTCTTGTACGCCTTCGCGAAGCCAAAGAAGTCGCCACTGCCACTGCAGAAAGCATGGTGAAGAAGAAGGCACAATCTCTTTTACAAGGAAAGGGTAGCAGGGACATTTTCACACTGCTCAGTGAGTATAACGTGACGCCTATAACCAGTGCAATCATCTTTTTTCAGTCAAAGCGAACATGGACGCCGAGGCGAAGAACAAGCTGAATGACGAAGAGCTATATTCATTGATGCGGTACGCTGAAGTGGTGCAACCGGCAACATTCTTGCTTACCCTGTGTAAGCGCAATTCTCCTTTCAGGTCATGAAACAACTTCGAATACCATCAACTTCACCTTGCTGGAATTGGCACGAAACTCAGAGGTACAATCAAGACTCAGAGCGGAGATAAGACAACAAGAGTCGATCATTCGTGCTCGTGGGGACACTCAATTCACAGTATCTGACCTGGATAAAATGCCATATTTGAATGCTGTCACTAGGGCAAGTGCATTTGATTTCTTTCAATGCAAAGATTGAACGAGCGTTGCTTGCATCGCGGCAATCATAGGAAGCTTTAAGATATCATTGCATAGCGCCGCAGGTGATGCGCACGGCTGGCCAGGACTGCGTTCTGCCACTTTCTCGACCCATTCAGACGGAATCGGGCGAATTAACGCACGAGATACTCATTCCGAAAGGGACCCGCATCATAGCATCTATCGCTGCATACAACCGGTTTGTACTTCCATTTCTTTCACCTGGAATAGGTACCAAAGACGTTATAGCAACAAGGATTTGTGGGGTGAGGATGCCGATGTGTTTAATCCAGACCGTTGGTTGGATGGCATTGCCAAGGACAAGAAAGAAACTGCCACCGGAGTGTATTCGAACCTGTGAGCCTATGTATTCTTATGTGCCAACCCATTCGGGTTTTTTAAGCCTTCCCCTTTCCCCCAGAATGACTTTTGGCGCCGGCCACCGCACGTGTCCCGGATGGCGATTTGCGTAAGTAGTATGCCGTATATTCTGCGTCAAGTGTCTGATTGAGCAACGACGACCAATGGTTACATATTGTCCATGACGACCTCCCAATTTGGCTCCTCCACACAGTGTCATCGAAATTCAGGCCTTTCTGTTGGAAATTGTCAGCAAGTTCGAGTTATCCCTCACTGAGAAAGCTAAGAGAATTCGGCGTGAGCCGTGCGTGTTGATGGCGCCGGCCGTGGAGGGCGAGGTCGCTCGTGGGGTTCAGTTACCACTCGCTATATCGGTCGCTCCCCGGGCACAGGAAGTGTGAGGTAATTGTTTTACCAGTGATGCGCTGCTAGCTACACCCTCGAGCGCTTCTTGCGTCCGTTTCTCTTGACGGAAGATTGCCAGGGAGTGTGGTGCAGCGCTATCCCCCCTTTTTCTTCTTGATTATCTCGTCTGGTCACGTTGTAAGATACATTGACATTCAACGATGTGCACATCTGGTGTATAAGAAATGCTGTGGTATGTACTAATTGAAATGAGATTCAGATTCACGGCTTCTTTCAGCATGGGACAGGCTGCACGCTGGGGTTGTACATAGAAACTGGGTGGAAACCGTAGTCGATGGCACACGATTGAACAATGATAATGTCACATTAGCCTCATCGTCGCATCTGACTCGGGCGAGTCAGCTTGCATACCACATCCGTTAGATATACATAGTTATAGTAGAATAACACATAAGAATACGCTCTGGGAAATGATCGAGAGGCAAAAAGACGCGATACTGTACAAGGGGCTGACCAACATCGAGCCGAATCGTCCAAGACGTACACGGCGAGTCCGACGAGTATGAGAGGTCTAGCTATATTGAGAACAAACGACGTTAGTCATGTGTGAAAAGGAAAGAAAGAGAACAAGAACAAGACGAACCTAGGCTGTAGTCCACCACGTCAGCATCGACAGCGAGCTGATGGCAGATAGACGAGCGGGACGAAAGGGGACGGAAGGAAGGGGGGGAAGCGAGCGTGGAGACGAGACGAGACGAGACGACAGAAAGGGGGGAGAGGTCCATTGAAGAGTGCATTGAGGAGCCCGTTGCGTGTCGAACTTGCCGTCTACTAGACGTCGTCGTAGAGGTAGGAGACGGGAAGGACCTTCTTAATCTGCTCCTCGAGCCACCAGTACGGGGTAAGGTAGGTGGTGTCGGTGGCTTCAGTCGTGCCGCTGCCACCGGTGAGCATGCCAACAATGCCACCGCCCCTCTCGAAGACGATGGCACCAGAATCTCCGGAGGCAGAGAAGGCGCCCCTCCTCCTGTCGTAAGGCAGGACAGCTACCTCGACCGACGTCTGTTGGATGCCATGTTCGGTGTAGACACGAGTGAACGAGTACAACCCGTTGACGCGACCCACAGTAGTGCCCGTGGCCATGCCATTCTTCACTACGAGGAGACACTTGTGGCCATCGAGGTACTGGGGCGATCGTATCTCCTTTTCCTTCACGACACCGTAGGCCTGGAGGAGACCATCACGCGGGTACTTGTAGCCGGCCTGGTCCTCAGGTCGGGGGAGCATGATCTTGCCGTAGTCGGACGACGAGAGGTTCTCGCCTGCATGGATGATAAATATGAATAGTTGTGGCCAGAGATGGAAAAAAACATACCAACATAGACCTTGTTGCCCTTGAACGAGTCCCAGCTGATCTTTTCCTCGTAGAGTTCGATCAGTGCCCAGTCGTGGGTGAACTGGTGGGCTTCGTCACTGACGGCGATGGTTCGACATGGAGGACGAAACCGATGATGCGATGCTTCGGGGTCGCCCAGAACTTGGTGACATAGTTGTGAAGCTTGTTTATCTTCTCAATCTTCTTCCTCGCCTTGTTCACTAGGTCCACATACTCCTGGCGCTTCTCGGCCATCTCCTCATCCTCCTCCCTCTCAGCGGACTGCTCGGACAATCTAGCAATATTGTCGTTCCAGACATCGATCGATCTGGAAAGGTCGCCAATCGCACTCAGCATGTCCGTGACAGCATTGTTGTAGCCCAGGACGAGCAACGTGGGCAGCAGTGAGGAGGACAGTGCGCTTGTCAGTGTTGCCGACGCGGAGGTAGAGGGCACCTGTGCCCTCATAATACGGCGTCTTCAGCGGTGCGATGGAGAGGCCAAGCGTGGGCGTGAAGGGCTTGAGGAGTTCGGGGACGGGGTCACGAAGGGGGTTGAAGGGGAGCAACTTGGGGCCCGTAGCGACAGACCGATTGATGACTGATTCACGGAAGGCAACTTCGATCTCAGGGAAGCCACCGGCTGCAGCCACAGCAGCATCGTAGATGAGGGACTTGGGATGGACCCCAATCCACATAAGAAGTGGGCAGAACGGCTCCACCTCCCCCTCCTCAGCAAAAGCGACGGGGTCGATTGAAGTCCACTTGACTCCCTGGGAGTCGAGAAACTGATATATGCTCGTGCCGATGGCATGCCATTGGTCAGCGATGGGATGGTCATAGGCAGGGCGAGCTTCACGAGTAATACGATATGCTTCCGGGCCTGTGCGTTCCCGCCAGGCTGGGAGGGAGGCTGGGCAAGCCGTAGAAGTCCTTGTACGTAGCTGGGTAGGAACTGGTGAGGCGGGATGCGTCATTGGTCTTCCCGTCCCCATCAACATCGAGCTTGGCAAAGACAGAGGTCATGGGAGAAGCGACGAGTGTGGGCATCGGGGAGACAGCAGAATGGTTGTCGCCAGTGTCAAGACATAACTTGAGGAGGTCGGGGATGCATTAAGCCAGATGAGGGGTGCAATAGGAGGTGTGATCACGTGATGTGATAGAGGGTACACTTTTCATAGAATCCACTGGGAAACGAAAGGTTAGTAACGAGGAGGGATAGCAACATCGACAAGTGTCATATTCTTAAGTAGCCATATCCAACTTGACACATCCTTGTCGCACTGGTCATCTATTCCGAACTGCTCGACCAGTTTATGTATGGATACAACTACGATCAAGGTGCGGTTGGCGCCATCACCGATCGAACCACTCTTATTTTCGCCTGGAGTTACACCACCGCATTCCCTGAAAGGAGAACAGCAGGTAAAATCATACCGAACGTTGACGGTATCTAATGTCTCCATACCGTATCCCATCCAGTCCACCATAGAAGTGAGCTCTTCGGGGCATCAGCAAATCACGAGTTTACTTATCCTTACTTGACAGCTACTTAACATTTGCTTATCATACCAACTGCCAAGCAGCCGTCTGCTTGGATAAGTAGATCCTTCTGCTGGATACTTACTTAGCACTGCTTATTTTTTACTTAATGCATGCTTAGCTTATTAGTTTCTTACTTGAAATAATGCTGGTTCTGTTCCGTCAAGCAGATAAGCAGCAATGAAGTGCAATTAATATCTGCTAAGCACATGCTAAGTAGCGGTGAAGTAAATTATGTGGCAGTAAGATCGAGGGATTGAAAAACATAGATGAACTAGTGATAGCAATTGGGAAGATGTATTAGAGATCCTGTTGTGGACTCAGTGGATCGTATAAGCAGTAGGGAATGAAAACCTACAGATAAGTGCATACTCGTCGTCAGATCCTGCATCACTCAACAGCTCGGGGTTGAGTTCTTGCCCTATTGCAAGCGAAGCAAGGGCGAGCTCTACAATGGCTTGAAGCTGAGCAATAGATCTTCTTTTGGTGGCCCCTGTAAACTTCCTCATTGGGGCTCCCCAATTCTGGTCTGAAAATGTGCATGCAGTCTTGCTATCCTTGCCCGAAGCCATGTTGTATTTGACAGGGGTCTGCACAAACCTCGTTGCCACTTTGGCAATACAATCTTTGACATTGATGGGGGACTTGAGCTCGACATCACCAGATCTAACAAGGTTCAAGCCACATGAGAGCTAAAAAACTAATCAATACTGTAGCTATGAAAATGACTTGATAAATGTTACCGCAGCAGCACAAAGTCCAAGAGCACCAACAACACCATGCTTCGCCAAAGACGAAGTGTCAAGAGTGGGGACTTGAATGTATCCTTTGGTTGTGGTCAAATGGCTGCTCAGCAGCAGCTGTTGCACAAAAACGGAGCGGAAGGCCTTCTCAGGAACAGTCATGTCGAGGTCTTCATATAAGAATGTGAAATGATTGAGTAATACTTTTGCAGTGTCAGCGGGCAATGGGTCTTGAGGATTGAGGAAGAAAGCTATGAGTTGCACAACAGCCACAGAGGCAAAGCCATGCCTCCAATCACACAAGCGTTGAGACACCTATGGCAAACACAGTCAGCTACAGATGAAGTCAGAATGAAATGGACTTACAACAGAAACCATGGGCGAGCTGGGAAGAATGCTACCTGCCGTGTTCTTGAGTATGGGGTATACAACTGGCATGATCTCCTGTAGAGCCCTGCAAATATCTTGCTTGGCGATGTTGAATGCATCCTCTTGGTTTCCAGCCCATAGGATTAGTGTCGGAATAACTTCCCTCTTCCACTTCTGATCTTTATGCAGATCTGAGGGGAGATCCGAATTGTTGAAACGCACTTGTGCAGGGATGGTCTGCACTTGACTCGACGAATCACTCACTACAATAGATCTCTTGCTAGTAGATGTGGCTGATAAGCTGGACATAGAGTTGCAAGCTTGTATCTTGATCTTCTTTGGCATGCCCTTTGTAACTGTGACATGCGACTGAAAGAAAATAAAAGATGAAGGAACATGGAGAAAGGTGGTCAGCACATACCTTGGCCGCAGCATTCTTGTGCCCCAAAACACAGATGGCATCATCTAGATTGTCACAGTTATCATCAACGCTGTCACCCTCAACCTCAGAGGTCGAGATGTATTCCAACTCAGCTACTTTCCTCTTGATGTTGGTGAGTCTGGTGGCAGGATCATTGGCCTCATACTCCTCGGCCATTGCAGCAGCACACTGAGACTACCATTGCATGAGTAAAAACCGTTTCAGCATGAAAGATACTCAACAATAACATTTTGAAGAGCAGGGACATCCAAAGCCAGAGGTCTCACTGGCCCACTAGCTTCTCCATCTTTGCAATCTGTTACGCTTCCATCAGGGGTCCTTCCTTTTTCGGATCCTAGTGGTCACGTGCGTCACATGCCTTGTCGCGTCACTAATACTTGTCATAATATTGGGAGTGCATATGTTACAAGGATGCCTCGGATCTCCAGCTGTCCAGGTATTTCCAATACCTGTCGAGACTCGTCTACATGATCCGTGACGTTCACCGCTCTCGTGATTGACAAGATGCTGTTCCCTTGCTCCGAATGACTTTCTCTGACTCGTTTATATTGCTTATATGTTGTATTATAGTTCCAGTGTCTGGCTCCTCGCTGCGCATTGATTGCGCAGCCGGTATAGCCTTTGTTTCCATCCCAGCCCCCATCTTTGACACTGGGTGACTCTTATTTATTTCAGTGATCGTTCTGTTGACTGCTGCGGATATGCGTCGCGACTGGTATGGTACTCATACTTAGGAGTATATAAACTCACATACTGTACCTTGTATCCTCAGTTTTTCGATAGCTTGCAACTGAGCTAATTACTTTGCTTCGATCCTTGTCTTCTCTCCGCACGAACAACCTTAGGGACTCGCCAGCAGACAAGATCTTTGTCGGATCCTCGCAATAACTCAGCCATAGGGGTTACGACAAGTTCGGCCCGTAGGCTCCCACCTTGCGTGCTTCGTGCCTATTCCATTTGAAGAAGTCACCGCGCTCGGGCATAACAAAATCGAAAAACTCTACGCAGCTTTTGGGACTCGTCGACCTCTTCGCGAAAGTCTACTTGTCCCTGGTTACTGAACTTCAACAAACCAAACCTTTATCAAACAAAAGGCTCGTTGGTCTCCCTACATGTAAAGACTGACTCACCTTGCCTCTCGCCTCTCAACTCAGCCGTAACAAAAGTCGATAACAAAATTGAGAAGCACCCCTCCACCCTAAATCAAATCCACCGCTCTACAGGCAGCCACTAGGCTTTAATAGATCACCTCCCTAGAGTTCGCACTTGTGGTTCCCTACGTGTAAAATCACTCGCACACCTTTACAACCCCTCTACACTGACAGGTTTCTTTCGAGAAATAAATCCTCCCTCAGCTTTTGTTGTCACTATCCATCAAAGTGTCAAACCCTTCAAAGTCGAGACCTCCTGTCCCTCCGAGAACTACCCTGTTAGGGCTAGGAAGGAACCCGCCTTTACCGCTGATACCAGGAAGACTTGGGCCATCAAAAACCGCAAGTAACCCTAGGTTATCTTATCTGTCCCATTTTAGGGAATCGGAAGTCGCGCTTAGTTCAGAAGAAGATGATCGGAAGTCCGATACTTCGTTCGGAATCAGTCCTCAAGGAAGAACAAGAAGCACGGCAAATCACCCGTTATGTCCATGACAATCGGTCACTGGAGAATCAGCCCCTGAGATGCCGCCGAAGGTATACTCCGAAGCGGAGCTGAAGGAAAGGTTGGAAAGACAGATGCACTCTTTGGCAGAGGACTGGCAGCAAGGATTGCTGGTCAAGGTCAGTCGAGTGATCCCTTCCCAACAGGAACACCTACTGGACTCGGCTCTACGAGCATGGTACGCCAGAAATTTCGGAAAGGTGATTTCCCCCAGAGGTCCCCATTGGTGGGTCCAGTAAGGGAAAAGCCTTCGGCCGACGATGGCGATGACTCGTACTGATGTCCGCCCCCCCAATGGAGGAAGGGAGTTTAATGTCGGGCGTCCCGGAGAATACGACAGAAGCCACAACTGGGCTTCAGACTTGGATCACCCAAGTGGAAGGTTATCTAAACCTTAACAAAGCATGTGTACAACACTGGAATCGCTCAAGATCTCTTTCGCCCTCATGTATATGACGAAGGGAGCTGCCGTGTCTTTCGCCGAAAATTACCAGAACGAAAATAGGCTTCTAGATGGCACCATCTGGTATTCCGACACCTTCCAGAGGTTCGTAGAATGCCTTAAAGCCACGTTCGAATCCGGCGATCAAATGGCACTTGCAATCCTGTGGCTCTCTGACATCTCACAAGGAAAAAGAGAACTAGAAGCATATATTGCCGAGTTTACAGGGTTGGTTAACAAGGCCCAACTAAAAGAAGAGTCACGAGAAGCAGGGATCTTCTTTGGGAAGGGACTCAACAAGGAGTACCATGATTGGGTTCTCAATTCAGGGCGCACGCCTTCCATGGTCATCGAGTGGATCCAGTGCGCGGGAGAAGCAAGAACCGCAATCGCGACTAAACATATCCTTGAGGGAAAAGAGTCCAAGTATGAATGGAAGTTTATTCATTTCCGTGGCAATTCCCGAGATCCTGATGTGATGGATGTTGACAAAAGAAGGCGAAACATACGCCGATCAAACGATAACGTAACGTGCTTCGAATGCGGAGCAAAGGGTCACTACAAGCGTGACTGTAAATCCCAGAAACCCGCGACCTCGCCTGGCGTTCGAGTCGTTCTTTCCACTAACGGAACAAGGACTGCTTACATAGGAGATCGTCTGGCAACAGACGAGGAAATGAAGGCGCATGGGGTAAATTTTTAAATGGGACCACGGAAACTCCTCACGTAGGTCCTGTCTCTATGTTATCCGCTGTTTGTACTACTACCATAGATGATGAATCCAAAATGTGAGTCGGTTCACCTTTGGGAAGAGTATGGCTACCAGATTTCAACGCAGGAGTAATGGTCTGCATCGATTCGGGTGCAGAGGTTTTGCTCATTTCGGAGCGAATCGTTCAAAAATTGAAGATACCAACGTATTGTGTCAAAAACTGCTTCAAAACCACTTCGTTTATGGAAAGGACGTCGAGTGGATAACCCGGAAGGTCACCATATGCGTAATCATCAAGAATCGCGTAATACGGATCAAGTGTTATGTCGGTCCATTGGTCGGAAAAGAACACATCCTTCTAGGGATGCCGTTCCTTCGAGTATACAAGCCAAGAATGGACTGGGAAAATAACAAGATCTCGTGTTGGGATGATGGGTTTGTACCGACTCGAGAAACTGACGTGTATATTTATAGTCAGGTCCCCTACTATGAAGGATACGCGGTAAAATTTAATAAGGATGGTTCCGTTAAGGAATCATCAGAAAGTACCGTCAACAAGACAACCTTGTTGACAGAACTCAAGGCCGCCTTATCCTCGACAAAGGAGGAAGTTTTACTTCCGAAGGAATACGAAGAATTCACGCAAGTCTTCTCAGAAGAAGATATTCCGCTGCCAGTTCACCGACCAGGGTTGGACCATGAAATTCGTCTTCGCGACGACTTTAAACCCAAGAAGGCAATGGTCTACCCAATGTCTCCCGAGGAATTGAAGGTCTTGGATGAATTCTTGGAAGAAAACCTAGCGTGTAAAAAGATTCAACCTTCTACGTCGCCTCAAGCCGCCCCTGTGTTTTTCGTAAAGAAGAAGGATGGAAAGAAACGGTTAATTCAAGACTACCGATATCTAAATTCCTTTACTGTCCCAGACGCTCACCCTCTACCTAACGCACAGGCTCTTTTCGACGAGTTGGTCGAATCCCGATACTATGCCAAATTCGATATTCATTGGGGTTTCACTAACCTCAGGGTCAAGGAAGGGGACGAATGGAAAGGAGCTTTCATCACTCTGCGAGGCTTGTTCGAGCCAACAGTGATGTTCTTCGGACAATGTAATTCCCCGCCCTCCTTCCAAAGGTACATGGATCGGACTTTTGAGTCCCAAAGAGGTAAACAGGTAGGATATATGGACGACGTGGCTATCCACGCCAAAACGAAGGAAGAACTTCGAACCCGAGTTCGGGAGTTCTTAATGATTTGCCAGGAAGAAGGTCTTCGCTTGAAGATTAGTAAATGCGTCTTCGAGGCCGAAGAAATTGAATTCCTCGGAATGATTATAGGAAAGGGGCGTCTGGAGACTTCACCGACGAAGACCGATGCCATCAGTACTTGGGAAGCCCCCGACAATTTAACTGGGCTTCGCCGATTCCTGGGGTTCTGTAACTTCTACCAAAAATTCATCCCTTCGTTCTCAAGCGTCGCCCATCCCCTACACGATCTTACAAAGAAAGGGGTGTCCTACACCTGGACGCCAGAACGCGACCAAGCCTTTGAGCGCCTCAAGTCCTTGTTATGCTCAGCTCTGGTCCTCACTATCCCAGACTTCTCTAAGCCTTTCGGCCTCTTTACTGATGCTTCAAAGCTCGGTACTGGGGCTGTACTAGCTCAGAAAAGTTCCGACGGTGAATGGCATCCCTGCTCTTACCTCTCCCAATCTTTGGTTGGCGCAGAGCAGCACTACCAAGTTTATGACTTGGAAATGCTGGCCATAATTTGCGCGCTCAAAGCCTTTCGCCCATACCTCCTATCCCCCATCGAACCAACTGTGGTCTTTACCGACCACAAAAATCTCGAATATTATCGTGAGCCTCAACAGCTCACTCCCCGCCAAGCACGTTGGGCCGCTACAGTCCAGTCATATCCTATCCACTTTTCTTGGCAAGCCAGGCGCTTGCAGGTTCCCGTGGATAGCCTGTCACGCAAGAGCGAAGTCGCCGAACCCGCCCCGGTTGCCACAGTCCTACCGCCGGACCTTTGGCTTTCGAAGGGGGTGGAACCTCAAATTCGCCTTGTTTCCCCAATATTTTCCCTTACAAAACTACAAAAACAACAGAAAATAAATCGTCTTGCACGAATCGGTCAGATACCCCCAGCAAGGACACGGTCTCATGCTCGCACCCAGCCCTATTCTCGCCCAACTGAGGAAAAATCAAAGGAGAATAGGTCGCCTGACGCTCGCCCAATTGAGGAACCAGTCAAAGGAGCCAGGGGTGTTTTTGCCGTGTCAGCTGAACTTTACGACCAGATCAAAAAGGAAGCTTCTCGGATCAAAAAGGGACCGGAAGCTCGAGATAACGTAACAACAGAAGCCGATGGAACAGAACGATACGGGTCAACCCATCTCTATATTCCCCCCGATCATCGCCAACACTGCATGTGAACGTATCATGACCACGAGTCTTCGGGTCATCCCGGTCAGAAGGCGATGTTTGCTAAAATGAGAAAGGAGGTCTGGTGGGAAGGAATGGGAAAAGATATTAAAAAGTACGTCGCTGGATGTCCTGTGTGTCAAGGCACCAAGGTTATCACCCATCCGCCAACCCCTCCCGTCATGCCTCACGAAACTCCTGGAATGGCCTTCCCGTTCCAACAAATATCCATGGACTTCATCACGGACCTCCCCATCTCGGGAGATGAAAAATACGATGCGGTTCTCACAGTTGTCGATCAGGGGCTGACAAAGGCCGCCCTATTTGTCCCCTGTCACAAGACTATTGACTCCGTCAGACTTGCCAAGTTGTTTCATAAGTTCATTTACGCCCAATTTGGATTACCGGAATCGGTGATCTCAGATCGAGGCCCCCAGTTTGTGTCGGCCTTTACCAAGGAGTTGTATAAGGCGATAGGGGTCAAGCCAAAACTCTCCACTGGGTACCATCCGCAAACCAACGGAGAAAGCGAACGGGTCAATCAAGAGCTGGAAGGATATCTACGCCTGTACTGCTCGGAGTTCCCCAACTCTTGGGCAGCAAAGTTGCCTTCCACTGAATTCGCTCACAACTCCCGTGTTCACTCAGTGCATCAAATGACTCCCTTCTCCCTCCTCCTTGGTTACGACCCATCCCCATATCCGGAAGTACAGGTGACTCCAGTACCTTCTGTTGAAGAAAGATTGGAACGATTGGCAGCAAGTAGAGATGTTGCGATCCTAGCGCACAAAAAGGCACAAGAGGCAATGAAATCCCGCTCAAAAGGGACTTATGTTGCGCCCAAGGTCGGAGATCGGGTACTCTTGGATACCACTCACCTCCGTATCAAAAACCAGTGCAATAAAATTGCGCCCCAACGTCTCGGGCCCTTCGTGGTGACTCAAGCCGTGTCACCTGTCGCGTTCCGATTGGATCTCCCAAGTACTTGGAAGGTACACCTGGTGTTTCATGGGTCACGGATCTTCCCATTCATCGAAAACGAGGTATATGGAGCTGTGCCCGCAGCACCGTTACCGGAGATGGTAGACGATGAAATTGAATGGGAGGTCGAGTCCGTTCTAAATCACAAAACTGATGGTCATCGAGGGAAAAGAAAATATTTGGTAAAGTGGAAAGGGTTCCCCCATTCGTCAAATATGTGGGAACCCGAAGAACACTTAAAAGAGCACGCTGAAGAAGTGCTCAACCAATACAAACTCGCTTGCCATCTTAAAAATTAATGGACTCCCCCAGATCAGTTAACACCGAGAACGACTATGCTGACCTCCCCTTGCCCACCGAATCCTTTTGCGACGCCAACGATGGGGACTGCTTCATACCCCCCATCTCTAGCTATGCCCCAACCTCACCTCCATCATCCCCCGCCGGTTTTTACGTCTCTGGGTTCTCCTCGCCCGTCTCACAACCTCATTCGTCATCACCTGCTTTCACCCGCCCTCTCAGACCGCGTCCACACCAGGGCGTCACGATCCGTCACATCCCTGCCCCCAAGGTCAGAGTCCTCCCAGGAGAGGACAGTAGCCGACAGGGAAAGGGTGAGGTGCGGGTTGATGATGACTCCAATAGTGGAACTGCCAGGCCCTCCGCTGCCAATGCTCCCAAACCTGCCAACGTTCGCACCGCCTTCACCACCTATGCGAACAGAGGCGATCGCATCGCCCTTGATCTCCTCGCCTCAGCCACTGCCCTTACCGGGACAGACAAGCAAAGATTACCAGTCCCAGCGGCTGAGTACCTGGACATTGTTCGGGCACTTGACGTCTTCCACGAAGGGGACGACATTAACGGGTGCACACCAGAACAGGTTAAGTATTTTGGGATGTTGTCTGAGATCTACCGAGCATCAGACGTGATCAACGGTCTTGTCTCCAAGATTCGAACTCGGAAACTCAGTGGCATGGCGCCCCTATCAGAGGTAATCATGATCGAGATGTTGGAGAAGGCTTCCTCCGAAATTACCAAAGCCATCACCGGAGGAGCCTATCACCATCTTAGGCAACAACAGATCAGTGAATTCCTCGCACCACCCGCTTCTCGAGTTCTTGATCGAATCATCCTGAAAGAAGCCGACCCGCCCAAGATGAAATTAAAAGAAGATATCTCGGATCAAGAGAAGGAGAAGCACTGGCGTGCCGTGGAGTTAGGGTTTGTCGACTCCGGAGAACTCTTTAAGGAGGTTGGTGCACGATTGGGAACTGGGACTCACAACTCCTCTTGGGAGGTTCTTCTGCAGGATGCGTCATGGGCTGTGACTCCCTTCGTCCCCATCCCTGCGGATCAACTTCGGTACTACCTGGGAGGACAATCCCCTGTTCCTCCCGAGCACCCCTTGTACCAACACGCCTGTTACCAGTGTCGTTACCTGGGACATTGGTCGTGTCGCAACGGACGAGGTTCCCGTTATACTCCAGCCCTCGAGGAGCCGTCATCTCCATCGCCATCGTCACCCATCACCAACCGAACACGTTCCCGTGTATACACTACTCGCTGACCCCTATCCGCACGCCCCGCCAATGCGACTTCCGACCCGTCCTCAAGGGTCTGAGGACCTTAGGGGGGGGGTGATGTTACGCTTCCATCAGGGGTCCTTCCTTTTTCGGATCCTAGCGGTCACGTGTGTCACATGCCTTGTCGCGTCGCTAATACTTGTCATAATATTGGGAGTGCATATGTTACAAGGATGCCTCGGATCTCCAGCTGTCCAGGTATTTCCAATACCTGTCGAGACTCGTCTACATGATCCGTGACGTTCACCGCTCTCGTGATTGACAAGATGCTGTTCCCTTGCTCCGAATGACTTTCTCTGACTCGTTTATATTGCTTATATGTTGTATTATAGTTCCGGTGTCTGGCTCCTCACTGCGCATTGATTGCGCAGCCAGTATAGCCTTTGTTTCCATCCCAGCCCCCATCTTTGACACTGGGTGACTCTTATTTATTTCAGTGATCGTTCTGTTGACTGCTGCGGATACGCGTCGCGACTGGTACGGTACTCATACTTAGGAGTATATAAACTCACGTACTGTACCTTGTATCCTCAGTTTTTCGATAGCTTGCAACTGAGCTAATTACTTTGCTTCGATCCTTGTCTTCTCTCCGCGCGAACAACCTTAGGGACTCGCCAGCAGACAAGATCTTTGTCAGATCCTCGCAATAACTCAGCCATAGGGGTTACGACAAGTTCAGCCCATAGGCTCCCACCTTGCGCGCTTCGTGCCTATTCCATTTGAAGAAGTCACCGCGCTCAGGCATAACACAATCAGGTAGCGAGTTGAAGTTTTCTGGTAGTTGGGATTCAAACTTGTAGTTGTATTGGGGATCATTTGGCAGTGGAGAGCTGAGATTGAATACACGGAACTTGACATCGGTAGTACTTGTAGCGAGGGTACTTGTGGATGGAGGTGGTGCAGCTGATGTGCGAGGACTGGCACTGGCACTCGAAGATCACGTAGAGCTTGTGTCGACAATGTTCACCCAATTTTTGACATGCTTAGATAAAGTCAGTTTATTGTCAGAGCTGGCAGTCGTTAGGACATTCGCAAAGAAAAGAGTTGCCTCAGTTAGGAGGAACATGTTAAGAAGTAAGACGTACATCGAACCAGTACTAGCACCGATGCTATTGTCATGTGTTGATGGTGGGGATACTTTGTTGCACATGGAGATTATCGCTTCATGCAGCGATTTTGCCTTTGCTGCTTTTGTCCCTTTCCCCTTCATCACTACAGGTCCAGCATTGTCTTCCACGTCAGCTAGGGGGGTAAGTGGCTCATTCATCCCTACAAAAAAAATCAGCCTCATGTTTTCTTGGTTAAGCATGATAGATACCGCCATCACTCTCATTTCTTTGCCTGCCAACAGTGTGAGGATGAGGACGAGGATGAGGACACAGCTTGATGGGCTTAGTGCCGGCGGCGACACCACTTTGGTTGACCTCCATTTCATCCTCAATTTCGCCGATCCGTTGATAACCTCTCTTCAGCACTGCAACCTTTTTGGCAAGGGCTTCCTGGGTGCATTCATTGTTAGCTTCCTTCTCTGCACTCGTCTGTCTTCTCGGTTGGCTGTCGAGGACGATCCTACCGGGATGCACATTAGCCACCTGGTGCTTCGGGCAACCACTTGCAAGTGTCTCCTGTGGGCACTCCGCAGCCAGTTGGTTGTCCATATCTCACAGTGCAAAGGGTTGTTGGCTGTGCGTGAAGGTGGAAGATGAAGAGACAGAAGAAAAAAAGGTACGCCTGCTGCCGTCTCTTTTGGCTTAGTTCGATTCTATGTTCAGTCGGCAAATCTGTGCTGTCCCACAGTAACTCCCATTACTCATCATTTTTCTTTCAGATATGATTCCCTGCATGAAACCTGGCTGCTGTCAATGGTTCAGAAACAAGTCGGGCCTAACCCAGCACATCAACATATACCACCCAGTATTTCCACCTATCAACATCCCCATGCAGGTAGAACAGCCAGATCAGGTACCATCGCCTGAAGAGGAACAATTCCAGTTCCGACCAGACAACGATGACTATAGTGACCCATCGACAAGCCCTTCAAATCCAACCCTTCTGGCAGAGTTTGTTGGACAAGGTGACAAGTATTATCGGAACTATCACCCAAACCTCACCAGTACACAGTATGGGTGAAAAATTAAGTATTTACTGATGTATTATTTGACAGGGCAGCCTTGTGATTCGTCTGGAAACCCCCTCCCAGTTGGACAGTCGTCCCTGCAAACTCCTTCTGAAAAGCAACCTAACGATTGGTCACCATACTCCAGTCGTCTGGAGTTCGAGCTAGCTGACTTCCTGTTCACCTGCAGCCAGATGTCTGCAGCCAATATTAACGAGTTACTAGATCTCTGGAATGCGACACTTCTCGGTGCTGGCAGCCAGCCCATCTTCAAAGATAGTGCCAAAATGTACAAGATGATTGATCACACTATACTTGGTGATGTACAGTGGGAGAATTTTTGCATATCCTATACTGGCGAACAACCAACTGATAATGTCCCATCATGGATGAATGCCGTGTATGATATTTGGTTCCAGGACCCTAAAGACGTTATTCACAATATGCTTTCCCAACCTGATTTTTCGAGAGACATGGATTACTGGCTGTTTCAGGAATATGAGAGCACGACAGACAAGAGACAGTGGGAGGATTTCATGTCTGGTGATTGGGTGTGGACTCAAGCGGTGCATCTTTTATCTTCTATGTCTCTGAGCGCTGTACTAATGGCATGCAAATAACAGGACATAATTTCTCGTGATTCAACCATGCATGGGTCAACCTTTGTTCCAATCATCCTTGGCAGTGACAAGATGACCGTGTCAGTTGCAACCGGTCAAAACGATTATTATCCCCTCTACCTCTCAATAGGTAACATGAGCAACAAAGTTCATCATGCACATCGCAATAGTGTCGCTCTCATCACTTTCCTTGCAATCCCACATAGTAAGTGCATCTGATAGATACATAGGAAAGTAATGGTGCTAATGAGAGATATACTTGTAGCTGACAAAGAGCATGCGTTGTGAGTCAAAGTGAGGTTTAGTGGTGAAAACCAACCAAAACCAACACAAAAGACAATGAAAGCGAGTGGTGGTGTGCCTATGCAGTACCTAGATGGTAGAACCTGTTCTTTGGGAGGGTTTTTTGCGAGCTACAACACTCAAAGATGAGTGCTGAGGGTTGGGGGTGCTCCTGACGAAGAGGGAGCAAGAATGTGATAGAAAGTGATAGAGTAGACTGCTGTCAGCCTACAGAAGGATGGATGGAGACTTAATTCGATGTCCTAAGCTGTACTGAGCTCAGGGAGGACTTGGAGCGAAGTATATGGATGATAGATGATGATAAGCAAAGTAGATGATAGCTAGACCCTTAATAAAGTCTCAACTATCGAAGCTGATGAATGATTTACTGAGAGATGATAAATTGCGAGCAAGAGGGGCTCTCTGATGTCTTCTTTTTTTTGCTACCTAAGTACAGTGACTTATATACAGTACAGGGGTGTTGCCTATGGAAAACAAGGTGCAAACACTTGGTAAGTGATTGGTAACTGATGAGTAAGGAATGTAAGCAATGGGTAATCGTCTTGGAAAGCATTGGTAAGCATTGGTAAGGATAAGTAAGCCAAAAGGCAAAGAATCAGTAAGCAAAGTCAAAAGATTGGTAAGTATTGGCAATAGGTGAGTCAAAGACAGTCAGAATGTCAAAGTATGAGTCAAGCAATGTCAGGAACTGGGAAAGTGCACTGGAATCACATTAGGGGGAGGCTGTGCATGTCACATCTTGAAGAGATTGCTTCTAGGCCAAAGTGGGATGACAGAGAGGCAGCACTGATCTGATGCTGATATAGTACATCCAAAAGTGGACAGGGTGAGTCAGATGTCAACAGGGGTCAAGCTTTGGGGGTCTGTGGGGTGACAGGAGCATAGGGGATCACAACTTTCCCCCCCAAACCATCCTCTCAGTGAAGCAAATAAAAACTTCATGAACAAGGCTCTGTTGGAAGAGAGGATGAAGGGGGAGCGTCTTCTGCTGTTTCTTGCAACAAGGAGGCAAGATGTGCATCATACTCGTCATGGATGTGATCAGGGAGAGTGGAGAACAGTAGATTATACTGTAGCTGTTGCAATTTTGGAAGAATGACGGACGAGACTGGTATGAAGACATTGCAGGGGGCAGGGAGGAAGGATCCATATGCTTCTTGGACTGGAGAGACTGAAACAACCACATAAGACCTTTCCAAGCAAATGACAGACCTGAGGCAACCAAAGAATGTCCTCCTGGAGGTCATACTGACAAAAAGAACATGCTGTCCAAGCTGGATGGGCTGAGAGGGGGCAGACGAGGGTGGGATGTACTAGGATGCTTCAGGATGGAAGCTGGTATGAACTCCTGGTAGATATATGTAGCCATGGTCCCTAGCAAAGGGGACAAGTGAAATGACTGATGTGGAGGCAGCTATATCAGAAGAATTAGCGAAATGAGCGTCTTTTGGAGGGAGTGCTGTAGAAACATGTGGGAATGGTTTCGGTGTCTGCAGAACTGGTGGAGATACGTCGAAAACCGGAATGTGGCACTTAAGAATTTTATTGGCGCTTAACTTGCCTCCTCCTTTTTCTTTGGCATTGACAACCTGTTCTTGTGTGAGGGATGACTGCTGACATTGCTGGCTGTCCTTCTTCACATGAGGGCTATGGTCTTCACCTCCATTCATCAGCTACATCCATGTCCACCTCACCAAACACCTTTGGTGTGTGACAGCGTCCACTGACACGTTCCGACAATTCCACTGCCAACTCTTTCATTCATCACTCACATATATCCTTCGAAATCTCAAGCCTGCAATGACCAAACCAACTGTTATGTGGTTTGGTGATGGACACTATCGCCGCGTAATTTTTGGACTCAGCCCTTATATCACCGATTATGAGGAACAAGTCCTTCTGGCATGTATTGTGCAAGGGTGGTGTGCGAAGTATGTTTTTCTACTTTCCAACTCTTACTATCAACTAACTAGAATCTCAGATGTCTTGCGATGAGGCAGGAACTTGATACTGATGCACTTTATCGGAGTCACAAACATGCAGAAGCACTGATCAAGGAGTTTGATCTCAAGACCTTACGGGATGTGTATGGCATTGTGGGTGATACAATTGTAAGTATTGTTTCACTTAGATTCCACTGTGCCTGTGTCCTGAAAACCGATTTCAGCCGTTCACCAGCAGTTTTCCCTGTGCCAATATATACCAACTCATTGCCCCTGATATACTACACCAGATCATCAAAGGGACATTCAAGGATCATTTGGTCGAGTGGGTTGAAAGCTATTTGAAGACCATGCATGGCACAACAAAGGCAAATGTGACCTTAGATGATATTGACCAGAGGTACATCTGCTTTAATTTACGTTTCTTTCTTTCCTCATGTAGGATACCTTAGAATCACAGCCATTGCGCCTTTTGCAGGGCTCCGTTGCTTTCCCGGGGGCCGTCATTTCAAACAGTGGACTGGTAACAACTCAAAGGCACTAATGAAGGTAATTTTAGATCAGGTTGTTTATACAGTCTGTCGTTAATGTTCAATACATAGGTGTATCTACCTGCCATTGAGGGGCATGTACCAACAGAGATTGTGCGAACATTTTGCGCTTTGTTGGAGTTCACATACCTGGTCCATTGCAATGTCCTCACTGAAGAAACCTTGGTTGCAGTTCAAGATACCATCGACTGCTTTCACAAGTACCAGGAAATATTTCGCCAATCAGGTACCATTCAAACTTTTTCCTTACCATGCCAGCATGCGATGAAACACTACCCTGATCTTATATGTTTATTTGGGGTGCCGAATGGACTTTGCACACCAATCACCGAATCAAAGCATATCAATGCTGTGAAGGACCCATACCGACAGACCAATCGTAACAAGCCACTGGGCCAAATGCTCATTATCAATCAGCGCTTAGATAAGTTGGCAGCCTCTCGAAGGGATTTCAACAAACGAGGGATGCTAGAGGGAAACTGCCTCATGGCAACTATGCAGCTCCTTTCGACTCAAGGTTGGTCATTGGACGATCATATTGATTTTCATCATATTCACATGAAGTAAACAGATGGCAGAGAGAATGGCAGTACATCACAGGTCCTAGGTTCCAGTCCCCATAATGAAGACAATGGTGAGGCTGTGGACTGCCCAACATCCATAGAGGTGCATGTTGAACTCACTTGCACCACCCATATGTACCTTATTAACCTGAGTAGTGCAGTGGCTCACAAAATCAACCTCTTGCATTCAGAAATGAAGTGGGCCAGAACCATGACAGATCTTGCAATCGAGCTCGGTCTATCACATCTCCCTACCATTCTGGAGGAGTTCCTGCTTCAACAAGCCAACACTGAAGACTACCACGATCTCTGTGACATCCCACTATCTGAGTGCCCCATCTATGGCAACAAAATCACCGTCGTTAATTCTGCAGCTGCACTATTCTATGCACCAAGTGATATCAGTGGTATTGGTGGCATGCAGTGTGAGTATATCCACTCATGTCATTCGTGGCAGAACAGGCCACCCCGGTATGACTGTGCATTTGTGAATACTAATCCAGGGCTGAAGGGGATGCATGGTTTGGATGTCGTGCATATCCTTGGGTTTTTTTCCTTCATTTCCCAAAGCAAGCATTACCCATGCACAGTAGTGCAGTGGTTTGACCATGTCGGGGATGACCCAGATGTGGATACGGGGATGTGGATCGTATGCCTGGCCCTTACTGCAAATTGTCACCCGGCCACCGCTGTCATACATGTAGACACCATATATCATGCAGCACACCTCATCCCCTTGTACAGCACCCACCCCATTCCCAGAACCATAAAGCCGCATCATTCTTACGATGCATTTACCACCTTCTACATGAACAGATTTATCGATCATCATGCATTTTCGCTTTTATCAGATTCGTACTTGTAGCGTACTTGATTGTATGCTCAAATTCCATAGTAACTTAGCTGCTTGGGATGCTTATCTACTTGAGTCACACTTAAACATTCGCCAAGTTACTTAGCAGTCATGCATGCTTGGCAATGTGGGTGCTTAACATGCTTATGCTACTTACGTGCTTGACAGGTGCTGCTAAGTGGTCAAGCACGGTTAAGCAGACTTATGATTTGCTGATGGGGCACAGTACGCTGCCGATGTCAAGTACGACCGCATCACTCATGCCGAAGAATAGTTCGAGGAATATATTGGCAATGACATCTTCGTCGCTGACCAGATATAAAAATGCCACAGGTTCGACGGGCTTGACGGTGCCAGCAAGTTTGGTAGCACCGACAAGGTCATTGCCTTCCAAGGGAAGGTTCACTCGCAAGGAGACTTCTGCAAGGCCAAACGCGTATAACCTTCACTGGCGCCTCACTTCGCGGGGCAACGATGCTGCATTCCAAGTCGACATATGCCAGTGAGTACACATTCTTCTTCACTCTGCGAACCTTCCCTAATCTTCCCCAGGTTTGACGATTCAAACACCGTTTGAAAGGTTTCCGCGCACTCCTACAGGACCGAGGACTTTACATAATGGCAACATTTTTTTTTTCCATTTCTTGCAGGAAGAAGTTTCCGTACGTCTCACGCAACTCCTCCAGCCTACATGCACTTCAACCTTCTGTTTTCCGAGTCGTCGTGTAATGACGTCAAGTAACACGATCCAGCAGAGAATCAAGCAGTTCAAGGACACTGCCATCACAAGGGCCCCTCTCGTGCCATCGTAAACATCTGCTCGTTTGTTTTTATGCATCCTTTCATAGATTGTGATTGGTTGGCCTACCTTAATCCCAGATGTCTTCACCCAGCCAGAAATATGTTACTGCAAGGAAGGATATGCGGAGTGTTTGTGATCTCGTGTGCCGTTGTAAACTGTACTTTGAGCTGTGCAATCAGATGTGTTGTGTGTGCAACAAGAGACTCTAGGTTCACGCATCAATTATGCTTACTATTACCACTGTAACTAATCACCACCTCAAGAGATTTCCAAGAATTGCAACGTAGGCGACATGCGCACAACAGAAGGTCATTTGCAGCTATCCCCCGTTGTGTCGGGTCAAAACTCCTCTTGCTGCCTTTTGTATCCAACCCCGCAGTGACAGCGCATTGGCTTGTCTTCCTTGATGATGGGCACTCGGTGGAACTAAGATAAGGGAAGCACCACTGGAGTGTTGCTGCGTTATTGTATAAAAGCACCCTCTTTCTAGCCGAGGGTGTGCATCCCTGCGCAGATGGATCGCTACTTGACACTCTTGTGCCTTGCCCCCATCCTATATACTATCTACAGGTGTTTCACCGGCACCTCGCTTTCTCGAGTGCGTGGGCCCAAGCCCACTTCATTCCTTTTCGGTGAGTGCGCCGTTCGCTTGTATACACTCTCTGAGTTGTGGTTGTGCCGCAAAGGAAACCTTCCCGAGTTGTACCAGGGTCAGGCTGGTGAAGCAGATTTTCGCTGGCAACGCCTCTACGGCGATGTCATCCGGGTGAAGGGCATCCTTGGTGTAAGCATGCTGCTTGGAGATATGGCCTTCGTTCTCACCTTTGTTCTCGGCTGTAGGAGGATCAACTTATGGTTGCTGATCCGAAAGCTCTGTCACGGATTTTTGCCACTGCCTCGTATCATTTCCCAAAGCCACCTTGAACGTCGGGTTCAGTCGCTGATCCTGAACGGAAAGAGTGTCGTCTGGGCGGAGGGTGTGTCAAAACCTGAGTTCCGCTGTGCATTCGATAATGTCATACTTGCAGGTGATATTCACAAACGACAGAGAAAGATATTGAATCCAGGCTTCGGCGGAGCTGAATCACGGGCATTCTTAGTCATATCGCAAGCTTCTGCTGAACGTGTAAGTTCCTGGGTTCTCGGCCAAGGTCAATAGTGAACCATTATCAAGTTGAGCATGACATGGAGCGAAACTATCGAGGCTAATAACGGCGACAAGGTTGTCCTGGATATCCCCAGTTGGATCTCCCGAGCTACTTTAGATGCCATAGCAGAGGGTGAGCGTGATCGCCACTGTCATCTCCATCTTCAGAACTTACTTTCACCTTTCTGAATTAGCTGCTTTCGACATCCGGTTGGGCTGCCTTCGGAATTCCGACAATGCACTGGCGAAAAGCTACAATGGGATGTTGTAAGTCGCGATGTCGTTTCCCCTCGAGAGGCCAGGGCTGCCTGATACTCAACTTTTGTACGCAGAATGAATGTTTATGGCACCCCTTCTTCAATACAAATATTCATCCAGGAAGCTTTGAAGTATATCCCGACGTCGATCTTAACATACTGGGCTAAGCACAGCTCAAATCGTCGTGTCGTACGTATCCGCGAAACGAGAAAAGTCGCCACTGCCATTGCAGAAAGCATGGTGAAAGAGAAGGCAGAGTTTCTCTTGCAGGGGAAGGGAGGCAGGGATATCTTCACGCTACTTGGTGAGTACGACATGGTATGCATGACCCAAGTGACGATATCTATCTTTTGTTAGTAAAAGCAAACATGGATGCTGAAGCGAAAACACAAGCTAAGCGATGAAGAGTTATACTCGCAGATGCGGTAGGGCTCAGTTGCCAAGGAATTTTTCTCAGCTTACACCTGTCGTAGTATAATTCTTATTGCGGGTCAAGAATCGACCTCACATACTATCAATTGGACCTTACTGGAACTAGCACGAAAACCAGAGATACAGTCGAGACTCAGATCGGAGATAACACAACACGAGTCTGCCATTCATGCTCGTGGCGACACGCAGTTCACAGCATCCGACTTGGACAATATGTTGTACTTGAATGCTATCATTAAGGCAAGCGCCCATTGATACATCTCGATGCAATAACCCAGCCAACATCGCTTTCACCTTGGAAATAATAGGAAGCTTTGCGGTATCATTGTGCGGCAGCGCAAGTGTTCCGCGTGGCTTCTCAGGACTGTATTTTGCCCCTTTCTCGACCTATTACGACGGAGTCAGGTGAACTAATGTATGAGGTACTCGTTCCGAAAGGGACTCGCATTATAGCATCTGTCGCTGCATACAATCGGTCTGTTCTTTCCACTTCTTCTACCCGGAACACGTACTGAAGACATTACAGCAACAAGGACATGTGGGGTGAGGACGCTGACGTGTTCAATCCAGGCCGTTGGCTGGATGGCATTGCCAAGGACAAAAAAGAAGCTGCCACCGGAGTATACTCGAGCCTGTGAGCCCCTGTATTTTGCATACGACTAACCGGCGTATTTCTGACCTTGCCCCTTTTTCCTAGGTTGACGTTCGGTGGTGGCCACCGCGCGTGTCTGGGTTGGCGATTCGCGTAAGCACCACCAATTATTCTAGGTGGTGTCTAACTGAGCATTATGTGATGTCCATGGTGACCTTTTCGCAGGGTCATCGAGATCCAAGCTTTCCTAGTGGAGATTGTTCGCAAATTCGAGATATCCCTCACCGAGAAAGCGAGGCGAATTCGGCGTGAATCGTGTCTTGTGATGGTGCCTACCGTGGAAGGCGAGGTTACTCGTGGAGTTCAACTACCGCTCGCTATTTCCATCACTCCACGGAATCGGGACGAGTGATGATTGAAAATAATGGCTTTACCAGTGGTACGTATTACCAACTATACATCCAAGCTGTTCCTTGCATTCGTCTTCTCTTACACAATGGAAGATTGGTAAGATTTGTCATACACTCTGAGACCCAAAACTTTCAGTTGTATCACTCTCCCCCTTTCTTAATTGCCTCATTTGATTGCGTTGTAAGACGTCCGGAGATCGAACAATGCATATGTATCCGTGGAGCGTGCTAATTAAACCGAGATTCAGATTTGTGGATCGAGGAGCAAACACTTGTAAACGAAAGAAGTACGAAAAGTTGCGTAAGAGTACTAGATTTCTCTGCTGCCACCCGGACCAGAACATCTTGCTCCCCCTGTTTCATACAGGATTGGTCAAATGGCTGTCTGGAAGTTCATATGGGCGGCCTGTCCGACACTCGGTCCTACCACAGTTCTCAAAGCAATGAGATTGAAGGAATCCAATTGCCTACTGACGATACAGTGGTTAAACGCCTGGTGTGGCAGATCTGACCGTTGGCTGTGCTTCGATAGTCGGATAGCTGCTCATGCCGGGACGGAACTCTCCGAGAGTAGCCGCTAAGTGAACCTGATCAGATCTGCATACTGATCACGGATGGAGCACATCCCGATATGCTAGTCGAATGGCGTACAATATCTCTTACCGTTCAGTCGTGGTCAAACCGTAAGTCGGCATCCACCAGCTGTCACTCCAAGACTCGCAGTTTATTTCAGAGCCCGCAGAAAAGCTCCGCCTCGGCAAACGCTCGGCACGTGAGTGGTAATCCCCAGTCCTCTTCCGGACTTATTCCACGTCTGCATAGGGCAAAAGTACGTTGGTGCATAAAAATTTCCTGTCTTTGAAAGCCTCTAGAATCGAAGATTTCCTCATCGATGAAGGATAATGTGGCGCAAGAATTAGAATCATCGATTTGGCAACGCAGCACGAACAAAATTGAACAAGATAGATACGCGTACAGTTGAATGTCTATCATACATATCTGAGATGCACAGTTGTTGAAACTGTACCGTTAGTGTATCTATCGCGAGTTGATAATATCCTAAACCCACTTCGACCTTACAAATCTTTACCAGATACGAGTCTCGAGGAGCAGGTCACCGTTGGCCTCCAGACCGATACAGGCCTTAAGGAAGGCATCAAGCGCATTGCGTTGCCTGCCCAAGCTGTTGACAACATCGGTACCTAGAGCAAACAAGTTAGCGGACGTGGTAAGAAAGGTGACAGCCACTATATACCTGGCTTGACCAATGGAGCTTTGCACATGTAGGAAAGGAGCGACAGAACTGGATACAAGGGAGCAAATTTGACCTGGCCCACCGACAAATCACGATACTTGATACGGGTCAAAAGCTCGGTGAGGATGGTCAGATCCAGAATCAGAGGCGTCGCCAACAAGGAATCCTATGGCCGAGATAAGCTAACAGATGAGCAGCAAGTCACTGAAGGGTCCGTACCTCGCACTCATTGAAAATGTTAATGGTCTGTCTTCCGCCGCAGAAAATCTCGGAGTAGTACTCGTCGATAGCTCTCTTCGAGTCCCCAACTGCAGGCACATATTTGATGACGACAATGTGGTCGGGGTGTTCGCCTTTAGCCCCTTTACCAGTAGCACCTGGTGCAGGGTGGCTTGTAAAGCAAGCGGTTGGCGTCTACCATATCATCCACGACGCTGCTCTTAGAGATTTCCTTGCTCTTGAACTGACGCTCCGCACTCAAGTTGTGTCCATCGTTATTACCAAGATGGTTGTAGGACGCGATGGAAAGAGGCTTGATGCCAGCATTCACAAGGAATTCAGCAAGGACAGACTTGAGTTTGGTTTGGCCCGACTTCAGGTCGTCCCCACCAATGAAAGACTTGTAACGTTCAGCAAGTTCAATGACACCAGGCACGAAGGTAGTTCTGGGGAGCACCATTGACGAACGGCTCCCCTTCGAGGATGGCAGCGACCGCGAAAAGCGTAGAAGGCGAGACTTCAGAGTGGGAAGATCGGATAGCTGCAAGGAGGATGGTCCGCTGTGTCGTTCACACCAGGAACGATGTCGCTGTACCGCTCGGTGTTGGCAGTCCAGAACACGACAACACGGTCCAGACTATTTTCTGCCTTGAAACGACGGATGTCGGACCGGATGTGTTCAAGGTGAACCTGCTTATCGGTACCGGGAATCACATTGTCAGCCCGGGCCTCTTGGTTGGCTGCAATGAAATCGGGATAGTAGATGGAAGGGAGAGGACGACCAAGAAGGGCCATATGGGGCACGACCTGGCGCTGAAGATCGTAGTCGAGCACACAGGCACGTTCCATAGCCTTGTCCATAGGCACACCGGAGATATCCCACCCACCAAGAACTAGATCATTAGGGTGCACCATAGGAAGGACGTCCGAAAGAGGAAGGTGCACTTCCTTCCCAGTGACTTGGCTCGGTACCAATGCGCACCGTAGATGCCCGAAGGACGGAACCTATATAGTTAGGTTGTTGAATACCCTCCTTGGTGTGCCACGAGATATTATGCTTGTTCGCCAAGATAGTGGCACAGAGCGTAGTGCCATTATTACCACCCATACCGATCATCATCAACCTGCACGAAAAAAAATGTTCACTGACATGCATCGTAGAACGAATGGTGATAACATACCCTGTCTTCCCAACCTTACGCTCGGTCTGGAACTCGAAAGGCTTCACAGTAGGAGTGACAGTGAACTGACCATCCGATACAACAACGTCAGCGCCGCGGTAAGAGTATTTGGCAGTGATATGATCATTTGTATAGACCGTATTCTCGGACTGAACGGTGATGTAGTTGGGACGACGGGCAGCAGTTGGGTGGACGGGGACGATAGACTCCAAGTCAGAGACAGGAGTATCGTAACCAGAAGAGTTCGCAGGAGTGATAGACATTTTGATAGAGCGGCGTTCGTCTTTGGATTATTCAATGAGCTGCAAGGAAACCAGCGGAGGAGTGTTTCGATCCTCTATGGGGGTTATGAGTGCTGCTTAGTTGGTTCGAGTACATGCAAAGAGTATGATAACTCTAGAGCACGCCGGAGGTGAAAGACACCGTAGGACAACGAAACAACGAAAGAATCGAGAGAAAACGAGTGCTGAGGTTAGAAAAACACGGCAGACTCTCTGCTTTATTTATATGTTAGAAATTCGGGGTGGTGCGCTGGCGTCGGCAACCAGGGACGAGAGATGTAGAGAAAAAAAAAAAAAAAAAGAGGGAGGTCAAATCACGAGGGATACACGTTCAACCGGGAACCCTCTCTTTAACCGCGGAAACTGTTGAGGTAAACATGTTCAATTGTCAAAAAAAATCATATCATCATACCAACTGATCCGATTCGCTCCGACATGTATCTGTTTCAAAACACGGCTGTCGAGGATAGACTTCATGTTGACCACGAAGCACGCTGAGGTGGGTACTTTGTCGTTTGAAAAAAAGCCTTCAAGCTTCAAGTACTAACAAGTTAAAGCGTGCAACACGTTATGCCACGGAGAGGCTCAACCCTAGATCCCTCAGGCCCCAGCCCTTCATATTTTACAAAATTTTGATTGGCGTTCGTCATGCGCGTCACGTTCGACGTCCATGACGAAGTAGGTATCAAAGGCGTGTCGCCCCGAAGAGCCGAAACGTGGAATCCGACCTCAGCGGAGGTAAGAAGGTCCAACTATATATGTACAAGCTAGTTGAACAATAAGCATGGGCAGAACTACCAGTCTGGCGTCATCGCGTGCGTCGATGGTTCCCATCTCCACCTCCCAGTGTCTCCTTAACGCCGGCACCACAGAGATAGGCAAGTACGTATATCTCTATCTCTAGCATTATGGGCCACCAATTGTATGTTACAGTAAGTACTAGCCTGTGAGGTGTATGAGGTCAAGTCATAATCACCCCCGAGGTCCATCATGATCTCACAGGAAGCCTACCCATGCTCAGCTGGACCGTTGCGATCACTAATAGTACATACGTAGTCGTTTTTTTGCTTTGGTCACAAATGTGTATTCAAGGTGATCCGACCGCGGGCCACTTCTGATGCCAATCCAATAGTACTCATGTAGCTTCCCCTTGCACAACCAGAACGAACTTCTCGTTCTGTCAGGAGATGGCGTACCCACGGATCCTCAGTGGATGGGGAGAGTGGTTTGACGACAGTTATGCTACTTGCGTTTGAATGGGCCATTTGGCTGGAGACCTGTCACTTCAGTAATAGCCGAGTGTCGCCACATTTGCTTGGGTTTCGCGGGGGCCCACACTCCATCTGACATATTCAAACAAATGACACCACCACTTCCAGGTGCACAGGCCATTGGGAGACAACGAAGTGACAACGATAACCCCTGACTTGAGATGCCATAGGATACCAGTTCGTTGCCGTATCATTCAATCCATTATGACAGACACCACTGGGTAGACACCCCAGAATGCAGTGTCCTTCCTGTACACATCCGAGTGTGATGAACTTACACGATGGAATATATCATTCAGTTGACGCAGAGCCTTAAGAGTTAATACAACCGACCTCGGAGCCGCAGCCATTAGCTGTGGGTAGCCCCAATACCCTCAGTTCCTCACTCATGTGCTTGAGTTGTGGAGCGGGTGTTGGGTCACTGTCCGGAGGGAAAAATGGGGGCGAGCACCACACTCGCTTACTGATGAGGCAGTGTCGACTTTGGATGGAACGGGTCAAACTACGGCGATAACATTCTATCACAATTCATTTGCCTTTTTACCCGCTACAGATCGCAGAGATGTTTCCGGCAACTCATAACCCGATTCCGAAACAGCCGCAGTAAATGTGATGAAGGCTTGGAAATCCAGGCCTGCAGGTTTTGAATGGTATAGTCCGTTAGCCCGAGTTCCCCGCAGCGACTTCCCGGTCCGAAGCCTGATCGGTAGCTTTTCACCCCGCGTAAATAGTAACTGCTATCAGCTATTATCGAGTGCCCTATTAGCTCCCCGTGGATAACGGCAGGAAGGCTATGCGGGGGAAGCCACTGGGCACCGTATGTGGATCGCAGTGGAGAGTCAGACGGGGACCTACCAGTATCGGCAGAACACGTGTTCGCAGCTCACACGTTTCCGCACCCTCTGAGTTTGTCACTTGTTATACATATATGAGAGTGGGATGGGCTGAAACAGTGCTTAGATGTGACAGGATCTAGTAGGAAATCTGTGGACGACGATGACATACCAGGCAAGAGAGTAATAGTGACGGGTGGTGGTGGTGGTGGTGTCACTTATCGAGGGTCATCATCATCGGAGACTGCGATCGGTCGATCATCCACAAATACTCCAGGCTGGCCAGTCGCCGCGAGAAGATCGACATCTCAGAAAACCAACGCTGTTACAAAGGACGGTTGCGAGAACTTTCGAATAGCAAAGTTTGTACTACCACGAGTTGGACGGCTCGGCGACGGTACGATTGCGTGTCATCTCACAAAACCCCTGGCTCATTTGAAAGATGTACTTGGTGGTGCTTACGGGAAACTATAAGAGGTGAATGATATAACTTACCGCGATGAACTTACCCTAATCGAAGAGGGTTTCCTAACGTCGTGAAAGGGGGTTATGGATTAAGCGTGGATCTCGGGAGAATGAACGTTGTTCGTCCGTTGCTTCTATTAGTGGGTCTGGTGCCATATGTGTTCAGAGAGCCTCCAAGCCGGTAAAAGTCGGTTTATTCGCACAGAAACTGGGCTGACGTAAGCGTCGACAGGTACTGCGAGGTTAAAATAACTTAACGAAATCAAGGTATGATCAGGTCTAAGTTTGACCACTCCGACAAGAAAAGAGTACCCAGGTCTGCCAAAGTGACACTGCCTCGCTCAATGTCAAGTCTAGGGAAGTGCCTGACACCGAGTGGAGAGGGTCGTGCCGAGAAAATGTGCCGCTGGAGCGTTCTGGTTCCGCGACTTCTGGATCGATGGCCTTTCCAAATTCGCCAGCTCCCGCTTCAGGCATGCCCATTAATCCTCATCGCCTTGCCATGCGCTGAGGTGCTCTGCGGTGTGGTAACGACTTGCGAAAAAAGAAAGGTGACTTGAAATTTGCAAATCAAAGGCGTAATTATAAAAGCCACTCTGCTCCTCCTTCTCCTTATAAAGAGGCAGGGCCGTCCTGCACTCTTCGTATCCCCCCTGCCAGACTTTACACAATTTTATATTTTCCTGTTCGTTACTCCCTGACCTTCATGCAGACTAGTATCAGTCTTAGTTGTTCCCCAACCCAGTCTCGCCCCAGACCTATACCTTAAACTTTCTGCTTCCTTCCGGGGCGATATATATGTCCGGGGTAACCCAAAGTGAGTGCGGCATTGCGTCCCTCTGGAACGTTATACCGAATATCCTGCAGTTTTGCCAACTATTCCAAGATGTTCAACGGCGACATCAAGGTCACGTCTCTTGCTGTCGTGTGTCCATCAGATGTACAGGATGTCAGCAAGTAAGCCATGGAACCGAATGGGTGTGATGCATCACTGACGCCATTTCATCTACAGCGTGATTCTTTTTTGCCGAAAGCATGACCTCTCGCTCTCTGTAAAGGCGGGGGGTTACGGAACGGCTGGTTGGGCCGTTTGTGGAGATATCATCATGGACCTCCTCAGGTTCAATCAGGTCGAAATCGAGGCGCCTACCGCGAGTGGAGGTTTCACCAGCATCCAAGATATGCCGCCTGCCGGGAGCACGGGGAAGGATAAGGTTGCACCACTAGTAACCGACCACGATTGGACCGGAAGACACCGGAGGGAGAACGCGAGGCAGTATACTTGTGCTTTAGCTTCTCAAAGGGTGGAGGATTTCCTCCATCAGGAAGGAGATATTTCACTGGGGTCTAGAGGCCCTGTCAACTGCATCAGTTCAAGTACCCCCTTTCCCTTTGCCAACCGAGGTGCTGCCCCGCAGGCCTTGATGGAGGGCCCGGCTCCTGATTGTAATGCTACTGTGACTTTTGTTCATCCCGCTTCGCCGATAGTATCGAGGGGTTCATGTGCTTCCCACCTGATAAAAGGAAGTTCTACAGCCCCTATCCCACCACCATCCCCCCCCGTTTCTCATCCGGAGCCTTCCTCCGTCATTGACGCTGATCCTTTTGGATATCTCGAGGAAGGGCCCGGTAATGAACCTGCTACTGTTCCGTCGACGTCTCAACTGGCTCAGTCGATACCAAACTCTCTGTTCGCTAGTCCCACGTTCCTTGACTCCTCACAGAATATTCTCAGTTATGCCACGCCCCTTTATTCTCATGCGTTCATTACATTCGGGGCAGGTATGAGACAAAAGGACGTCGATCAATTTTCCGCCGCGAATCCTTTGGAAGCCATTTCGCTCGCTGGAGGACGTGGCGCTGTACCATATTATGTCCCCTTGTGAGCTTTTGTTGGTCTACTGGATATTTCTTGGGATCTAACCTTGGTATCCCAGTGCCGCACACCCTGTGGGGTCCGCTGTCATGCTTCTTGGGGGCTTCGGTTTCCTCGGACGACTTCATGGCCTTAGTATCGACAACCTTGTGGAGGCAGAGGTAGTATTGGCTGATGGCCGGGTCGTGATTGCTAGCGAGAATGAACACCCGGGTAATCTACAGTCGTCTTGCCATTGCTATTGTCAGCCTTGTCTCATTGGTTCGTACCAGATCTTTGGTGGGCGTTGCGCGGTGCTGGTTCCGTGTTTGGCATCGTTACTCGTTACAAAGCACTCGCTTATCCTGTCCCTGTCGTGTTTGCTGGAAATTTGATCTAGTACGTCCAACCCCTATACTCTCCTTCCACACCTAACTATTCCCCATAGCCGGTTCCATCGCGCCACGGCGCCATCTCTCATCAAGCATTTCCGCGATTGCGTCAAAGGAGCTCCACGAGAATTATACTGCCAATGTCTTACTCACGGCTGGGCCTGCTGGCCTGGATTCTCTCGTCGTGGTTCAGATGTGTTATATTGGCCCAAAGGTTAAAGGGAACGAGTTCCTTCAGGCGATCTCCTCTTGGGATGGTGAACGTTGCTTGCTCAATGAGGTAGACGAGAAGACATTCCATCACCAGCAAGACAGCGTTGCTCAAGTCCTTCGAGGCAAAGGTGAGGCATTCATATCTTTCGCATGTAGCTGTTTACCTAGCACACATTTGTTTATCAGCCGGGAATAAGTGGTTTATTCGATCGACTCTGATCTGTTCGCTTCCTGACGAAATCATCAATAAGACTGTGGTACAATTCGCAGAAACTCCAGTTGGTTGCAGTAAGTTTTCGGTTTAATCAACTCTCCCCTTCACATACTCACAAAACGCATCGTTGTAGCGTGGTTGTTTGAACTCGTCCGGAGGCGCTATAACCGACACCAAGGACAGCTGCCTACCAAAGAGTCAGCGGGAAGCGGCATTCAACGTTACCGCGCTTCACCAGTGGGACATAAACTTTAAGGATCCCCGGTGTGTTACGTCCGCCGAAGAGGTCAGACTATCTCTTGCATGGATGTAATCACAAGCTGATGATAGCCGCTGGCAGTGGATTTTTGAGACGCTTGCTCCCGTCGCAATTGGCGGTCCGCTCCCAAGCGTAAGCGTTTTCCAAACTGATGACTCAGGGGGCGGTAGTCCAACCGTATTACCAGTTCCTAGGCCGCTGCGAATCTCCGAGCCGCGTCATTGCATGCTTTGGAGAGAACTGGGCGAAGCTTATTAGCGTGAAGAAAATGTACGACCCCACTAACTTCTTTAAAAATTCGTTCTGGCCTCTTAATGATAAGGGCGAACTCGTCGAGCCCAACGAACATGAACCAGAGCATATCCGGATTTGATCAGCGCATGTAACTGAAATGGTTAGTCTTTGATGTGCTCACCTGACTTTTGGTTTCTTGGATTCGTCATGTTATTATTTTGCCATGCCTGTAATGTTTTCGCCGCGATTGTTGTCATTTAATTCTGGCCTCGTTGAGATGGACGCTTGCAACCACAGTTGCACTTTACTGTCGTGTTATTGGTTTTGTAATATGTTGCTGACATGAATCACATTAAGTATAGAAAGCTTGATGGAGACAGGATAACGAACGGCGCATTTGCATAGGTATGGTTCACCAATCAGATGTGATAGGCGACTCATCCCTGTCTTGAGGAACCGGAAGGTGCATTGAGTATGTCGACGCTGCCAGAAAGAGCTGCGTTTCAACGTAGGCTTGCCTGGTGGACGATCACCACGGAGAAAGTGTCGTAGAAGTTCAGCATCCCCGGAGACATCCAGATGATGGACGGCAGTCATTTGATTTTTGGACATGAACTGATATCCGCTGTAGACACTTCACCTGCCGCATCCCACCTGGGGCCGCAAACATGAAACAACTGCAGGTAGGCTGTGTCTTCTCGCACATCGTTCCATCTTATTACGACCAAATATGCCGTCCCGCTGATACTAAGAGTTATTCCTAGCACAATTCGGCGGCGACGTGGGTGGACACGTTTTGACAGATATTGATGGTAGTCGCGGCTTGACACAAATTACGGGAGGGAAGGAATTAACCAAAGGTATGGCAGGGAGGAGCATCACCAGACTTGGGAACTTCAACATATTCGAGATTATTTGCTATGATCGGTGAACCCTTGCCCAAGAAGTATCGGATGGGGGTTGTCGAGGGGAATGTGGAGCGTGAGGCGAAGAAACAAACCGTAAGGCTCTTCTCGTGAAATGGCGCGCATGGTTCACGGCTAACAGCCAACGGAGCAAGAAAAAATTATTCGGCTGCCGTTTTCCTAGCCAATCCAATTGGCTATTCTGCAGACAGGTGCGGAACGCGTTGCGATATTCAAAGATCGATTAGACGGAACTCCAGAGGAGCAGAAGCAGATCTAAGAGACGGGGCTTCCCTCTTATATGCTCATGTTTGGCCGAACCTAAGCAACAATTACCTGGCGATGATCGGGCTAGAGTACCTGACCAAATGTCTTCGTGGAATAGTTGAGTCGAAGAATGAAACTGGATCAGGGACGTGAATAAAAAATGAACTTAAAGTTCAACCAACCCGGGCCGGGTTCATGCAATGTCCATACGCCGATTAAGGTGCAAGCCGAGGCGACAGGGCAGGTTATAGGCCATGGTGGCTTTGGCCAGACCCATCTAGGCCAACCTATGGGAGAGAGGGAATTGAGAGATCAAGTCGGAAATTCGTCCCTGACGCTCACTATCATCAGACTTGAAGGGGGGGGGGGTGGGGGGCGTTCACGTCCACGCCAACACGTCGGATAGGACGATGCACACTGGGTCTAGAAAAGAAATCGTGAATGCGACAGTGCATCTTCGTTTTCATTAGACATTCCCATCCAGAGCTGGTCAGTGTGCGAAGTACTTACATCGCTATGCTACAAAACGGCCCGCCTGCGGCTAGACTTTTTTTTTTTTTTTTGAATACTCGTTTATGGCCCTTGGAGGACCTGGCCCTTGCATGCAAGTGCGGCTAGACTAAACAAAGCGAGCCACCTGTCGATGTGTATTAGGCTGAGACCTCAACTGCCTTTGCCACTTTCTTCTGTTCACCTTGTTGCTCCCGTTGCCAACGTCTGCCTGGATCGGAGCACTAAATTATATTTTGTCCCGATAATGTGTCCTCTAAGTACATTCTGAGGTATAAGTACATGGACACTAACAAAGGGGGGCACGGTAAGCCCGAAAACAACTTGGTGATAGGCTAAACGGGAGCGGATATCGTGGAAGCGGAAGGCAATGCTGTTCACATCCCGATTAGTAAAAGTTTACATATGCAGTAACCATGAATCTCGTCAGTTGCGGGGGGAAGGTGTAGCTCAAGTGATGGCGACGATGGGAAAGATGGAAAGAGAATGACTCGGGGGAAGGAGGGTCCAGATCAATGAAGAGATGGAAATGAAAAGAAAAAAAAATCAAGATCAGAAGTTCATGTTGAGAAACATGCGGAGTCACCGTGCAACGCCTCGTCTAGTCGACAGGGACCAAGAAACTCGCCAGCGCCCAGCCCACTTCACTCCCTTCACTGTTCCCGTTCCCCTTCGCTCGCTCCCGCACAAGTAAGAGGCAATCCTCACCATCGTCCACATACAACGGCAAATCTGCATGCGTCGAGGGATGGCCGTATTCCCGCAAGACATCATACATGTCACCGTACTCAAGTGTAAAAAAAGGAAGTCCGCGATATGAGACACCAGGTGGTGGTTCGCAAGCATGGATGACACGGGTCGTGTAAAGAGCACGAGTGGTTGCGAGGGTGGGGGATGCTCGTGGTCGCGAAGTAGGGGTCGACGTTGAATGAATTGCATGATGTGCAAATTGAGCGGAGGGAGAATAGGAAGGAAGTGGTATGTCCATCGAGTAGGCAGCGAGGGAAGACGGCGCGCCTAGCGATTTGACAGAGGAGGATCGACGGCGGTGATGGGCTGGCTTGAATGGGTCTGTGATCTTACTCTTGAAACTTGGGCGGCGTTGGCTTCGCCCCCTGTCTTGCTCGTCATCATCAAACACATCACGTGAAAGCGGTGAGGGTGGATAACCTGCGTCGACGTCGGCTAAAGTTTGTGAGGTGGAGGACGCGGAGGTGCGCAAGGTAGTAATAGTTGGTGCACTCTTTCTGTGTTGGGGACCATTGGAATAACTCGCTACGAAGTTGGGTTTTAGCCGGGGTACGGGTGGTTCATCGTCCACTCTGCTATTTCTACCTGATCTACCACCATAGCCGGACGATTTTCCAGATTTCCCCGAGCGAAAAGACTCATCCGAGGGTCGCCGTTGTATTACTTGGGGTGGTGGTGTAACAGCACTGCTTCCGCTGCGGCGCTTGTCCGAGGTGGGGGTGCTGTTGGAGACATGGGAATGATGTTGACGTCGTGCTTGGGAGTTGGGAGACGACTGCACGGTAACGATCTGGGAATCGAACCCAGTCGCACTGGACCCGGACGCCGGCACACCGGCTTTTCTTGCCTGCCTCTCCCGATTGGCATCTCTGGACTTGTCTCGGGCTTCACTCCTGAAGTCACGACCTTCCTTGAGTTCCCGTTCCCGCTCCGCCCACCATTTCTCTCGCCGAGTAATCTTCAACTTAGGCAGACGCTCCTCAACCTCGCTCCACCGCTCCCACCAGACGCGTAACGTTTCCTCGGAACCACCACATCGTTCCCCATCTACACGCAGCGCATCCCACAGCTCGGCCCAACGATCCGCAATCATAACGTACAAGTTGGCTTGTTCGTCGGCGAGAATACGTACTGCAAAGGCAGTCGCTCGTTTCAGAGCAGACAGGAGCAACGGAAGCTCCGCAGCAAGCGCCGAGCGGAGCGCGAGATATGACTGCGAGGCGGTTAGCAGGGCTTGTGCAGGTCGGCGGCCCTTGGACGGTGAGAAGGGGGTGTGGAGAAGGGCAGCGTGTAAGGGAGTAAGTGCGTGCATGGCACTCAGGAGTTTTTTAGGGGGTTCAAGCATGGCCTTGAGCTCGCACAGAACTGGTATGAATCTCTCTCTTAGGCGCTCGTCAAACACATCGCAAAGCGGCGGGAGGGAGGATAGCAAACTTGTAAAAGCATCATATGCTTCTGAGCGTATCTCAGGATCTGATGTGTCGATTGCCTGTCCACTTGGTGAATCGGGTATGAGGTCTGGGTTTAGAGCGGACGGGGAAGGCGTAAGACCCAAGACAGCACCAAACGCAATGCCCCATTGACGCAGAGCAAACAATGACACTTCCATAGTATCCCGCCATTCCCTGACATCCCTTGCGAGTCTGTCAAAAAACGCGGCATATCGCTGGAGCTCAGATTCCAAGCGAGCGACTTCCACTGCTTCGGCGTTATCAATTCCAGTTTCAGCCATCTCTTTCGTTTTGGACGGGCGTAAGGTTTTCATTCGACCAAGATGGGCCGTGCCGGTCATAACCATTCCCACGCTGACACCGTTGGAACCTTTCTTGGATTTCCCATTCGTGTTTTGGAAAGCTGAATCGCCAAGGACTTCGCGAACGACCTCCCACCGTCGGCGTTCTTCATTGACGCTTCGTGCCACGTCTTCCATTTTTTGCTTGGCTTCAACAAGGGCCGCACGGTCTCCATGATTGTCAGGCGTTGCGTCAATAATAGCTCCCAAGAGAAGTGAATATTTGAGGAGCCGCTGCACGGGTTTGATGAGCAGAGAAGGCAAATCCCATGCGTGAGTCAGAGATGAGGCAAGCGTGCGAGTTTGGGAGAGATAAGCAGATAAGGCCGGAGACGGGGGAAGGGAGTTCAAGTGGGCCAAAGCAGTCGGATGACGAGTGATGTATGTTTTGTAAGGGGGCTCTAGAGACGGGATCTGCACATGGTAAGTAAAGAGGTTACCATGAACGAGATTGCAAAGACAAAATGTCACGTACTATCTCCAGGAACAAGGTGCCCACCCTATCGTCACTATTTCCGTTGTCTATGGCACCACCAATCGCCTTTTCCAGGAGACCTACAAAGCGGTCGGCAAAGACCGCAAGGTCCTCGATGTTGCCAAAGATGTGTCCGTACGTCTTCCCGTGACATGGGAGGGCCAAGCTGTGATGATGACGCTGGAAGAGTCAGATGCCGTTGAGACTGTTCGTGATGATGAGCCAGATCCTGAGCCAGATGGGAATAGCGGCGGGCTCCCAGACCCAGTTGGACTGAATGGCGGTGGTTGACCTGTGCAGAGACCATGAGACACTAAAAATGGACTAAAACTACAAAGGGATGCCTGCCTAGTGCAAGTGGGATGTGGATATCACGGATCAGAGCGAGATCAGACGCATAAGCGCGTTCTGATGACAGCAACTCAAAGAGCGCGTGCATTCGTTTGGTCATGACAGTGTGTTGACCGGAGTTGAGGGTGACAGCGTCGGCAGGGGGCGTAGGGCTAACGGAGACACCAAGTTCCTGTGCGAGAACTTCGCTGGGTGAATCCGGGTCAACGTCTGGGTCTGAATCGTCCTCGTCGCTATCACTTTGAGTAGTTCTAGAGAGATCGTCGTCGTAGTCTGGTGGCAAGGGCAACTCTTTGTCGTGGAAAGTTGTTGGGTCCGCGGCGAGCGAATCAAGGATGGCAGTGAGTGATCCCAAGCTGTGTCTCCGAAGCATCTCTTTTGAGGTGCGTAAAGATTGTACGGTGTCCATTTGGTGACCACGGGCGTCTGTGTCAAGCGGTACGTCCAAATTTATGAGCTGACTTGCCGGGGTAGGAGCCGGGGCGGTGTTTGAGGGATCCTGAAGTTCTTGGTAGCGTAAGGAGATTGGTCGAAGTGGAGAGCGAGGAGGAATGACCGGAGGATTAGCAATAGTAGGAGTGGGGCTACTATTGCAGATGTCGTTGGAGCTCAGGCTGCAATTGCCGCAGATACGAGCTGCGTCCTTCAAGTCGAGCAGGGAGTGTGGGCGTTTGTAATTTTGAGGTGAAAAGACGATGCCCACGCGGCGAGAACGAGGCGAGGAGGGTCGCTGCTTGGGTTGTGAACGATCTTCATCGGGTGCTGTTCGTTCACCACCTTTCCGTCGTTCTGCCCACTCGTTCTTGACTGCTTCAAGAAGACCCGGGCTGTGCCTTTTCTCGTTAACCTCACCCGCCGCTGCACTAGTCCCTTCACCCCCTTGGACTGAAGCGGGGGTCTTATCGCGACACGCCCACACCTCCCCGTCAACGTCCCCGATCCGCGTGTCGCCGTCATACTCGACACCCAAATTTCCGTGCATGCCAAAGCTCATAGTCGCTTATTGCCGTCGTCCAGTCGTCTCTCCGTCACCGGAAGTCGTGCTAACCGACAAAAAGCGATCGATCCCGAATGGAACGATACCCTTGAACCTGTGAACGTTGGAGTTCTCAGCCACAGAGTGCTGGTCCCTTCCTGTGCTGTAATCTTTCTAGAGTTCCGGTAGAAATGTAACCTAGACGCGCAGAGCCTAAGTTTGAACCGATCCGGATGGCGACCACGTTGAATCTGTGTAATACAGACGTTGGACCGCGTGGTTGTATGATAAATAGCCAGGCCTAAAGTAGATCCAGCTGATGCCGGTTGGATGTCCGTTCCGGAGGTGGGTCGCTAATAACTTATCGTCAGCTGCTTGCGACAAGCGACAGGGTCTGTGCAACAGCAACGACTTGTCTCTGCAAGTCAGTAGCAGGAGGGGAAATGGAACAGAAGACACCTGCATTCTCGGTCGTTTTGTAACCCGTTTTTGATGATAACGTTCACAGCTTTCTTCGGCTTCGATTGCCCTTCTTCAAGTCAAAATGGGCGTTTCGAAAGGGCTCAAAAAGTCAAAGACGATGATGTAGTAGACTACAGTGAGACCAGGCTGCTGGGGTGTTTCTCGCTTCCTCCAATGATACGGCTTAACCGAATTCCGCAGACATGAAATGCCCCAGTCTTAATATCGGAGCCTGCGCGGCGGTCGATCGTGCGGTACATACACACCCTGTACAGCGACATGCACAATCTCATACGTGAGTCGTCTCGCAACACAAGCATTCTTTTAAGTTTCCGACAATGAAACAGAAGGTGCGGCATTACAGCAGGTAGTATGCGTAGACCTGCCCGCAACAAGGTTCGTTGCAACCGGGAGGCCGCAACCGTTACACTCTTACATATGAATGAATTCCAAAACGACCGACATTAGGGACATATTTCCAGTAAGTTCTGATTCGCATCACCACACCAAAGCCCCTCCGCGAGGCTTCCGAGGTCTCCAAGCCTGGTGTCCTGAACTAAGTACTGATTGAAACCCCCGAGGATCTTGGCAGCTGCCGACCCAGGTTGTCGGCACGGCCCTGACGGATGGTCATGATTATCGTAATAACAGAGCGGTGTGGGGATGCCAGCACAGCATTGCATGCATGTTTGCATGTTCTGTGGCGATAACAGCGCGGGGAAAACGCATGAACCTGTAGACGCGGTCCAAATCTGTATTATGCCTTCTGGTAATAGGTATGTTATCACGTAATGTCGTCAGTTCACCCTTAGATGGCACATAGGTCGCACCAGGATGAGATATCAGGTGATGTGGGACGACCAGACTTGTTAGCCCTGGCAGGGCTCACGGGGACGAGGTGACAGCCAACTCCAACGAGCACCGGCCGTGGGACACGGGGATACACTTCCTGATCATCCTGAGGCCATGTGGCGCCGTATCAGTCAGACAACGCCGAAACTACTGTGACACGTGAAACATGACGGGCACGGAGAGCCGGGAGCAGGGTAGCCCGAGTCTGGCAGTTGAGCGCTTGAGCACTAAGTTCTTCGGTCATACGTGCGCAAGGCCCTGAGGGCTCGACGTCCGACAATGAGCGTGGCAGTATCTCGCACAGATCAGGAGTGACTTGGAAAGTTGGACTCCAGTCGCAGCTCCGCCGTGAGGAGAAACATACACAGGGCGAATATCGTTGTCCATTACGCTGAGCCCCCTCTCATACTGAAAGCAAAACGTTTCTTGTCGATGATAAAAAGGATTAGGTCCTGCCAGGGTTCGAACCTGGGTTTCGGGAAATTGTATTCAAAATCCCGAGTGATAACCGCTACACTACAGAACCGTTGAATAAACTCGCACGAACATCCATACTAAGCCATTACTAAGCAATTGTGAAGCGGGTTAGGTAAATTAGCCCCTGTCGAGAAAATTTTGTCACGCTAGTGTCACGCCCTTCGTACTACTAATTGATTCAATTGAACCTCACCGCTACCTACATATTACGCGCGCCCAAGCTTCGCTACTATGCATCATGCAACCAGAAACTGCTCAATCCTTTCTGGGGCACTTGGAAGAGACTCAGGAAAAAATTTGGACTCGGCACTGTGGGTACAGAATATGACGTAGCAGACGACGGAGCGTCGTCCTCGTGCTTGGCAACCGGAAATGCAGCAAGATGTAGCAGCACTAGAAAATTACCGGCCACATCTAGACCATGGACGCCAGCTGAGAAAAACGCTTTCTTCCGCGCACTCTCCGTCTACTCGCGTTGGCGACCTGATCTGATCGCTGCGGCTGTCCCGACGCGAACCGTTTGGGAGGTCGACTCATACCTCATAGCTCTTGAAGAAGGTGCTACGCTCCTAGACATGGCAGAGAACGGAGACGAATCTCTGTCGGACCTCGATTTCGACGAAGGAGACTCCGGTTCTGACGTGGAATTGGAGCCCGCATACGAAGTTTCGGATGCGTGGGTGGCGGTAGAGGAGGCTCTCGCATCATACATCGTTCAAGGGGAAAACTCCGCTTTGCTTGAACGGTATCGGAATTCCTTTGTTGCGGAGAAAGGAAGGGCAAAGGAGAAGCGTCCGCGCCACAGACCTCGTATTGATGGTGATGCTAAGGCTAAGCTTCGTTGTCGACGGAGGGGTGCAAAGAGATTCGCTTCAGACGCCGATGCACAGTTACAGGGGGGCGCCGATTCGGAACACGTGGGCGGGACACAGGGAGATCGATCCACCGTTGCAAGCGAGGTGCAAACTGTAAGTTCAGATGAGCCTCCTGCAAAGCGCTTCTGCTTGGAGAAACGTGGAGATTACTTGGCATGCCTCGGAGATGCTCATTTAAGCGCGCTGGATGCTATTCTCAAAGATGATGATGAATTGTTGAGGATGGAAAAGAACCAGAGAGAAAACCAGGATAGTGCGAGCCTGCCCCTTGCAACTCGGGAGAAGAGCACTCCCGATCCCGCCCGCGAACGAGAAATGCAGACCGTAATGAATGTGACTGAAACGATTGCTGGCGATCCTTCTAATGCCGTCATTGACCCGGAGCTGTTGGCAATTTCTGGAGGTAACACCCTATCTCATCACTACGCTTTCTCGTTTCAGGTGGCTCATATAATTGAACAACACAGTCCCAATCAACATCACTACAACGATGTCATCCATCCCCACCAGAAGCGTAGTGGCCACTGACCGATCCCTCTTGGCCTCGAGTGGTCCACCACTAACCGAAGCCGCTGTAGCACATGCCACTCGACCAGATACTGCTGATTTTATGCAGAGTGGCGTTCGAGCGGTGAACGAAGACCTTGCTATATTAAACCCCAACCTTCTTTCTCCGAAATCACGGCGCCGACTCCAGAAACGCCTCTACATGCGACGACGTCGGGCCAAATTGCAGGGAAAGGAGGCAGCTTCTTATGGCGTGACCGAATTTGAGAGCGCTGGCATCGGACAGAGCGTGGGCCTAGGTCTCTTGAAGGCAGGTCCTAAAACCAAAGTCAAAAGGCGAGGAACGACACCGAAGTCGTCTGCGCCTACGTCGGACGCCGAGTCGGACGACGGAGGGCCCGCCAAGGCGAAGCGGTTCACACGCGGTTTGACATTGCGACCCAAGCTCAGGTCGATATTCAGTAAGCTTGATATCGATGCAGCTTACCTCCGTGCCCAGGGGGTGGATTTGTTACATTTGAACGCATTGGCACGATTGATGGGGTGCGTATCGTTTTGTATTTTCTGACATTTCACCTTCTCTGACGCTTGAATAAAGTTTGTTTACCGCATTTGAGCATGGGTCATCGTCAGCCGATGAAAGCACCTAATGAGGTTGAAGAAGAGATACCCTTTTCTATAGACGTAACCCTGATTCAGCACCTTCAAGCTGCCGTGGTATTTTTTGTGACAGATGTCATATGCCGTGCGATCGCATGGAAAGAAGGGCAGATCCGGCTCAAGAAGGGCAGCCTGGCGTGGAGGTCCAGTGATCAGGTACACTTTATCAATGCAGTGAATGTATGGCAGCATGCTAATGGTGCTTGCAGAGTCTCACTGCAAGCGCCATCAAACATGCGGTCGAGACGCTGAGCGTTCGGTACAGAAGTCATAAAGAGTTCTTTACCGAATTCTGCTCCCGTAATGATGCCGAGTCGAGCAACGCTGAAAATGAATTTGATGCCACTCATCATTCTAATAGTTCCAACGGCCTCTCCGCCAGGTCCAGAGATGGAGAGGGATGTGAAAATGAAGATCCGGCCGTGCCTATGATATCCACCCATAGAGACATACATATGCCGTTCATCCGCCCGCCACCCGCCCTAGGATTGCATCCGCTGGATTGTTTTTCGAGGATATACATGCGGGAAGCGGCGGGACGTGCGGATCGTGTTGCGGACCGCGAGGATGAGGAGGATGCAGATTGGATGTCGAGTGAAACAGATGAGGAGACGCTGGAAGCAGAGCTGAGAGAAGACGAGGCATTGGACGAAGAGGACATGGAAAGTGCTGAAGAGTACGAGGAGATGCTCTGGGAGGCTCTGGGAGAAGCTTCAGGTAGTGCTATGATAGACGAGGGTCCGTGCGCGTAGACAATAAAGATTTTAATTTTTGGCTGCATGTGTGAGACTGCCAGTGACAGCCCGGCTAAAGTCGAGATAGTTTCCGGTTTCGTTTGTTTTTTTCCAGTTTCACTCACTCGACTGGCTGGTTGACGAGTCTTACCTTATTTTTTTTTCCCCTTTCATTTCCGTTCCACCTCGTCGCCGTCGTCAAGTATATTAACGTAGGTGTCGTCGTCGAGTTCGTCGCACTAAGTTTCATTTTGTGTCTGACAGGGCGTCGGTCTTGATCTCGTCGTGGTCTTGTCCTTGTCGTTTATACAAAAAGTTTTATCTATACGGCACAGCAGAACCACTTCTCCTCGTACCCCCCTACTCTACCCGTTTGTTGTGCGTGCTTTTTTTCTTTCTTTCTTTTTTCTTTCGTTTCTTTCCCCACCATCACCACCACCATCACACTCGTTTGGAACATCAGACACGGCGTTGCAAAGAGATCGTCGAAAAAAACGCCCTTTTGCACGCTCGATTATACTTGCGCATCCGTCCATATCACACACGCTCCCTACCCCACCTGTCATTTGCGTTCGCTCTTTCTCTAACATTTACCCTTTTTTTTGTTGCCCTGTGGTTTACTATCCATCATTCGTTGAACTTTTCCCAACGACGTTTCCGCCGTTGCCAATTCACTTTCCTTCATTCCTCTTCCGACCACACACTCGTTTGGACCCCGTCACTCCCCATTCACATCAATGGACGACGCTCAAACAGCTTTCGCTACTCACTACCCTTCTTACGCCTTTGATCTCGACATGATGAAGGTCTGTTGGCTGGCTTCGCATCTAGTGCAGTGACTCACAAAAGCAACCGGTACAGAGGTCTATGGATGCAGTCGGAGGCCCTGATGCCAAAAAAGCCCGTTGGTCACCACCCTCATACAATGGAACTGGTGGTCTCTCTTCGACGACTACGGGCGGTACCGCTAATTCCGGCAGCGCCTTCCACCCGCGACCCGTTTGTCAACTATGGATATGGTCCTCAAGCATCCATAAATCAACCCTGCTTTTCAGCCCGCCGGTTCTCCGTCGTTTACATCTAACGCACTGTACTTCAACTCCCTCCCTTACGATCAACACGGGAATGGGTGTAAATGGACACGGTCAAGTACAGATGAGCCCACACCCGATGTCCAGCAGCGGTTTCGCACAGCAGCAGCAACAGCAGCAGGCAGGTGGTCAGGGTCAGGCTGGCCAGTTTGGATACTGGGATGCTGGGCATGGGCCTGCCAAGTGTTGGGATGCTTGGGCGGCTTTGGATATCCGAGTCAATCAGGAAACTTCGGACAAGTAAGTGTACATCAAATGTGCTAGAACTCGACTTTGAAGGTCCTCGCAGAATTTCTCTCAACAGCCACGTCTCCCGTCACTTAACGTCAACATCCCACCGACCCCCGGGGCTTACTCACCCTGCTGCTCTCTCTGCGGCTCTCTCGGGCACCCCTAACGCTCTCATAGGACGAACTGTTTACGTCGGAAATTTACCTGCGACGGCCTCTGTTGACGAACTTTTAAATCTGGTGCACTTTGGCCCACTCGAGTCCATTCCGCGTTCTGCCAGAAAAGTCTTGTGTATTCCTTTCTTTCCTTGATGCTGCCACTGCTGCAGCCTTCCACGCGGATGCGACGATCAAGAAGCTCTCTCTTCATGGACAAGAGCTTAAAATCGGCTGGGGAAAACCATCTCCCGTCAGCGCTCAAGTCCAACTTGCAATTCAGCAGAGCAACGCAAGCAGGAACGTTTATCTTGGTGGCTTGGATGAGGAAATGACGGAAGAACAGCTCAGGGATGATTTGAGCCGGTTTGGCCTCATCGATCAAGTCAAGATTGTCCGAGACAAGAACATCGGGTTTGTTCACTTCCTGAGCATCGCTATCGCTACCAAGGTGCGTGGAAACATCCTCCCTCGTGGTGAGGTTGCTCAAGTGGTTGTGGCAGGTTGTCAATACTCTTCCAACCGAACCTGCTTGGGCGGGGAAGCGTATCAACTATGGCAAAGACCGCTGCGCTTATGTTCCTAAATCCCAGCAAGCCGCAGCACAGGCCGCACAGGCCGCCGCAGCCCAATCTCTCGTGGCGCAATCGGCCACGCTCTCTCCCGGTACTGGGGCAAACCCATTTGGAGCCAGTCCATTCGGTGGCTCGTTCTCGCCTTACGCTGCGTTTGCTCCGGATGGTATGAACTTTGCTGCTGCCGGCGCTGCTGGAATGGGCATGCAGGGAATGAACAGAACGGTGTATTTGGGGAATATTCATCCTGAGACTGCGACGGAGGATTTGTGTAATGCGATTCGTGGAGGCGTGTTACAGAGCGTGAGATATATGCAGGATAAGCACATTGCGGTGAGAACGCCTCACCTTTTATTCGCATCGACTTGACTGACGACTGCGTCTTGTAGTTCGTGACATTTGTGGACCCTGCAGGCCGCGTTTACGTTCTTCCAGGTGTCATCCTACCAAGGACTGACGCTGAACAACCGGCGGCTCAAGATCGGGTGGGGCAAGAATTCGGGTCCACTTCCCCCGTCACTTGCACTTGCAGTCCACTCTGGTGCGACGCGGAATGTGTACATAGGCAACTATCGAGGACTTCGAAGTCTTCAGCGAGGAGAAGCTTAAGCGTGACTTTGGAGAGTATGGCGAGATCGAACTTCGTCAATTTCCTCAAGGAGAAGTACGCGTTTTCATGTTGAATTTGTATCATGGAACGGATATTAATGGACGTCGCCCTAAAGGAACTGTGCATTCGTCAACTTCACTAACATCTCGAATGCGATCAAAGCGATCGACGGAATTAAGAACAAACCCGACTACGCAAACTTGCGCATCGCCCATGGCAAAGATCGGTGTGCAAACCCACCGCGATCAGGTCCTCATGGTGGTGGTTCGCGGCGGTCAGCAAGCGGGAATACTGCTGCTGCGGCGCACAGTGGAGGTGGAGATACTGAAGAGGCAGAAGGAGCCGAGGATGCTGGCTGATGGTGAACAGCCAGAGGAAAACGGAGTTGCGTCCTAGCGATGCTGAGCACGAAAGTGTGAATGGCAGTAACTGAATGATGCTGATGAAGACTGGCAACCAAACCTGACGAATTTTCCGCCTTTCGGAATGTGCTGATCCTTGCTTCTCCGTGGTCTCGACCGACCGTCCAACTCGTTCGCTCCGCCCTGTTGTATCGTCTTCGCGTTCCTGGCGTGGATCAATTGCTCTTCTAGAAGTCTCTCTGGTCTGCCTCTCTGTCTCTTAGGACGTTGTTTTGATCGAATCGTGATACCCCAGTCTGTCTCATGTCTGTCTTTCTATCTGTCGCCATCCTTGTGCATATACGTCTGTCTCTCACTGTTCTGGTCCCTCCTCTCGCTCCTCGTGCACATATCGAACCATCACGAGATCCCAAACTGCCGAAAGTATAGAAAGGAAGGTGTTGTTGGCCTCCAGTCGGGATGAGGATGAAGGTTTCGGGTTCCTTGCCGGCACAACAGTACTACCTCATTTCACTTTCTACCCTTCGACTGCATGTGTGTCCGCGCAACCGGCGACGCAGTTGTGAAGTGGTACGCTGTCGACGTGTAAGTAACATTGGGGCTATTGGTTGTGCACATCAACTCTCTTTTCCTTTTCATTGTAAATGCTTCTTCTTGTCTTCATTTCAAACGCGTTACCTAAAGTTCTACTTTTCACCGCTTTGACCTACGTTATTACCTTACGTCTTTGTGACATTGCCCTTCCCTTTTTTTCTTCCTCAGTTCTTTAGCTTATGCAGTTAGCGATCTCCTTCCTGTCCGATACATTACATGCGCTGCATATAACTTCTCTTGCGGAGACAATCTCTTGCTCGCATGTGACAATGGACGGTTGTAGAATCCTCGCTGTCGTCCAACCTTTGGGTACAATACAGGTTTGTATCTCCATGCTGACTTACGGGTTCGAGCTCACAACCGAACAGTGGATACTTATCGATTGTACACTGATTTAACTGGACGCTCGCCCGCGAACGCGTGTCCACTCGTTCGAGGAGCACACGTTTTTGCATTGCTGCTGTGTACTGGGCGAACTGTGTCGAGAAGTACGGAAGTGACCACTTGTACTTGCGGGTCCTTGGACTTCTCGTACTAGCTGAGAGCTTTTTGCGCTACTACGAAATTTCTGGTATTGTAACATTGCGCTTGCGAGCTGTTCTCCGCCAAGTCCAACAGGACAGAGTCGTTAAGCCACCACAAAGCCCAAAACCAGAATAAAACCAATGGAAAATCAAGCTACCCAACCAGCAATGGTATATGTATACACTTCACCGTGAGTTCCGTCTATTGCGGAACATCCTACTCTTGAGTTGAGCTTCAGATGGCATCGCGAGTCGGATACGATAAACTTGAAGGAATAGAATTCATACTATTGGTTCCTTCACTGACATCGTCCACAATTTTCCTGGCTCCGATAGGTACCGGAGTTGCGGAACTGTTGGAATCGATGGGGGGCTTGATCTATTGCTTTTTCACCCATTCACGCGCATGGAATTTCGTTCGACTTGGCCCCTTTGCGAAAACAGCTCAAGCGGACAGCTCGAAGAACGTCAATTACCTGGTATTCCCTTGAGGGTTTCGCCAATCAGGAATGTGCCCTCGTACGCTCGTTTCCATCGAACAAGGAAACTTCATAGCTCTTATCTGTGATACTACTGCTCCTTGCGACAGGCCGCCGCAACTACCACAAAGCAACGCCTATTTGCGTGGGGGCGCAATCATATCATCTCGGAGAAAGTAGGGAGGTGCAGTTATCGTAAATGACTCGACAACGTTCAAGATAAGCCAGTTTCTACAAACTTTCTCCCTTGTTGTAGGATGAAACATCTGTTCCGTGCAGGACATCACCTCTGTCCCCGGAATGTGCATGTATTGATCCTACCGAACGGAATCCCGTGTTGTGACAACTTCCACTTTACAGTCGTGTTACGGAACGCAATCGCAAATGCGGGCCCTCCCTATTACAAGGTTTCAGTCCTAGTGAAAATTGGCTAACACCTGTCCATCGATCCAACAGATCTCCCATTCGAACATTCCTCTACACAGGAATTTGCATCGTACTTTTCGTTTTCACGATATCTTCATTGATGATGCCTCGTGCATTCCTGCGAGATACATAGTTTCCAACTTGTCCAGCCGAATGTTGTTTGCACGGTGCGGTAGCCTGTGGAGCGTCATTCGGTCAAGTAAGCGACTACCTCCTGGAGCTGACAAAAGGAAGAGTTGATGTCATACTAAGTGGAAGAACCTACAACCTGGTTCAGACACAAGGAAAGCTATTACCCATTGTCGAGGATGGTTTTGCGGTACGACATGACATTCCCCTTACCGGAACACTTCGAAACTGTATTCTAGTTTGAAAGCGGACGATTTTGTGCACGTAGGAAAGACAGATGATCCGCCGGCGAACACCACGGATATCATCATGGTCGACTACCATACGGCAGGTGATTAAATGATTCTGTGTAACCTTAACTACGCAGAACTGCAGGGCCTGAAATTCCCTACCATAAACAACGCCACTCGTCCAATTCGTGATCCGCTGAAGATAACAATGATGTTATGAGCACAACTTACCGTTCAGTAGGTGGCCTCCAATGAGGGGAGAGGTTCTCACATTGTTTGTTAAGGGTGCGCAGTCCGGACACATGGCAATTCATGTCCACAGTTTCGGGAGCCACTGATGGGTGTCATGGGGAACAGATTTCGGTAAGGTTCACCGACAAGAAAGATAGGTCAGGTATGTTTTGTATTCCCTAGATATTGTAGCCTCTTGGGAGCAAGTGATGCCCAACACCGCACTGGGTCCAACAACATCAAATCGACACGGGCAACGGAGAAGTTTCAATATCCACAGAAGTGATCCAACTAGGCGGCCGCCTTACACACTCACAAGGGTGTCCAAATTTCCGACTTTCCTGGATGACTAGATCACGACCACCTGACATCCCACTGTCTATACGTGGACGTGAAACAGGCGGCGGGTTGCCCACGACACCGATCATGGATGGCATGGCAAAATCAAAATTCAACGTTCAGGATCATTGATTGATGTGCCACATTGCAAACTTAACCTCTGTAGTACAACCAGTTACTGATCACAGTAACCTAAATGGTGTTAATTGGAACAAGACATGCCTTGTGCGCCCTCGACTCGGATTCTGTTTCATGACTGCCGTACCATTGCAGTGTTCAAGTCTATCACGCAATTTGTGCTCGGCGACCTGGTTGCCATACGTTGACATACGGAACGACACAGCCTATCTGCGGCGGGTCTGACGCCCGCCGAATGGATGCTGTGTATGCCAATTGGCTGCGATTCTTGGTAGGGCCATGTCGGCGTGTGATTCGGCCCCCATTGCCTACTCTAACCTTGTTGACCTTAGTTGTAGATGACGGGATAATCTTTGCGGTGGAAAGTATTGGCCACCTGCTGTGCAGAGTCGGTCCGGGAACATTGCAACCTACGTTTTTTGAAGGCCGGTAAGGTTGCGGCTGCATTGCAAACTTGTTTTTATCATTATTATACACATTCTGGTACACGTATGTCGGCATTTCTACATACCTATTATCCCATTTCCTAGTTTACGCATGTGATCCAATATGATTGTGGTGCCCTCCACGCATGATATGCTGGCATAGGCAGTGTCTCCAGCTACCGGTTGTAAGGTGCGAGTGCAGCCCCGCCGCGACTTGATACAGTAAGTTGCAAGTAAGTTGCGACTATTAGCACACAGACCAAACACAGATTCAATTCCAATAAGAACTTGAGATCGTTCCGAGCCCGGCCCTTGTCCATATTCCGATGGCAATACTTTCTTTTTCCGTCGTGGTAACTATTCGGGTCCAATATGTGGGCTTGTTATAGTAAGTTCCTTGCGCCGCTATCTTGAATCATAATGGATTCAGAGAACAGAGTAGTTACGAAGGATAGGACAAAGGGACCGGACAAGAGACAGAGTTCGGGGTATGTACCGGGGGACGCATTGAGCCAAGGCTTGTTGCCTGCAGACTCCGCCTACCCACGAGTGGAGCGTGACCGCTACGGTGAACGACTTTTGACAGTTAGCGACCGGTTCTCGGTGTTCTCTTCATTCAGGGTAACAACGGAACCGTAGAATGCATTTCGTGGGTGGTTCCTTCCGTATTATTATTATGTAGTAGGGCCAAATCCCGTCTCTCGGTGCTCGTTGGTGGTCATCTTGGATCAGATGCAACAAGATCAGTGACTCAGTGGCACTGATCGGTTTCAGATCTCATACAAAGCCTCAGGTGAGTCCCACTGCAATGTAAATTTGCAATTATCTAGGAGGTTCAGCATAATTCCAGGACTATTGCAAGAGACAAAGTTTGCCGCTCCTTGCTGCCACAGTAGGCTTGCAGCCATTGAAACAGGCAACGCAAGAAGCTTTTCTATCGTTGCTGCTTCTCTGAAATGTATTTAATTGTTTCAGGGTCGACGAAAGGCACGAGGAGTGTTCTCAGTAGCGACAGGTGAGCACTTCTTGGTGACACAGTGAGATTATGTAAGTATGTTCACGTTTGCCATTTATGATTATGACCTGAGTGGTTCTCTCTGTCTGATTGGCCTAAGCGTATTAGACCGGGACTTATTACCGAGCACGTTTGTGGGTTAGGAAGACGCGGCGGTTATTACGCTTTATTTCGGTGACACAGGCAGCCATCCCTTATCATGCCGTCAACTTTACGGCCAGTGCTCCCACACCACCTTGGGGGACTCGTCTCGGACACCCGTCAATTCGGGTCTTCTGTGCGTATATTAAATTCGCCTGCACCGTTTCAGGGACAGCCCTTTCCCTCCCCTCTCCTTCTCTAACGTCCAAGCTGTAGGAGCGATGAACTTGGCCGAGACGAAGTTCTCCGTCGATAGATGTACTCCTCGCGATAAGTACGCACGTACATATACCTTCATGCCAAAATCTATTCCCGGTATAGATGACCTCGTTCTCGACTCTCCGGTACGCCCGTCTCTCGCCTTCGCACTTACCTTATCGAAGTCGCTGCATACTAACGAAATGATAACAGCTCAACGCATTCTGCGTCATGGGTGACGAATTTCGGCCCAATCCACGCCCACGACCTTCCCCACTGGAGGGCATTTGGAGGAGTGGGGATTCCGGTGCACCAGCTGATAAGCCATCCGTTGCGCCTTACCGGTGCGATGGAAATATGGAAGAAAACCTTGTCGATCGCACGGACAAGCTCTCCACACCCCAGTCACCGATATCCCCTTCCTTCATCGCAATCGACAGTGCACTGCGCGATGCCGGTTTCGATACCAGTTGTCTCGACGCCCTGGATGAACAACTCCTTCGTTCACCGACAGATTGTTTCTCAGACATTTGTTGGGCCACTGCTGTGCAGGATGACCAAGTCTGGTATCATCAGCAAGAAGCTGCTGAGCTGGACGTTGATATCGTGGATATGGGCGTAAACGTCGATGCAGCGGAAGAGAAACGGATGGACACGATCAAGAAGAGCCCCAGGAAGGGATGTCGGGATGTTTACGTCCCTCCGTCTCCCCGTCTGCTGCCACCACAACCGAAACCGGTGATACGTCCGCCACCAGTACAGACCACCGTACCATCGGTGCCCGCAGCGCCGTTGTCATCCTCACTGTCTTCAGCGGACAGTGAGGAAATGATGAGTCTGGACACGGTGCCGAAGAAAAAGGTTGTGGATGCCGCCCCGTTACCGCTTCGTCACGAGAAAAAAATGGTGAGATTCTCGATCACTCTTTTTGGATCGGTCGGATGCTTCTGTTCCTAAGAACTTGGTTTTCTGGGTTCAATTTCCTTTTCCCTCGTGCCCCCCCTTCTCCATCTTCCGCGGCTTTCAACTGACTGGGATGTTTTATTTCTTAATATTAATAGCCCCTTAAACTCGCTCATTCCGCGTATGAAGCACATCATATTGACCTTGTGTTAACGTCATCTGTGCCATCCCCGGTGCCATTATCACCGACGGCCAACGGGTTGATGGCGGGCAAAGGGGACCGTCCCGACGTTCTTGCGGCCTCGGAAGCGAGGATACTCTACTCAAACCCGAACGAGTCGGTCCACTACTTTCCCGTTTCGCGTGATCGAGAGAAGAAGGAGAGGCGGGATCGCACTACGTCAGCTTCGCGGGATGTGAACCGGAAGAAAATTCATCCCCAATCACGGATTCACACACAAATGCCGTCTCCGCCGCCGTCACCATCCCATTCACCTTCGTCCTCTGGGTCTTCTAGGTCGCACTCTCAGGGGCCAGGAGGTAGAAAGTCTAAGAAACAGCGCCCTGCGATATCTAATCCAGTTCCTTTACCTCCTCACGTGGCGAACGCGATCGCCGGAGCAACCAACATGAACATGAGTACGACACACGTGCACACGATGCCCATTCCTATCCCTACGTTCCCTACTTCTGGTTACTATACATCTCCCCCTTCGGCGCCTCCCCTACCTCCGCCTCGATTTGCCATGTCTGATGCGGTGGATTATCTACACATGCCCGGTACACCAAAATCTCCTGGTAAAACTCTCCGCAAGATTTCGAGTGCATACTCTACGTTAACGGGGCGCAAGAGAGTAAAGTCTGCGGTGTAGTTTGTGGTTTATTTGTTACTCCTGGGGGTTTGGGGCTGCGTCCGCCAAAATAGTCTCGGCATACTAATTACCCGTCTTGGGTTCCTGTCGCTCTTTTTTATTTATTTATTTGATTGATATCGTAAGCAGTCGCTCTCTCCCACATCTTTTCTCCGCTCCCTCTCTTGCTCAGGAAACTGTACGGTGCCAGTATTATGTTGTACTACCTAATTTCTCTTCCTACGGTACAGTTGACCTTATTCCGCCTTCGCCATAGTAGATACCCCAAAATCATAGTCGTTGGAAAGGCATCTGGCGACGCTGATGGCACGATGATCTTGAAGCTACTCATTGACATCAATTCAATCAAGATATGAAATATGTATGGCTAGCACCGAGTACGTGTGGATCTACATCTGCCTCGCTCCTCTGCTCTTTCCGTCTATTCATCCTAACTCGCGTTTAGGTCGATGCGGGATGGGTTGATCACGCTATTAAAGCGAACCAAACTTTGTCCATACATACTAACGGCCGCGAGTGAAAGGTCAGGTGGACCATCGAGGGCAGTCCTTGCCGAGCTCGGTTGCGACAAGGATAGTTAGTCAAGAACTTAGTCGGACCTGTTCACGAGACCCCTAACGAGATTGTGTATGCCGAAGTCCTGTTCGAGCTGAGAAGCATGATCCCCATAAGCTTCAAGTTTCTCTATCGAAAAAGTTTGGTGTACTCGACCCTTGGTATTCTCTCGCGAATGCTCGCGCCAGAGCCGAGACCAAAGAAAAAAAGACAAGAGGTACTCACTTCTACTTTCACCCTTCCATCATCTTTTCCTGCCGTCGTTCCAAACACGGCATCCATTTCCTCGAGCGAGATGCCTGCAGTTTCGGGGACGAGGTACGTGCTCCAAAAGTGTGCCGCAAAACATGCTGTTCCGAAGAGAAGAAAGGTTGTTCTGTGGTCGCGTGTTTCGCGTCGTTGGGGCAACCGAAGTCAGTCACGGCATAAGTACGGAATATTAGCTTTGGGGTGAAAAAGTCGAGTGGGAAAAAGAGAGACGCCGATAACGTACGCGGCAGATGACTGAATCATTGGCGGAGTGATAAGTCCGATCAGAACTGCCGTAACGCGTCAATTACGAATGTCATTTGGCCAGGTCGAGATAACGAAAGTCGGCGTTGGCGTCAAAAACGTCGAAAGCACATCAATGCTCGGACACAAAATATAGTCTCCATCATGAAAATACCCACAGTTATTAACCCAGTTCGAGGCCGTGGCCAGCGACACGCCCTTGCTCCTCATTGAAAGTGGGAACACCTCACTCGGGAGTACCCAACCGATGGGGCCAAAGCTCACTCCGTACGCTGCGTGAAGGTGTATATGGATCTATGACGCGGAGAAGTCGTTCAGGGCCAGCGACGGCGGGGGAATACGAAGAAGGCTAGGACCGTACATAATAGCCACCCACGCAGCAGACGAATGCGCAGGCCAGTTCCCTTCGTAATGATAGATCTATCGCCACCCATCAAAGCACATTCCGTTAATAGCTAAGCAGGAAGCAAGACACAGGAACGACGCACGAGTATAGCGATAACGATATGAGACAAGGTCATTAGCGCGCTGCCACCTGCTCAGAATGTCATGATAAATTCAACAATACGTACGACCACTCAGGGAAGAAAACACGCACCTCTCAGCAAAGGCTTACGACCTGCGCTCATCCGTCACCACCAAGGAGAGTATGTACAAGATGGTAAGGAACATTGCACAGCGGATGTATTGCGGATATTCAATTATATCAGCCCTCAATGTCCCAAAAGCAAAGAAGACAGGGAAAAAAGAAACCTCACCCACCTATCCAGGTATAGAATTGCAGGTATCACGGCCAGGAATTGTACGATCCCGATACCGCCTGATACAAGCAACGTCACTAAATCACCCTCGAAACCGATACTTCTGACCAGCGTTGGGCCGTAATAGAGTAAAGCATTAATCCCGCTCCATTCTGCGAAGAGTAGGTGGTGACGGGCCCACAAATACCGTCTAGGCATGTGGATGACGTACGCTGAAAGAACATGATCATGATCCCCAAAAGCGTCCGATCGAAGTACTCCCGGTGGAAAGCCTTTTCCAGCTTTTCACAAACCCTTCTCTGTCATTCGTACCCAAGCACTGCGTTTCGAGGGCAACGTCTACCTGCATCTCTAAGAACTCCAGCTAAATATAGTAAGTCCACGGCCAAGCTTCGGCGTCAGAGTCGCCAGGGCAAAGCTCAGAGAACCTCACCTGGAGTAACGGATCATACGGGGCCTCCGCGGCCGTACGTAATCTAAGCCTAGAAAGTGACTGCATAGCATCGTCCAGCCTTCCTTTGAGAACTAAGAAGCGCGGGGAGGGTGGGAGAAGGAAGCACCCTAGCAGAGGGAAATGCCTGGCAAGAACTGCAATGCAAGGGGAATGCGCCAGGAGGCCGAACCTTGCACTGCACAATGTATAATGCGGAATTCACATGCGGTCTAGGACAGCGTCCAAGGCACATACCATTTCGTGTAAGAAAGCCGAACCAAAAGCCAAATACAACGCCAAGCACAATAGCGAGCTGCTCCAGAGCCATAAGAGAACCGCGGAGTTCGGGAGAACTTATTTCAGCGATGTAGAGGGGATAGCATACTAACGTTCCGGGTGGGTGTTCAGGTGTCGGAATCGGGGATAAATATGTGACTCATGTGCATAACTTACCTTAGGCGCCGACACCTACGCCACCGATGGCGCGGCCGAGGATGAGGTGATTGAGGGACTGTGCACCTGCTTGAAACCTGACCCTAAGCAGAAGACCACTGGGTGGCGTTTCGTATGGGTTATTGCTCACGACTTACGGGCAAGGTGGTGAGGCGGGACCTACGGGAAGCAAGGAATATAGAACGTCTTCTTGAGAATTTATCCGCCGACACACCCGCCAGAAGTGCTCCGAAAAGTGCGCCGAGCTCAAGCACAGCAGCTGAGAAGAAAGATGAAGATAACGCCACACACCGCGTCAACGCATTCGTTCACGCACGAGACAAAAGATGGGATGTCTCCACTAGGAGCACATGCACACTCACTCATGATGCCCTTCTCCCATGGTCCAACAGGCCACCTTGAAACAAATCTTTCATGACGAGTACATTCGCTATCACGCCCTGATCGTATCCGAATGAGAGGCCTCCTACGGAGGCGAATATCGCACAGCCTGCAGCATATCGGTTGCTGAAGAGGCCGGAAACACCAGTTGGACCGTAGGCATAAGAGTATGTGTAAGTACTGGTGGATTCTCGGTGAGAGGGGAAGAAGAGTAGACTGTGAGTGTACCGCCGTGAGGTGTTTTGATTGTGTATCCGTCCCCTACTCGCCGGCCTTGACGGTCAGAGAGGGTCAGAGAGCACACACTATCGTCGTGCGGATGTCCTGTGAGAAGCCGGTAGGCACCTGTTGCCTGATAATGAGTTAGTTCGATGTCTCATTCAGGTTTTAAACTGTGGTCTGACCATGCCCAATGATGTATGTATGTGGTGAGGAGTGCTATGGCCGGTGGCAGTGCAAACTGTCGATTCTCCCCGACTCCCACGGAGGGTACGGAGTACGATTCTCTGCGGTGACTCAAGGAATTAAAAGGGGGTGGGAGGTAGTGGCGTGCATTATTGATGCTACGAGATTGAACGATCCAGGTCGTTCTTGCAGTACCAATGGTGGCACTATTCATCTTGCAATGACCACTCCTAGACGCGCACGACGTAGCGTTATTCGACAAAATGAAGATTAAGATATGTCGCAAGGCAAGCTGAACATTGACAGCGGTGCGCTGCAGGCCTAAATTTCGGATTGGGACGCACGCACTATTAGGGGCCTGGACGTGGACAATGACACGGTGAGTTCAGTGACACGTCTCATTGATATTGATGTGAAAGGCTGATTGAGACGCTTTTAAGTCAAAGCCGTTGTCTACGAGAACCATTGTTATCCACCTTTCCACACTGTGACAATTATCGGATACCACTCCTCCGCCAGTGGCTTTGGTAACGGGCTGGCGTGGAGATGACCACCAAATGGGTCATCGTTGAAAGTCATTGACCACTTTCCACCGTGTTCCACTTCGTGGCAAGGTGGCGGACCCATTCCCTTCTACAATACATATAGAGGTCAGCATCTCCCTCCTTTCCCTCATCATTGCCTTCATCCTTTTAATTCTTCTTGTCGGGTCTGCGACTCGACATCCTTAAGTCTCGTACTAGTTTCATTTCACTCTCATACACAACCGCTTGCTCCTCCTTGACGGAAGACGCAAAAACACCGTTTGGAAGTGAACTCAATTAACGATATTCTACTCACGACCTAAGATGCATCCCGCCGTGTCGTCAACCCCTGGTGAATTGACCATGTTACCCTGCCCCCAACACGGTCTGTCCTTACGGGAGCGCCGCAAGATCACCTTGACCGTTCGAACCACTCTCCAGGAGCGTCCGCTCTATGCCAATGCTTACCGAAAATTCATTACAAAGTACACCCCTCTTCTCCCGCCAACTCCGAACTCTGTCGCTTCCGAGTGGTTGTCTGACGAAGAAGACTACGACTTTGAGTTGGTGGACTCGGACTCGGATATGGAGTCTCACTATAGTACTGCCTCTTCTTCTCTGTCAGAGATTCCCTCGAACCCTCCTTTCGTCCCACGGCAGTCCTCCAGCGAAAAGAGCCATCTGGATCTAGTTGAAGACGATTTGTACGTCGCTTATGCAGACAACGCCGACGAACCGCTGCCCTGCGCACCTTCGCAAACCACCATTTCACCCATATCCTACAAATTACTGTGGTTTCCCCAGGATCAAGCCGAGCCGGCGGAAGCGTGAACACTGGTAGTTGGTCGGAAGAATTGACTTGGTCTAGTCGCGAATTGCGCAAACTTCATCTTGCCGTTCCTGCGCTCCCTCAAGCCACTGAAAAGTACATGCTTCTCTCCCCTTGCCAGCTCCTGCAGCACGCGATTGGATAGCACTCGCGATGCCCCTCAACGAATATGAAATCCCAGTTCCCCAGGTGGTTTTCCGCCGCGAGATTGGTGGTCGTCGCCCCGAGGGGAAGGAAGGCTGACATTATGGCAGTGGTAATAGCTTATCTGGCGTTTGCGCAGGATAGACATGTGCTCAGTGTGGCGAGAGACTGACGAGGAAGGTCGGATTTGATGAGGAGTGGATGCTCACTATTAGGGAGGGCTGTTCCGCTGTTAGAGATGGTTGCAAGGTTGTAGTGACCGTTGACGAGTTCCTTTTCATCTTTCATTGTCCTATGCTGCAGCTACTATCCATCCTGTAGGCCGTACTTGTCTGAAATAATTGCGTGGACGTGATACCACCATAATAAATTTGGAGTTAACCACCACCGAGCTCAGTTCTCGCGATCAAAATACGAGTCACAAAACATTTCATTCTTCCTCAGCGGGTGTGAAGGCAATACTCGGAGTAGGGGCAGCCGGCAGGTGTAATGACATCGCTATTTAGCTTGAGTATGCACATAACTATATTTGACGGGCAAAGGTGGCAAAGAAAGAAGAACAGGCTGTC